>NC_135812.1:53097250-53401596 GCF_964213995.1 Mustelus asterias | reverse complement strand
CGCCCGCGCCCCCCCCTCTCCCTCCCTTCCCGCGCCCCCCCCCTCTCCCCTCCCTCCCCGCGCCCCCCCCTCTCCCTCCCTCCCGCGCCCCCCCCCCTCTCCCTCCCGCCCGCGCCCCCCCTCTCCCTCCCCGCCCCCCCCTCTCCCTCCCGCCCGCGCCCCCCCCTCTCCCTCCCTCCCGCGCCCCCCCCTCTCCCTCCCGCCCGCGCCCCCCCCCTCTCCCTCCCGCCCGCGCCCCCCCTCTCCCTCCCGCCCGCGCCCCCCCCTCTCCCTCCCGCCCGCGCCCCCCCCTCTCCCTCCCGCCCGCGCCCCCCCTCTCCCTCCCGCCCGCGCCCCCCCCTCTCCCTCCCGCCCGCGCCCCCCCCTCTCCCTCCCGCCCGCGCCCCCCCTCTCCCTCCCGCCCGCGCCCCCCCCTCTCCCTCCCGCCCGCGCCCCCCCCTCTCCCTCCCGCCCGCGCCCCCCCCTCTCCCTCCCGCCCGCGCCCCCCCCTCTCCCTCCCGCCCGCGCCCCCCCCTCTCCCTCCCGCCCGCGCCCCCCCCCTCTCCCTCCCGCCCGCGCCCCCCCCTCTCCCTCCCGCCCGCGCCCCCCCTCTCCCTCCCGCCCGCGCCCCCCCTCTCCCTCCCGCCCGCGCCCCCCCCTCTCCCTCCCGCCCGCGCCCCCCCCTCTCCCTCCCGCCCGCGCCCCCCCTCTCCCTCCCGCCCGCGCCCCCCCCCTCTCCCTCCCGCCCGCGCTCCCCCCTCTTCCTCCCGCCCGCGCCCCCCCCTCTTCCTCCCGCCCGCGCCCCCCCTCTCCCTCCCGCCCCTCTCCCTCCCGCCCGCGCCGCCCCCTCGCTCCCGCCCCCCTCCCTCCCGCCCGCGTCGCCCCTCTCGCTCCCGCCCCTCTCCCTCCCGCCCGCGCCGCCCCTCTCCCTCCCGCCCCTCTCCCTTCCGCCCGCGACCCACTCTCCCTCCCGCCCCCCCCCGCACCGCCCCCCTTCCCTCTCCCTCCCGCCCGCCCGCGCCCCCCCCCCCGCACCGCCCCCCTTCCCTCTCCCTCCCGCCCGCCCGCGCCCCCCCCCTCTCCCTCCCGCCCGCCCGCGCCCCCCCCTCCCTCCCGCCCGCGCCCCCCCCTCTCCCTCCCGCCCGCGCCCCCCCCTCTCCCTCCCGCCCGCGCCCCCCCCTCTCCCTCCCGCCCGCGCCCCCCCTCTCCCTCCCGCCCGCGCCCCCCCCTCTCCCTCCCGCCCGCGCCCCCCCTCTCCCTCCCGCCCGCGCTCCCCCCTCTTCCTCCCGCCCGCGCCCCCCCTCTTCCTCCCGCCCGCGCCCCCCCTCTTCCTCCCGCCCGCGCCCCCCCTCTCCCTCCCGCCCCTCTCCCTCCCGCCCGCGCCGCCCCCTCGCTCCCGCCCCCCTCCCTCCCGCCCGCGTCGCCCCTCTCGCTCCCGCCCCTCTCCCTCCCGCCCGCCCGCCCCTCTCCCTCCCGCCCCTCTCCCTTCCGCCCGCGCCGCCCCTCTCCCTCCCGCCCCTCTCCCTTCCGCCCGCGACCCACTCTCCCTCCCGCCCCCCCCCCCGCACCGCCCCCCTTCCCTCTCCCTCCCGCCCGCCCGCGCCCCCCCCCTCTCCCTCCCGCCCGCGCCCCCCCCTCTCCCTCCCGCCCGCGCCCCCCCTCTCCCTCCCGCCCGCGCCCCCCCTCTCCCTCCCGCCCGCGCCCCCCCCTCTCCCTCCCGCCCGCGCCCCCCCCTCTCCCTCCCGCCCGCGCCCCCCCTCTCCCTCCCGCCCGCGCCCCCCCCTCTCCCTCCCGCCCGCGCCCCCCCCTCTCCCTCCCGCCCGCGCCCCCCCCCTCTCCCTCCCGCCCGCGCCCCCCCCCTCTCCCTCCCGCCCGCGCCCCCCCCTCTCCCTCCCGCCCCCCCCTCTCCCTCCCGCCCGCGCCCCCCCTCTCCCTCCCGCCCCCCCTCTCCCTCCCGCCCCCCCCTCTCCCTCCCGCCCGCGCCCCCCCTCTCCCTCCCGCCCCCCCCTCTCCCTCCCGCCCACGCCCCCCCCCTCTCCCTCCCGCGCCCCCCCCCTCTCTCTCCCGCCCGCGCCCCCCCACTCTCCCTCCCGCCCGCGCCCCCCCTCTCCCTCCCGCCCGCGCCCCCCCCTCTCCCTCCCGCCCGCGCCCCCCCCCTCTCCCTCCCGCCCGCGCCCCCCCCCTCTCCCTCCCGCCCGCGCCCCCCCCTCTCCCTCCCGCCCGCGCCCCCCCCCCTCTCCCTCCCGCCCGCGCCCCCCCCCTCCCTCCCCCCCCCCTCTCCCTCCCTCCCGCGCCCCCCCCCCCCCTCTCCCTCCCGCCCGCGCCCCCCCTCTCCCTCCCGCCCGCGCCCCCCCCCTCTCCCTCCCGCCCGCGCCCCCCCCCTCTCCCTCCCGCCCGCGCCCCCCCCCTCTCCCTCCCGCCCGCGCCCCCCCCCCTCTCCCTCCCGCCCGCGCCCCCCCCCTCTCCCTCCCGCCCCCCCCCCCCTCTCCCTCCCGCCCGCGCCCCCCCCCTCTCCCTCCCGCCCGCGCCCCCCCCCTCTCCCTCCCGCCCGCGCACCCCCCCTCTCCCTCCCGCCCGCGGCACCCCCCCTCTCCCTCCCGCCCGCGGCCCCCCCTCTCCCCCTCCCGCCGCCCCCCCTCTCCCCCCTCCCGCCCGCGGCCCCCCCTCTCCCTCCCGCCCGCGCCCGCCCCTCTCCCTCCCGCCCGCGCCCGCCCCTCTCCCTCCCGCCCGCGCCCGCCCCTCTCCCTCCCGCCCGCGCCCGCCCCTCTCCCTCCCGCCCGCGCCCGCCCCTCTCCCTCCCGCCCGCGCCCGCCCCTCTCCCTCCCGCCCGCGCCCGCCCCTCTCCCTCCCTCCCGCCCGCGCCCGCCCCTCTCCCTCCCTCCCGCCCGCCCCTCTCCCTCCCTCCCGCCCGCGCTGCCCCTCTCCCTCCCGCCCGCGCCGCCCCTCTCCCTCCCGCCCGCGCCGCCCCTCTCCCTCCCGCCCGCGCCGCCCCTCTCCCTCCCGCCCGCGCCCCCCCCTCTCCCTCCCGCCCCTCTCCCTCCCGCCCCTCTCGCTCCCGCCCCTCGCGCTCCCGCCCGCGCCGCCCCCTCGCTCCCGCCCCCCTCCCTCCCGCCCGCGTCGCCCCTCTCGCCCGCGTCGCCCCTCTCGCTCCCGCCCCTCTCCCTCCCGCCCGCGCCGCCCCTCTCCCTCCCGCCCGCGACCCACTCTCCCTCCCGCCCCTCCCCCCCGCACCGCCCCTCCCCCTCCCGCCCGCATCGCCCCCCTTCCCTCCCGCCCGCATCGCCCCCCTTCCCTCCCGCCCCCGCCGCCACCCTCCCTCCCGCCAGCGCCGCCCCCCTCCCTCCCGCGCCGCCCCCTCCCCCCCGCGCCGCCCCCTCCCCCCCGCGCCGCCCCTTTCCCTCCCGCCCGCGCCCCCCCTCTCCCTCCCGCCCGCGCCCCCCCTCTCCCTCCCGCCCGCGCCCCCCCTCTCCCTCCCGCCCGCGCCCCTCTCCCTCCCTCCCGCCCGCGCCCCTCTCCCTCCCTCCCGCCCGCGCCCCTCTCCCTCCCTCCCGCCCGCGCCCCTCTCCCTCCCTCCCGCCCGCGCCCCTCTCCCTCCCTCCCGCCCGCGCCCCCCCTCTCCCTCCCGCCCGCGCCCCCCCTCTCCCTCCCGCCCGCGCCCCCCTCTCCCTCCCGCCCGCGCCCCCCCTCTCCCTCCCGCCCGCGCCCCCCTCTCCCTCCCGCCCGCGCCCCCCCTCTCCCTCCCGCCCGCGCCCCCCCTCTCCCTCCCGCCCGCGCCCCCCCTCTCCCTCCCGCCCGCGCCCCCCCTCTCCCTCCCGCCCGCGCCCCCCCTCTCCCTCCCGCCCCTCTCCCTCCCGCCCGCGCCGCCCCTCTCCCTCCCGCCCGCGCCGCCCCTCTCCCTCCCGCCCGCGCCGCCCCTGCCGCCCCTCTCCCTCCCGCCCGCGCCGCCCCTCTCCCTCCCGCCCGCGCCGCCCCTCTCCCTCCCGCCCGCGCCGCCCCTCTCCCTCCCGCCCGCGCCGCCCCTCTCCCTCCCGCCCGCGCCGCCCCTCTCCCTCCCGCCCGCGCCGCCCCTCTCCCTCCCGCCCGCGCCGCCCCTCTCCCTCCCGCTCCCGCTGCCCCTCTCGCTCCCGCTCGCGCCGCCCCTCTCGCTCCCGCTCGCCGCCGCCCCTCTCCCTCCCGCTCCGCCCCTCTCCCTCCCGCTCCGCCCCTCTCCCTCCACCCCTCTCCCTCCCGCTCCGCCCCTCTCCCTCCCGCTCCCGCTGCCCCTCTCGCTCCCGCTCGCGCCGCCCCTCTCACTCCTGCTTTTAGAACATAGAACAGTACAACACAGAACAGGCCCTTCGGCCCCTGATGTTGTGTCGAGCTTTATCTGAAACCAAGATCAAGCTATCCCACTCCCTATCATCCTGGTGTGCTCCATGTGCCTATCCAATAACCGCCTCAATGTTCCTAAAAAGTGTCTGACTCCACTGTCACTGCAGGCAGTCCATTCCACACCCCAACCACTCTCTGCGTAAAGAACCTACCTCTGATATCCTTCCTGTATCTCCCACCACGAACGCTATAGTTATGCCCCCTTGTAATAGCTCCATCCACCCGAGGAAATAGTCTTTGAACGTTCACTCTATCTATCCCCTTCATCATTTTATAAACCTCTATTAAGTCTCCCCTCAGCCTCCTCCGCTCCAGAGAGAACAGCCCTAGCTCCCTCAACCTTTCCTCATATGACCTACCCTCCAAACCAGGCAGCATCCTGGTAAATCTCCTCTGCACTCTTTCCAGCGCTTCCACATCCTTCTTATAGTGAGGTGACCAGAACTGCACACAATATTCCAAATGTGGTCTCACCAAGGTCCTGTACAGTTGCAGCATAACCCCACGGCTCTTAAACTCCAACCCCCTGTTAATAAAAGCTAACACACTATTGGCCTTCTTCACAGCTCTATCCACTTGAGTGGATTTTACATGCACACAATGCCAATACTCCATTGTAGATGTGAAAATTTAGAGGCTTCATTAACTAGTGTCAAATACATGCAGAAATTAAAAATGCAGCTTCTTGATTGTCACCATATCAATGTTTCGTTGCCACAGACAGCATGTCATAATTGAACAGTGTTAAAGAAAGTTAGCACTGAAATTGGAGATAATCTGAGGTACCGAGAAAGGAGAAAAGCTCACCTGGGGAGTCCTGCAATTAACTGACAATTGACCAATGCTTTTTCCCGGCACAGAGGTCAGAACAGTGGCCTTAAATAGAAACTTGCAGCAGCTAAAACTACAGATGTACTCCAGCTCTCAGCCTACTGAGACCAATTGTGTACAACTGGAGTCAGAACCATTTTTAATCTCAGGATTCAAGTCTAAGAACCTCTCAAATTCAACTGCACTTGGAGCAACAGACCAATTTGCTGGAATCTTGCCACTGAATTCACTCCAGGTGCAGATCACTTCATTCAGTGATCCAATCAAGGGTTTCCCAGTCAGCACTCTCCAATTTTCCTTCCTCAAACAGAATAGTCCTGTAAAAGAGTCAGATGGACTCGAAACATTAACTCTGTTTCACTCTCCACAGATGCTGACAGACCTGCTGAGTTTATCCAGCATTTCCTGTTTTTATTTCAGATTTCCGGCATTAAAATCTGCTTTTATTCAGGTAAAATGGATAGTAATGTGAAATCCAAATTGCAGCACAACAGTCATTTCAGAGCCAAACAGTGCTCCACTCCAGAGCCGAGGCTACCCAGAAGATCCACATAAAGGTCCCCCTAAACCACTTCACCATTGCCCCTCAATTTGCCTGACAAGGGATTAGTCAATTAGTTCATTGTGGGTAATTGAACAAAGAACAAAGGAAATTACAGCACAGGAACAGGCCCTTCGCCCTTCCAAGCCTGCACTGACCATGCTGCCCGACTGAACTAAAACCCCCTATCCTTCCTGGGAGCATATCCCTCTTTTCCCATCCTATTCATGTATTTGTCAAGACACCCCTTTAAAAGTCATATCTGCTTCCATTACCTCCCGGGCAGCGAATTCCAGGCACCCACATCCTCTGGGTAAAGAACTTGCCTCGTTCATCTCTTGTAAACCTTGCCCCTCACACCTTAAACCTATGCCCCCTACTAATTGACTCTTCCACCCCAGGAAAAAGCTTCTGACTATCCAGTCTGTCCATGCCCCTTATAATCTTATAGACTTCTATCAGGTCGCCCCTCAACCTTGTTGTTCCAGGGAGAATCAACCAAATTTCTCCGAGCGCTCCTCAAAGCAAATGCCCTACATACCAGGCAACACCCTGGTAAATCTTTTCTGTGCCCTCTCCAAAGCCTCCACATCCTTCTGGTAGTGAGGCGACCAGAATTGAACACGATATTCGAAGTACGGCCTCACGATGGTTCTTTAACGCTGCAACATGACTTGCCAATTTTTAAACTCCATGCCCTGGCTGATGATGGCAAGCATGCCTTCTTGACGACCTTCTCCACCTGCATTGCCACTTTCGGTGATCTGTGTTCCTGTGCACCCAGATCCCTCGGCCTATCGATACTCTTAAGGGTTCTGCCATTTATTGTACATTTCCCATTAGACCTTTCAAAATGCATTACCTCGCATTTGTCCAGATTAAACTCCATCTCTCCGCCCAAGTCTCCAACCGATCTATATCCTGCTGTATCCTCTGACGGTCCTCATCGCTATCCGCAATTCCGTCACCCTTTGTGTCATCTGAAAACCTATGAATCAAACCAGTTACATTTTCCTCCAAATCATTTACATATATTACAAACAGCAAAGGTCTGTTACCCTCTGTCTTCTATGACCGAGTAAGAAGTCTCACAACACCAGGTTAAAGTCCAACAGGTATATTTGGTAGCAAAAGTCACTAGCTTTCCGAGCGCTGCTCCTTCGTCAGGTAAGTGGGAGTTCTGTTCACAAACAGGGCTATTAAAGACACAAACTCAATTTACAAAATAATGCTTGGAATGAGAGTCTTTACAGGTAATCAAGTCTTAATGGTACAGACAATGAGAGTGGAGAGAGCGTTAAGCACAGGTTAAAGAGATGTGTATTGTCTCTCGACAAGAGTTAGTGAAGATTTTGCAAGCCCAGGCAAGTTGTGGGGGTTACAGATAGTGTGACATGAACCCAAGATCCCGGTTGAGGCCGTCCTCATGTGTGCGGAACTTGGCTATCAATCTCTGCTCAGCAACTCTGCGTTGTCGTGTGTCGTGAAGGCCGCCTTGGAGAACGCTTACCCGAAGATCAGCGGCCGAACGCCCGTGACCGCTGAAGTGTTCCCCAACAGGAAGAGAA
The DNA here is from genome assembly GCF_964213995.1 of Mustelus asterias. Taxonomy (NCBI): domain Eukaryota; kingdom Metazoa; phylum Chordata; class Chondrichthyes; order Carcharhiniformes; family Triakidae; genus Mustelus; species Mustelus asterias. The sequence goes on along the minus strand of NC_135812.1, from coordinate 53,394,306 downwards.
CACTCTTGCCTGGTGATTGTCGAGCGGTGTTCATTCATCCGTTGTCGTAGTGTCTGCATCGCCTCCCCAATGTACCATGCCTCGGGACATCCTTTCCTGCAGCGTATCAGGTAGACAACGTTGGCCGAGTTGCAAGAGTACGTACCATGTACCTGGTGGATGGTGTTCTCACGTGAGATGATGGCATCCGTGTCGATGATCCGGCACGTCTTGCAGAGGTTGCTGTGGCAGGGTTGTGTGGTGTCATGGTCACTGTTCTCCTGAAGGCTGGGTAGTTTGCTGCAGACAATGGTCTGTTTGAGGTTGTGCGGTTGTTTGAAGGCAAGAGGTGGGGGTGTGGGGATGGCCTTGGCGAGATGTTCTATGACTTCTATATAGAACATAGAACAGTGCAGCACAGTCCAGGCTTTTCTCTTTAGAGTGGAGGAGGATGAGAGGTGACTTAATAGAGGTTTATCAGATGATAAGGGGATCGATAGAGTGGACGTTCAGAGACTATTTCCTCGGACATAGTCATAGTTGGATAGTCATAGTCATGAATGATAGGGAGTGGGATAGCTTGATCTTGGTTTCGGACAAAGCTCAGCACAACCTCGAGGGCCGAAGGGCCTGTACTGTGCTGTTTTATTTTCTATTTAAGCTTTCCCACTCCCTATCATTCTGCTGTGCTCCATGTGCCTTTCCAATAACCGCTTGAAAGTTCCTGAAGTGTCCGACTCCACTATCACAGCAGGCAGTCCATTCCACACCCCAACCACTCTCTGAGTAAAAAACCTACCTCGGACATCCCTCCTATATCTCCCACCATGAACCTTATAGTTATGCCACCGAGTAACAGCTACATTCACCCGAGGAAATAGTCTCTGAACGTCTACTCTACCTATCCCCCTCATCATCTTATAAACCTCTATTAAGTCGCCTCTCAACCTCCTCCACTCCTTCACTCTATCGTTCCCCGTATCATCTGATAAACCTCGATTAAGTCACCTCTCATCCTCCTCCGCTCTGAAGAGAAAAGCCTGGACTGTGCTGCACTGTTCTATGTTCTATATAGAAGTCATAGAACATCTTGCCAAGGCCATCCCCACACCCCCACCTCTTGCCTTCAAACAACCGCACAACCTCAAACAGACCATTGTCTGCAGCAAACTACCCAGCCTTCAGGAGAACAGTGACCACGACACCTAGCTCCCTCAACCTTTCCTCATAAGACCTACCTTCCAAACCAGGCAGAATCCTGGTACAAAGAACAATACAGCACAGGAACAGGCCCTTCGGCCCTCCAAGCCCATGCCGCTCCCTGGTCCAAACTAGACCATTCTTTTGTATCCCTCCATTCCCACTCCGTTCATGTGGCTATCTAGATAAGTCTTAAACGTTCCCAGTGGGTCCGCCTCCACCACCTTGCCCGGCAGCGCATTCCAGGCCCCCACCACCCTCTGTGTAAAATACGTCCTTCTGATATCCGTGTTAAACCTCCCCCCCCCCTCACCTTGAACCTATGACCCCTCGTGAACGTCACCACCGATCTGGGAAAAAGCTTCCCACGCTTATGCCTTTCATAATTTTATACACCTCTATTAGGTCACCCCTCATCCTCCGTCTTTCCAGTGAGAACAATCCCAGTTTACCCAATCTCTCCTCATAACCAAGCCCTTCCATACCAGGCAACATCCTGGTAAACCTCCTCTGCACTCTCTCTAAAGCCTCCACGTCCTTCTGGTAGTGTGGCGACCAGAACTGGGCGCAGTATTCCAAATGCGGCCGAACCAACGTTCTATACAACTGCAACATCAGACCCCAACTTTTATACTCTATGCCCCATCCTATGGTAGTGAATGTATGCCATATGCCTTATTCACTACCTTCTCCACCTGTGACGTCACCTTCAAGGATCTGTGGACTTGCACACCCAGGTCCCTCTGCGTATCTACACCCTTTATGGTTCTGCCATTTATCGTATAGCTCCCCCCTACATTAGTTCTACCAAAATGCATCACTTCGCATTTATCTGGATTGAACTCCATCTGCCATTTCTTTGCCCTAATTTCCAGCCTATCTATATCCTTCTGTAGCCTCTGACAATGATCCTCACTATCTGCAAGTCCAGCCATTTTCGTGTCGTCCGCAAACATACTGATCACCCCAGTTACACCTTCTTCCAGATCGTTTATATAAATCACAAACAGCAGAGGTCCCAATACAGAGCCCTGCGGAACACCACTCGTCACAGGCATCCAGCCGGAAAAAGACTCTTCCACTACCGCCCTCTGTCTTCTGTGACCAAGCCAGTTCTCCACCCATCTAGCCACCTCCCCCTTTATCCCATGAGATCCAACCTTTTGCACCAACCTACCATGAGGGACTTTGTCAAACGCTTTACTAAAGTCCATATAGACAACATCCACGGCCCTTCCCTCGTCAACCATTCTAGTCACTTCTTCAAAAAACTGCACCAGGTTAGTGAGGCATGACCTCCCTCTCACAAAACCATGCTGACTATCGTTAATGAGTTTATTCCTTCCTAAATGCGCATACATCCTATCTCTAAGAATCCTCTCCAACAACTTCCCGACCACGGACGTCAAGCTCACCGGCCTATAATTTCCCGGGTTATCCTTCCTACCCGTCTTAAATAACGGGACCACATTAGCTATCCTCTGGGATCTCACCTGTGTCCAGTGACGAGACAAAGATTTGCGTCAGAGGCCCAGCGATTTCATCTCTCGTTCATCTCTCCTTTGCACTCTCTCCAATCCTTCCACGTCCTTCTTATAGTGAGGTGACCAGAACTGCACACAATATTCAAAATGTGGACTCACCAAGGTCCTGTACAGTTGCAGCATAACCCCACAGCTCTTAAACTCCAACCCCCTGTTAATAAACGCTAACACACTATAGGCCTTCTTCACGGCTCTATCCACTTGAGTGGCAACCGGAAGAGATCTGTGGATATGAACCCCAAGATCTCTCGGTTCCTCCACATTCCTCAGAGCACTACCGTTGACCCTGTAATCCGCATTCAAATTTGTCCTGCAAAAATGAATCACCTCGCACTTATCAGGGTTAAACTCCATCTGCCATGTTTGGGCCCAGCTCTGCATTCTATCAATGTCTCTTTGCAGCCTACAACAGCCCTCCACTTCATCCACTACTCCACCAATCTTGGTGTCATCAGCAAATTTACTGATCCACCCTTCAGCCCCCTCCTCCGAGTCATTGATAAAAATCACAAATAGTAGAGGACCCAGCACTGATCCCTGTGGTACACCGCGAGTAACTGGTCTCCAGTCTGAAAATTTTCCATCCACCACCACCACCCTCTGTCTTCTATGAGATAGCCAGTTACTTATCCAATCGGCCAACTTTCCCTCTATCCCACACCTTAAAGGTACCTTTAAGACCTGGCTGGCTGTCGGGATTCGCATTGTAATCAGTATTCAGTAACTTGATTTTTTGTGTCTCTGTGCACTGTTTGAGAGCACATTTCCACTCCATCTGACGAAGGAGCAGCGCTCCGAAAGCTTATGGTATTTGCTACCAAATAAACCTGTTGGACTTTAACCTGGTGTTGTGAGACGTCTTACAGTGTACAATCCCCGTGGACAGTGAGGACCCAAAGATCAAAGCCAAAGGCTCTGCAATCTCATCCCTTGCCTCCCAAAGAATCCTAGGATATATCTCATCTGGCCCAGGGGATTTATCGACCCTCAGGTTTTTCAAAATCACTAATACATCTTCCCTCAGTACGTCTACCTCCTCCAGCCTATCAGCCTGTATCACACTCTCATCCTCAAAAACATGGCCCCTCTCCTTGGTGAACACTGAAGAAAAATATTCATTCATCGCCTCTCCTATCTCTTCTGACTCCGTGCATAAGTTCCCACTACTATCCTTGACCGGCCCTAACCTCACCCTGGTCATTCTTTTATTTCTCACATAAGAGTAAAAAGACTTGGGGTTTTCCTTGATCCGACCCGCCGAGGACTTCTCATGCCCCCTCCTAGCTCTCCTAAGCCCTTTTTTCAGCTCATTCCTTGCTAACTTGTAACCCTAAATCAACCCAACTGAACCTTGTTTTCTCATCCTTCTTCTTCTTGACAAAACATTCAACCTCTTTTGTGAACCATGGTTCCCTCATTCGGCCATTTCCTCCCTGCCTGACAGGAACATACCTATCAAGGGCATGCAGTATTTGTTCCTTGAACAAGCTCCACTTTTCATTTGTGCCTTTCCCTGACAGTTTCTGTTCCCATCTTATGCTCCCTAATTCTTGCCTAATCGCATCATAATTACCCCTCCCCCAATTGTAAACCTTGCCCTGCCGTATGGCCCTATCCCTCTCCATTGCAATAATGAAAGACACCGAATTATGGTCACTATCTCCAAAGTGCTCTCCCACAACCAAATCTAACACTTGGCCCGGTTCATTATCCAGTACCAAATCCAATGTGGCCCCACCTCTTGTCGGCCTATCCACATATTGTTTCAGGAAACCCTCCTGCGCACACCGTACAAAAACAGCCCCATCCGAACTATTCGACCTATAAAGGTTCCAATCAATATTTGGAAAGTTAAAGTCACCCATGACAACTAGCCTGACCGAGCCAGTTCTGTATCCATCTTGCCCACTCACCTCTGATCCCATGCAACTTCACCTTCTGTACCAGTCTGCCATGAGGGATTTTGTCAAAGGCCTTACTGAAGTCCATGTAGACAACATCCACTGCCCTACCTAATCAATCATAGAATGTAGTCAAGAAGGCATACGGCATGCTTGCCTTCATCAGCCAGGGCATTAAGTTTAAAAAAGTCATGTTGCAGCTTTATAGAACCTTAGTTAGGCCGCACTTGGAATATATTATTCAATTCTGGTCACACACTACTAGAAGGATGTGGAGGCTATGGAGAGGGTACAGAAAAGATTTACCTGGGTGTTGCCTGGTATGGAGGGCATTAGCTATGAGGAGAGGTTGGAGAAACTTGGTTTGTTCTCACTGGAGCAACGGAGGTTGAGGGGAGACCTGATAGACGTCTGCAAGATTATGAGGCATAGACAGAGTGGATAGTTAGAAGCTTTTTCCCAGGGTGGAAGAGTCAATTACTAGGGGGAATAGGTTTAAGGTGTGAGGGGCATGGCTTAAAGGAGATGTACGAGACAGATTTTTTACACAGAGAGTAGTGGGTGCCTGGAACTCGTTGCCGGGGGAGGTAGTGGAAGCAGATACAGTAGTGACTTTTAAGGGGCGTCTTGATAAGTACATGAATAGGATGGGAATGGAGGGATATGGTCCCCGTCAGGATAGGGGGTTTTAGTTCAGTCAAGCAGCATGGTTTCTGCAGGCTTGGAGGGCTGAAGGGCCTGTTCCTGTGCTGTAATTTTCTTTGTTCTTTATATCTGAAACCCTCCTTCCTACACCAGCTGTTTAGCCAAGTGTTGAGCTGTACTATCTTCCTATTTCTCGCTTCACTGACACGTGGCACAGGGCATAATCCTGAGATTACAACCCGAGAGGACTTGCTTTTTAACTTTCTACCTAACTCCCTAAACTGCTGCTGCAGGACCTCATCACTCTTCCGACCTATGTCATTAGTACCAATATGTACCATCATCCTCTCCCTTCAGAATGCTTTCTGCCCATTCAGAGACATCCTGAACCCTTGCACCAGGGAGGCAACATACCATCCTGGAGTCTCTTTCATGTCCACAGAAATGCCTATCTGTACCTCGAACAAGAGAGTCCCTTCTAACTATTGCTCTAGAGCTCTTTGTGCCTCCCTGCTTAACAACAGAGCCAACCGTGGTGCCACTGTTCTGGCTGCTGCTGCTGGGGATAATAGGCCACCCCCCAACAGGATCCAAAATGGTCTACTTGTTCAAGAGAGGGACGACCACAGGGAATTCCTGCACTGACTGCCTGTCTCTTCTTGCGGTCACCCATCTATCTGCCTGCACCCTGGGTGTCACCACATCAGTGAAACTCCTGTCTGTGACGCTTTCCGCCACCTTCATGTTCCTAAGTGCATTCAACTGCTGCTCCAACTTATCCAAGCGATCTGTAAGGAGCTGCAATTGGGTGCACTTCCTGCAGATGTAGTCGTCCGAGATGCTGGAAGCATCATGGATCTCCCACATCTCATAAGTGCAGCACTTAACCCCAATGACTGACATTTCTATTACCAATTAAGTTATTTAAGAAAATTTATTAAACTCTTACCTTCACTTACCTCCTCACAGTGCCCTTTTTTTGATTAGAGGGAGGGAGGGAAACATTAATGGAGTGTTTTGGGCTTACTTCCCTGTAATTTAGAAGTCTTTTCCCCCGACTGTGGAGCACTTTGTAGGCTCCAATTTAATGATGAAGTGTAATTTTCTTTTGATCCAGTTAACTGTTGTATTTGGCAAATGGCTGAGAGAGATGAAGCTCCGGCAGAAGCAGCTGTGGAGTCTCTCACAGATAGAATTTGCACAGTGGGTGAATTTTGGTTTAATCCCAAGATTATGTCTCTTGATTCCGATATAGAACATAGAAGAACATAGAACAGTACAGCACAGAACAGGCCCTTCGGCCCACGTTGTTGTGCCGAGCTTTGTCTGAAACCCAGATCAAGCTATTTCCTCCCTATCATCCCGAAGTAAACAATTCCTTCACACAATGAAAATGAATGATTATTCAACACAAGGGAGAAATCAGCTTTGAAAAGATTAAAGATAGATGCTGGGAATCTACATTAACCTTACCTTCATCCACAGCTTCTTCACTTGTGTGTGGAGCCTCTCAGTTCTTTCCTTGTAAACTCTTTGCCACCAATCCTGAGGTTGTTGCTGATTTTCTTTCAGCAGTTCACAGTTTGATTGGAGCTGATCTTTATCATCTGAGATTTTTGTCACATCTCCACTCTCTGACTGGAAACTGCTGTTTAAAAAATTCAGAACTGAACCAGTTTTAAAAATTTAGAACATAGAACAGTACAACACAGAACAGGCCCTTCGGCCCACGATGTTGTGCCAGGGGGCCTGGAATGTGTTGCCGGGCAAGGTGGTGGAGGCGGACACACTGGGAACGTTTAAGACTTATCTAGACAGCTATATGAACGGAGTGGGAATGGAGGGATACAAAAGAGTGGTCTAGTTTGGACCAGGGAGCGGCGCGGGCTAATTGTTCCTTGTTTCTCGTTTCAAGGCTTCATTCTATGATCATCTTGCTGGTGCCAGTACAGAGCGAGACTGCGGATAGTTGGGAACCTGTCTCGGGGGCAGGGAATTCATATGGTGTTCGTGGAAGTGGAAATGACTAGGGTTGGGAAGCATTTTCCGATCGGGGCCATTGTGATCTCCTGGACTCGTTTCGATCGCCTCAGGGGGTCGGAGAGGAATTTCCCAGATTTTTTTTCCCCATATTGGCCCTGGGGTTTTTCACTCTGGGTTTTCGCCTCTCCCTGGAGATCACATGGTCTGGAATGGGGGGGTGGGGGTGAGTTAATAGGTTGTAACGAACAAAGCATCGTAGCTGTGAGGGACAGCTCGGTGGATAGGATATTGGTATGTAGATAGGCTGGAAAATTGGGCGGGGATCCTGGATTCAGGATTCAATCCTGGACCGGGGAGCGGCGCGGGCTTGGAGGGCTGAAGGGCCTGTTCCTGTGCTGTATTGTTCTTTGTTCTTTATCTGAAACCAAGATCAAGCTATCCCACTCCCTATCATCCTGGTGTGCTCCATGTGCCTATCCAATAGCTTCTTAAATGTTCCTAAAGTTTCTGACTCCACTATCACTGCAGGCAGTCCATTCCACACCTCAACCACTCTCTGAGTAAAAAACCTACCTCGGACATCCTTCCTATATCTCCCACCATGAACCCTATAGTTATGCCCCCTAGTTACCACTCCATTCACCCGAGGAAATCGTCTTTGAACGTTCACTCTATCGATCCCCCTCATCATCTTATAAACCTCTATCAAGTCTCCTCTCAACCTCCTCTGCTCCAAAGAGAAAAACCCAATTTCCCTCAACCTTTCCTCATAAGACCTACCCTCCAAACCAGACAGCATCCTGGTAAATCTCCTTTGCACTCTTTCCAGTGTCTCCACATCCTTCTTATAGTCCCTCATGGTAGGCTGGTGAAAAAGGTTGGATCTCATGGGATAAAGGGGGAGGTGGCTAGATGGGTGGAGAACTGGCTTGGTCACAGAAGACAGAGGGTGGTAGTGGAAGAGTCTTTTTCCGGCTGGAGGCCTGTGACGAGTGATGTTCCGCAGGGCTCTGTATTGGGACCTCTGCTGTTTGTGATTTATAGAAACGATCTCGAAGAAGGTGTAACTGGGGTGATCAGTAAGTTTGCAGACGACACAAAATTGGCAGGACTTGCAGATAGTGAGGAACATTGTCAGAAGCTACAGAAGGATATAGATAGGCTGGAAATTTGGGCAAAGAAATGGCAGATGGAGTTCAATCCTGATAAATGCGAAGTGATGCATTTTGGTAGAAATAATGTAGGGAGGAGCTATACGATAAATGGCAGAACCATAAAGGGTGTAGATACGCAGAGGGACCTGGGTGTGCAAGTCCACAGATCCTTGAAGGTGACGTCACAGGTGGAGAAGGTGGTGAAGAAGGCATATGGCATGCTTGCCTTTATAAGACGGGGCATAGAGTATAAAAGTTGGGGTCTGATGTTGCAGATGCTACGAGAGGACACAGGTTTAAGGTGCTGGGGGGTAGGTACAGAGGAGATGTCAGGGGTAAGTTTTTCACTCAGAGGGTGGTGGGTGAGTGGAATCGGCTGACGTCGGTGGTGGTGGAGGCAAACTCGTTGGGGTCTTTTAAGAGACTTCTGGATGAGTACATGGGATTTAATGGGATTGAGGGCTATAGATAGGCCTAGAGGTAGGGATATGATCGGCGCAACTTGTGGGCCGAAGGGCCTGTTTGTGCTGTGGCTTTCTATGTTCTATGTTCTATGTTCTATGTATAGAACGTTGGTTCGGCCGCATTTGGAATACTGCGTCCAGTTCTGGTCGCCACACTACCAGAAGGACATGGAGGCTTTGGAGAGAGTGCAGAGGAGATTTACCAGGATGTTGCCTGGTATGGAGGGGCTTAGTTATGAGGAGAGATTGGGTAAACTGGGGTTGTTCTCCCTGGAAAGACGGAGGATGAGGGGAAACTTAATAGAGGTGTGTAAAATTATGAAAGGCATAGATAGGGTGAACGGTGGGAAGCTTTTCCCCAGGTCGTTGGTGACGTTCACGAGGGGTCATAGGTTCAAGGTGAAGGGGAGGAGGTTTAACACAGATATCAGAAGGACATATTTTACACAGAGGGTGGTGGGAGCCTGGAATGCGCTGCCAGGCAAGGTGGTGGAGGCGGACACACTGGGAACGTTTAAGACTTATCGAGATAGCCATATGAACGGAGTGTGAATGGAGGGATACAAAAGAATGGTCTAGTTTGGACCAGGGAGCGGCACGGGCTTGGAGGGCCGAAGTGCCTGTTCCTGTGCTGTCTTGTTCTTTGTTCTTTGAGGTGACCAGAACTGCACATAATATTCCAAATGTGGTCTCACCAAGGTCCTGTACAGTTGCAGCATAACCCCACGGCTCTTAAACTCAAACCCCCTGTTAATGAACGCCAACACACTATAGGCCTTCTTCACGGCTCTATCCACTTGAGTGGCAACCTTCAGAGATCTATGGATATGAACCCCAAGATCTCTCTGTTCCTCCACATTCTTCAGAACCCTACCTTTGACCCTGTAATCCACATTTAAATTTGTCCTACCAAAATGAATCACCTCGCATTTGTCAGGGTTAAACTCCATTTGCCATTTTTCAGCCCAGCTCTGCATCCTATCTATAGCTCTTTGCAGCCTACAACAGCCCTCCACCTCATCCACTACTCCACCAATCTTGGTGTCATCAGCAAATTTACTGATCCACCCTTCAGCCCCCTCCTCCAAATCATTTATAAAAATTACAAATAGCAGAGGACCAAGCACTGATCCCTGTGGCACTGCGCTGGTAACCAGTTTCCAGTCCGAAAATTTTCCATCCACCACCACCCTCTGTCTTCTGTTAGATAGCCAGTTACCTATCCAATCGGCCAAACTTCCCTCTATCCCACACATCCTTACTTTCTTCATAAGCCGACCATGGGGGACTTTATCAAATGCCTTACTAAAATCCATGTATATGACATCAACTGCACTACCTTCATCTACATACTTCGTTACCTCCTCAAAAAATTCTATCAAATTTGTGAGGCAAGACTTGCCCTTCACAAATCCGTGCTGACTATCCCGGATTAAGCTGCATCTTTCTAAATGGTCGTAAATCCTATCCCTGAGGACCTTTTCCATCAACTTACCGACCACCGAAGTAAGACTAACCGGCCTATAATTACCAGGGTCATTTCTATTCCCTTTCTTAAACAGAGGAACCACATTCGCCACTCTCCAGTCCTCTGGCACCACCCCCGTGGACAGTGAGGACGCAAAGATCAATGCCAAAGGCTCTGCTATCTCATCCCTTGCCTCCCAAAGACTCCTAGGATATATTTCATCAGGCCCAGGGGACTTATCAACTTTCAGTTTATTCAAAATTGCTAGTACATCTTCCCTCTGAACATCTACTTCCTCCAGCCTATCAGCCTGTGACACCCTCTCTTCCTCAAAAACATGGCCCCTCTCCTTGGTGAACACCGAAGAAAAGTATTCATTCATCACCTCTCCTATCTCTTCTGACTCCATGCACAAATTCCCACTGCCATCCTTGACCGGCCCCAACCTCACCCTGGTCATTCTTTTATTCCTCACATAAGAGTAAAAAGCCTTGGGGTTTTCCTTGATCCGACTCGCCAAGGACTTCTCATGCCCCCTCCTAGCTCTCCTAAGCCCCTTTTTCAGCTCATTTCTTGCTAACTTGTAACCCCCCATCGAGCCAACTGAACCTTGTTTTCTCAACCTTACATATGCTTCCTTCTTCCTCTTGACAAGACATTCCACCTCTTTTGTGAACCATGGTTCCCTCACTCGGCCATTTCCTCTCTGCCTGGCAGGGACATACCTATCAAGGACACGCAGTATTTGTTCCTTGAAAAAGTTCCACTTTTCATTAGTGCCTTTCCCTGACAATTTTTGTTCCCATCCTATGCTTCCTAATTCCCGCCTGATTGCATCATAATTACCTCTCCCCCAATTGTAAACTATGCCCTGCCGCATGGCCCTCTCCCTCTCCATTGCAATAACAAAAGACACCGAATTGTGGTCACTATCTCCAAAGTGCTCTCCCACAACCAAATCTAACACTTGGCCCGGTTCATTTCCCAGTACCAAATCCAATGTGGCCCCACCTCTTGTCGGCTTATCCACATATTGTGTCAGGAACCTCTCCCGCACACACTGCACAAAAACTGCCCCATCCTAACTATTCAACCTATAAAGGCTCCAATCAATATTTGGAAAGTTAAAGTCCCCCATGACAACTACCCTGTGACCCCCCACACCTATCCATAATCTGCTTAGCAATTTCTTGCTCCACATCTCTATTACTATTTGGGGGCCTATAGTAAACTCCTACAACGTGACCGCTCCTTTCCTATTCCTAACCTCAGCCCATATTACCTCTGTAGGCAGATCCCCTTCGAAATGCCTTTCTGCAGCCGTTACACTCTCCTTGATTAACAGTGCCACTCCTCCACCTCTTTTACCAGCTACCCTACACTTACTGAAACATCTATACCCCGGAACTTCCAACAAGCATTCCTGTCCTTGTTCTACCCATGTCTCCGTAATGACCACAACATCGTAGTCCCAAGTGCCAATCCACGCCCCAAGTTCACCTACCTTATTTCGGATGCTCCTTGCATTGAAGTCGACACACTTCAACCCACCTTCTTGTCTGCTAGTACCCACCTTTGACCATGATACCCTTCCCAGTACCTCACTACACTCACTGACCTCCGGACTACAACTCCTTTTCCCATCCCCCTGACAAATTAGTTTAAACCCCCCCCCGAAGAGTTGTAGCAAATTTCCCTCCCAGGATATTGGTGCCCCTCTGGTTCAGGTGCACCCCGTCCTGTTGGTACAGGTCCCACCTTCCCCAGAAAGTGTTCCAATTATCCACATAGCTGAAACCCTCCCTCCTACACCATCCCTGCATCCATGTGTTTAACTGCACTCTCTCCCTGTTCCTCAACTCGCTATCCCGTGGCACCGGCAACATACCAGAGATGACAACCTGTTTTGTCCTGGCTCTCAGCTTCCACCCTAGCTCCCTGAATTCCTGTTTTAAATCCCTCTTACCTATGTCTTTGATGCCGACGTGCACCACGACTTGTGACTGTTCCCCCTCCCCCTTTAAAATCCTGAAGACGCGGTCAGAGATGTCATGGACCCTGGCATCCGGGAGGCAACATACCATCCGTGAGTCGCTCCTGTTGCCACCGAACCTCCTATCTATCCCTCTAACAAACGAGTCCCCAATAACTATAGCTCTACCGCTCTCCCCCTTTCCCTTCTGAGGCACAGGGACGGACTCAGCGCTGGCGATCTGGTCACTGCGTCTTACCACTGGTAGGTCGCCCCCCCTCACCTGTATCCAAAGTGGAATACTTGTTGCTAAGGGGAACGACCACAGGGGATCCCCGCACCGACTGCTTCCTCCCAGCCCCTCTCACTGTCACTCATCTATTTTCATTCCCTGGAGCAACTATATCCCTGAAGCTTGTGTCTATGGCCCTCTCTGCCTCCCTGATGACCCTAAGCTCATCCAACTCCAGCTCCAGCTCCCTAACGCGGTCTTGGAGGAGCTGCAGATTGGTGCACCTCCCACAGGTGTAATCAGCAGGGGACACTGACGGTGTCCCTCACCTCAAACATTCTGCAGGAGGTACATTGCACTGCCTTCACTTCCATCCCCTCCATATAACTTACTGCTACAAAGAAAAAGAATTGCTCCAATGGAACACTGAACCCTTTTTCCCCTTCCTCAGAGTGCACTGGGAAAGAAGTTTACGCAATTTATATGCAAAGGAATATAGTCAAACACAAGGCTGGGTTTGCGCAGCACAAGCATGATTGTGGAAGGATAGAGGGTGAAATCATTGTCGAAGGTCCTGAACCGAAACCACACAAATAATATGCTTTTCCTAAGCAGACTGAAGTGAGGTTGCTAAAGATGATTGATAGTCTGCTTCAGCAGGGAGTGCTGTGCCCAGTAGTTTCTACTAACAATTCTCTGATTTGGCCAATACAAAAGGTTGATGGCTCTTGGCGCTTAACGGTTGATTATAGACTGTTAAGATTACCTCCATCAACAGCACCAACTGTAGTCATGAATCCAGCTAAGCTGTTAAAACAAATTCCGTGGGCTAAATATTTTACTGTGCTGCAGATAAGTCATGGGTTTTGATCTATTCCATTCAATCAGCAAGGTCAGCATAAGTTTGCTTTTACGTTTGCTGGCCAACAATATTCTTGGACTTGTTTACCTCAGGGGTTTCATAATTCTCCATCTATACTAAATCGTCACTTGGCTACAGGATTAGAGGGCTTTTCACAACATGTATGTTTAGTTCAATATGTTGATGATCTTTTGTTACAAACTGAAACTAAAACTAATCTCCAGTTGTTCGATGAATTGCTTACCCTCCAACCTAATTTAGGTTGCAAAGTTAAGAAAGCTCAGAAAGCTCAAATCATGCCATGTCGTTGGTTTATTTGGGTACTGTCGTTATTCAAGGTAAATGGGAGATAGAATCAATTCATTTTTGTTCAATCTTACAATTGCGTCTTCCAAAGGATGTTGGTCATATTTCAATTTTTCCGTGCCTTTGTGCGATATTGAAGAAATCACATTGATGGGCTTGCTACTAAAGCTGCTTCATTGCCAGAGCTATTGTGCAAAAATGTTCCGTGGCTGTGGACTGAGCAGCACACACAGGCAGTATCTGATTTAACCCGTGCTTTGGCTTCAGCACCAGCATTATTGGTGCCTGATCATGATCTCCCGTTTGCATTGGAAGTGGCAACAACTGATTTAACTCTCTCAGCTGTTCTTTTCCAGGAAAGACACAACAGACAGGGAGCTGCGACTTACACCTCTCGACTCTTTACTCAAAGAACAAGGAAAAATACAGCACAGAAACAGGCCCTTTGGCTTTACTCCTCTGAATGCAGCAGTATGAAGATGGATATTTATGGGTGAATCTGAATGCAATGGTTATATTTGGATGTCTATACATGTTTAAATATGAGTTTGTTATACAGTGGTATAACTCAAAGTCACTGTGCTATAGAACTTGGAACAGAACAGTACAGAACAGGCCCTTCGGCCCATGTTGTTGTGCCAAGCTTTGTCTGAAACCCAGATCAAGCTATTTCCTCCCTATCATCCCGAAGTACTCCATGTGCCTATCCAATAGCTTCTTAAATGTTCCTAAAGTTTCTGACTCCACTATCACTGCAGGCAGTCCATTCCACACCCCAACCACTCTCTGAGTAAAAAACCTACCTCGGACATCCTTCCTATATCTCCCACCATGAACCCTATAGTTATGCCCCCTAGTTACCACTCCATTCACCCGAGGAAATAGTCTTTGAACGTTCACTCTATCTATCCCCCTCATCATCTTATAAACCTCTATCAAGTCTCCTCTCAAAGAAGAGGAGACCTATATTTGCTATATTTTGCTTTATAAGAGGTTTAATTATGTCACGGCATGAAACATCTTTTAGTGACACCTGCGCACAATTTAAAATATGTAGAACCTTTACACCCGGAGATGAGATTGGTACAATTCAAATTCCAATATAAATTCCTGACAAGTATGAATGGGATGTTTGCAAAGGGATTCACTATGCAGATAAAGATCATCTTAAAAATCAAGTACATTGGATAGTTAAGCCTCCCCCTTCAGTACCCTCCTTGGCACATGGTGCATCTGAATTTTATTCAACTGTCTCATCTTAATCAATGCTGTATTCTCGTCCTGTGAATACTCTTGCACCTCAAGATGGTTTAGTAATGAATTGTATGACAATGTTTGTTATGAATCGGCAGCAGTTGTATTGGATTTCACTAAATTTCACTTACCAGATTGGTTTCCTTCGGGAATTAGATTTTCATTTAACACAGTGGCTGTGAAATCAAGAAGTAACAAATGAGGAGCAAGAATGGTCTGATGATTTTGATGGTATCAGGCAGGAACTTTCAAAAGTTAATTGGGGAAGTCTGTGGGAAGGCAAAGGGATGTCTGGTAAGTGGTACGCTTTCAAAAGTGTGTTAACCAGGGTTCAGGGTAAACACATTCCTCTTAGAGTGAAGGGTAAGGCTGGCAGAAGTAGGGCACCCTGGATGACTCGGGATATTGAGGCCCTAGTCAAGAAGAAGAGAGGCACATGACATGCATAGGCAGCTGGGATCAAGCAAATCCCTTGAAGAGTATAGGGGGTGTAGGAGTAGAGTTAAGAGAGAAATCAGGAGGGCAAAAAGGGGACACAAGATTGTTTTGGCAGATAAGGCAAAGGAGAATCCAAAGAGCTTCTACAAAAACATAAAGGGCAAAAGAGTAACAAGGGAGAGAGTAGGGCCTCTTAAGGATCAACAAGGTCATCTATGTGCAGATCCACAAGGGATGGGTGAGATCCTAAATTAATATTTCTCATCAGTATTTACTGTTGAGAAAAGCATGGATGTTAGGGAACTTGGGAAAATAAATAGTGATGTCTTGAGGAGTGTCCATATTACAGAGAAGGAGGTGCTGAAAGTCTTAAAGCGCATCAAGATAGATAAATCCCCGGGACCTGATGAAATGTATCCCAGAACATTGTGGGAGGCTAAGGAGGAAATTGCGGGTCCCCTAGCCGAGATATTTGAATCATCGATAGTCACGGGTGAGGTGCCTGAAGATTGGAGTGGCAAATGTTGTGCCTTTGTTTAAAAAGGGCTGCAGGGAAAAGCCTAGGAACTACAGGCCAGTGAGCCTCACATCTGTGGTGGGTAAATTGTTGGAAGGTATTTTGAGAGACAAGATCTACAGGCATTTAGAGACGCAAGGACTGATTAGGGACAGTCAGCATGGCTTTATGAGTGGAAAATCATGTCTCACAAATTTGATTGAGTTTTTTGAAGGGGTAACCAAGAAGGTAGATGAGGGCAGTGTTGTCTACATAGACTTTAGCAAGGCCTTTGACAAGGTACCGCATGGTAGGTTGTTGCATAAGATTAAATCTCACGGGATTCAGGGTGAGGTATCTAAATGGATACAAAATTGGCTTCTTGACAGAAGCCAGAGGGTGGTTGTAGAGAGTTGTTTTTCAAACTGGAGGCCTGTGACCAGGGATGTGCCTCAGGGATTAGTGCTGGGTCCACTGTTATTTGTCATTTATATTGATGATTTGGATGAGAATATAGGAGGCATGGTTAGTAAGTTTTCAGATGACACTAAGATTGGTGGCATAGTGGACAGTGAAGAAAGTTATCTCCAATTGCAACGGGATCTTGATCAATTGGGCCAGTGGGCTGACGAATGGCAGATGGAGTTTAATTTAGACAAATGCGAGGTAGATTGAACCAGAGCAGGACTTAATCAGTTAATGGTAGGGCGCTGGGGAGAGTTACAGAACAAAGAGATCTGGGGGTACATGTTCATAGCTCCTTGAAAGTGGAGTCACAGGTGGACAGAGTGGTGAAGAAGGCATTCGGCATGCTTGGTTTCATTGGTCAGAACGTTGAATACAGGAGTTGGAATGTCTTGTTGAAGTTGTACAAGACATCAGTTAGGCCACACTTGGAATACTGTGTGCAATTCTGGTCACCCTATTATAGAAAGGATATTATTAATCTAGAAAGAGTGCAGAAAAGATTTACTATGATGCTATCGGGACTTGATGGATTGAGTTATAAGGAGCGACTGGATAGACTGGGACTTTTTTCTCTGGAGCGTTGGAGGCTGAGAGGTGATCTTATAGAGGTCTATAAAATAAGGAGGGGCACAGATCAGCTAGAGAGTCAATATCTTTTCCAAAAGGTAGGGGAGTCTAAAACTAGAGGGCATAGGTTTAAGGTGAGAGGGGAGAGATGCAAAAGTGTTCAGAGGGGCAATTTTTTCACACAGAGGGTGGTGAGTGTCTGGAACAAGCTGCCAGAGATAGTAGTAGAGGTGGGTACAATATTGTCATTTAAAAAGCATTTAGATAGTTACACGGGTAAGATGGGTATAGAGGGATATGGGCCAAATGCGAGCAATTGAGATTAGCTTACGGGTTTTAAAAACAAAGGGCGGCATGGACAAGTTGGGCCAAAGGGCCTGTTTCCATGCTGTAACCCTCTATGACTCTATGATTCAAAAGGTCGCCAGAGCAGGGACCAATATATGGTGACTGCATTAGAAGGACATGCTAAAACCATTCATCAAATTATTAAAGACGAGGCAACTGATAATGGGAAACAGCAGATTAGAACCTTATGTACTGTCTATGGGAATTGGATGATTGAGCAACTTCGCGAGAATTCAGAACAAGCTAATCAGAGGAAGATTCCTCCCTGGATTAGTAATGTACAATTAGATTACCGAAACTGTGGACAAAGACATCCTCAGTTTTGACAATTTACCAAGTTTTGGTTTGAAGATAATTGTAGTGCAATGTTGCATAAGGTTTTATGATTAATAGTCGGGATTCCAATGGATGCGATGGGATGAAAAGTATCAGAATGTTGGCATCATTATGGGTGGTGTATGGATTGGATAAGATAATATTCTACTTTGTGTTGTAGAAAGAGGGGGAAATTTAGTGGGTAGAAATCATAGAAATAGAATCATAGAAACCCTACAGTACAGAAAGAGGCCATTCGGGCCATCGAGTCTGCACCAACCACAATCCCACCTAGGCCCTACCCCCACATATTTACCCACTAATCCCTCTAACCTCCGCATCTCAGGACACTAAGGGCAATTTTAGCATGGCCAATCAACCTAACCCGCACATCTTTGGACTGTGGGAGGAAACCGGAACACCCGGAGGAAACCCACGCAGACACCAGGAGAACGTGCAAACTCCACACAGACAGTGACCCAAGCCAGGAATCGAACCCAGGTCTCTGGAGCTGTGAAGCAGCAGTGCTAACCACTGTGCTACCGTGCCGCCCATGGTAATACTTTAAGGAAATGCCAACAATCAAAGGATGAGGCCACATTTGGAGTACTGTGCACAGTTCTGGTCACCCTATTATAGAAAGGATGTTATCAAACTAGAAAGAGTACAGAAAAGATTTATGAGGATGCTACCGGGACTTGATGGTTTGGGTCATAAGGAAAGGCTGGATAGACTGGAACTTTTTTTTCTCTGGAGCGTAGAGGCTGAGGGGTGATCTTATAGAAGTCTATAAAATAATGAGGGGCATAGATCAGCTAGAAAGTCAATATCTTTTCCCAAAGGTTGGGGAGTTTAAAACTAGAGGGCATGAGTTTAAGGTGAGAGGGGAGAGATACAAAAGGGTCTGGGGGCAATTTTTTCCACACAGAGGGTGGTGAGTATCTGGAACAAGCTGCCAGAGGTGGTAGTAGTAGATGCGGGTACAATTGTCTTTTAAAAAGCATTTAGACAGTTACATGGGTATACAGGGATATGGGCCAAATGCGGGCAATTGGGACAAGCTTAGGGGTTAAAAAAAGGACAGCGTGGACAAGTTGGGCCAAAGGGCCTGTTTCTATGCTATAAACCTCTGTGACTTATGATAATTGTTTGTCGACATCCCAATTCATTTGAATAAATGAACAAGCTTCTTGTGGGTTTAAAGTGAATGAAAATCTAAAGTGAATCATGGAAGTTAGACATCACTAAAGGAGCTTATAAAGGAAAGGGTGAATATTGCAGTACCATCACCATTAAATCATTATCAGGCTGGGACTGTAATATGCACTATCACCCACACTCCACATAAACCACCAAGAACAGGCTCGGCTGAATTGCTTCAAATACACCAAAGTCAAGAGTCGATATTTACTGTTGAACTTCAGGTGAAGATTCTGAGCAATGTAATACTGAACAATATAACACTACTTTCAACCTAATACCTGAACATTTGGAGTACGGTGCAGCACGTTTAACTGCTGCTTATCAAATTTTCATTTAACTGAAACAAATTGCTGAGACTATTGATTAGAATATAAAGGATGAATATAAATTCATCCCGGGGTAGTTGAGAGTTTGTCGCTATTTAATTTCTCACCGTGATTCACAAACATCGCCTTCCCGCCACTGGGAAATCCCCGGATGGACAATGAGAAGCAGCAGTGCGCCTGCGCACAGTGGGGAGGGGTTCACGCGTGCGCACTCGGTGCTGTTTTCCCACTCGCCTCATGGTCAGAGTACGATCACGCGCTGTGGTCGGGCAGTGACGCCACACTCCCTTCTCCAGCCGCGCGCAGAAGCCGTTTCATGGCCGCGCCACGTGGACACTTAGTCACAGTTTGGCGTCACTAAGTGGGCGGAACCTCATTCTATCCTTCATTTCACCGGTGCATTCCGCTGTCTGTCAGGTGAACACAGCCAATAGAAACTCGCTCCAGCAGAAAGGTGAGCAGAAAATGTGGGTCCATTTGGGCAGATTGTGATGACAGTGAGAAATCTCATAACACCAGGTGAAAGTCCAACAGGTTTATTTGGAATTAACCTGGTATTAGAATCATAGAAACCCTACAGTACAGAAAGAGGCCATTCGGCCCATCGAGTCTGCACCGAGCACAATCCCACCCAGGCCCTACCCCAATATCCCTACATATTTTACCCACTAATCCCTCTAACCTACGCATCTCAGGACACTAAGGGGCAATTTTTTAGCATAGCCAATCAACCTAACCCGCACATCTTTGGACTGTGAGAGGAAACCGGAGCACCCGGAGAAAACCCACGCAGACACGAGGAGAATATGCAAACTCCACACAGACAGTGACCCAAGCCGGGAATCGAACCCAGGTCCCTGGAGCTGTGAAGCAGCAATGCTAACCACTGTGCTACCGTGCCGCCATTGTGAGACTTCTTACTGTGCCCACCCCAGTCCAACGCTTGCATCTCCACATCACAGATCGTGATGAAGCAGCAACTTGCTGTGGATTCACTGCCATTGGGGATATTCCCAACCAGCAAGGGTGGCGCCTTCCATACAAAAGCGCAGTATTCATATCATCTCGCTTTCTCTTCCATTTGAACAGCACCCCAAACAGCTTCTTGTTATTTCTTTCATTGGCAGCACCCCTAAGTGCTCTTGGTGCTCCAGTTCCAGCCCCTTTCCTCTTAATGATGAGGGAATGAGGCTCTCACAGCCAAGGATTAACATTCAGCAACACTGACAACTCCCAGCTTCCTCTATCTTGAATAACAGTGCCTCCCCCCCACCGCCCCCCTAATCCACTATCTCGAACAACACAGCTGAATTAATTTGTGGTGCTCCCCTGTCTCGATTTGGACAGCTCCGAAAGTCAGAAGTGTATGCTTGGGGGCACCCGCAACCAAGATGGGGGGCGGGGGGGGAAAGCCCCCCCTTCATTGGGAGGGAGTGCCCCACCATCCTCGATTGAGAGGGAGCACCCCACCCTCCTCAATTGAGAGGGAGCACCCCACCCTCCTCAATTGGGAGGAAGCACCCCACCCTCCTCAATTGGGAGGGAGCACCGCCCACTCCTCGATTGGGTGGCAGCACTCTCCTCCCCCTCTCGATTCATAAGGAGCACCCCACCCCCCTCTCAATTGGCTTCTTGATTGGGAGGGAGCTACACCTCCTCCCCCTCTCGATTGGGAGGGAGCGCCTCCTCCTCCCCCTCTTGATTGGGGGGAAGCAACCCAGTCTCCTCGATTGGGAGGGAGTTACACCCCCTCCCCCTATCGATTGGGGGGTAGCGCCTACCCCTCCCCCTCTTGATTGGGAGGGAGCACCCCACCTTCCTCGATTGGGAGGGAGCACCCGATCCTCCTCGATTGGGGGGAATGCCCCACCTCCTTGATTGGAAGGGAATGCTGCCCACTCCTCGATTGGGTGGGAGCACCCCCCCTCTGTCTCTTGATTGGGAGGCAGCGCCCCCCCCCTCCGTCTCTCGATTGGGAGGGAGCGCCCACCACCCCGCTCCAGTCAAGAAGTCAAGAAGGCATACGGCATGCTTGCCTTCATCGACCGGGGTATTGAGTTTAAAAATTGGCAAGTCTTGTTGACGCTTTATAGAACCTTAGTGAGACCGCAATTGGAATACAGTGTTCAATTTTGGTCGCCACACTACACAAAAGATTTACCAAGATGTTGCCTGGTATGGAGGGCATTACCTATGAGGAGAGGTTGGAGAAACTTGGTTTGTTCTCACTGGAGCGACGGAGGTTGAGGGGAGACCTGATAGAAGTCTACACGATTATGAGGGGCATGGACAGAGTGGATAGTCAGAAGCTTTTTCCCAGGGTGGAAGAGTCAATTGCTTGGGGGCACAGGTTTAGGTCTCCTCTCATCCTATGTCTCTCCAAGGAGAAAAGACCGAGCTCCCTCAGCCTATCCTCATAAAGCATGCCACTCAATCCAGGCAACATCCTTGTAAATCTCCTCTGCACCCTTTCAATCTTTTCCACATCCTTCCTGTAATGAGGCGACCAGAACTGAGCACAGTGATGGACCAGGCTATGTTCACAATACCTTTTGGTTTCTTGCGATCTTGGTCAGAGCAGGAGCATACCAAGCTGCGAATTATGTTCTGATAACAGTCCTGCCATGATGGCAACAAGATGCATGACAAACGATCCACTTCACTAAGTGTGATATGAAAGCAGGGCCTGTCTCTGTGTCATAGATTCTATGATTCACATTTCACTTGAACTGTTTACCAATGGTTTCCTATAATGTAGTTTTGGGAAATTGAAAATATATTTATCTCAGTTCTTAAGTTAGCTTCAAACCAATACCTGAATTAAAGCATTACCCTTTGAGTACAATTGTGTGCTCTCTTTCACTGCCATTAGGAAACTAACCAGTAGTTCCTCATTAAGCCTGAATATTTAGGCTTAATGGGTGGCATGGTAGCACAGTGGTTAGCACGGCTGCTTCACAGCTCCAGGGACCTTGGGTTCGATTCCCGGCTTGGGTCACTGTCTGTGTGGAGTTTGCACATTCTCCTCGTGTCTGCGTGGGTTTTCTCCGGGTGCTCTGGTTTCCTCCCACAGTCCAAAGATGTGCGGGTTAGGTTGATTGGCCATGCTAAAAATTGCCCTTAGTGTCCTGAGATGCGTAGGTTCGAGGGATTAGTGGGTAAATATGTAGGGATGTGGGGGTAGGGCCTGGGTGGGATTGTGGTCGGTACAGACTCGATGGGCCGAATGGCCTCTTTCTGTACTGTAGGGTTTCTACGATTTCTATGATTCCCCTTTCTGATTTATTCTTCAGATTAATGTTCAATTGTGTGAATAACTATAGATATTCTCATTTATCAAGGATTTTCTGATCTCAAATTCTGCTTTAATTGATAAGATTCAATATTTATAATTTCTTCACCTTTTATCCCAAGTGTTTAGCCCTACATGGGGTAAATCAGCTAGGAAACTACAAGCTTATTAGTCTGACGTCCGATATCAAGTGGATGTTGCAAGGGATAATATAAGATGGTCTTTATGATCACTGGGAAAGGGGACAGACTATCAGAAATTCAGCAAAAATAGCTTATTGAGGAAGTGAATGAAATAATGGATTAAGGAAACCGGTCGACATTGTCAATCTAGACTTCCAGAAAGCCTTTGAGAGAATGTTGTGTCAGTGCAAATTTGAAACTCGGAATAGGAAATGTCTTCAACGTCGCAGCTAAAACTTTGTGATTATCAGGTCTGATTCAGATTTAAGACATGTTACAAGTGATCTTCATTGGGGATTTGTCCTACACCTATTACTCTGCACAGTCTGCATTCATGAGGTGATCAAGGATGAACAAACAAGCTGGGAACAGCAGTAACATGTTGATTTTACAAAGGTGATTATTTTTTCTCTGATGGTTACATCGAAGATAGGAGCAAAAGGAGGTCATTTGGCCCTGCTCCGATCATAGCTGAGCTCAATAGCCATCCTGCTTTCTCCCCATAACCTTTGATCCCATTCACCCCAAGTGCTATATCTAACCGCCTCTTGAATACATGCAATGTTTTGGCATCAACTACTTCCTGTGGTAATGAATTCCACGGGCTCACCACTCTCTGGGTCCTCATCTCCGTCCTAAATTTTCTACCCCGAATCCTCAGATTGTGACCCCTGGTTCTGGACACTTCCACTGTCGGGAACATCCTCCCTGCATCTACCCTGTCTGGTCCTGTTAGAATTTTATAGGTTTCTATGAAACCCCCCTCATTTGTCTTAACTCCAGCAAAAACAATCCTAATCTCGTCAATCTCTCCTCATACGTCAGTCCCGCCATCTCAGGAATCAGCCTGGTAAACCTTCGCTGTACTCCTTTGAGAGCCAGAACATTCTTCCTCAGAAAATTCCTTCAGGTTAATTCTTTTCAACCTGCTCTTAATATAAAGAGCTCATTGGGAGTCTGTCAGGATCATGGTTATATAACAGTCCATCAGTCTGTGAAATAGCTAGTGATGCTAATTGGCTGCAGAAATGGTAAATGGGATATTGAATATCCCATTTAGGAGGGGGAGAGATTGTGATTGTTCAGAAATTTGAACATGGAGAGTTCTGCAATTCTATCAGGACGTTGCCAGATCAGAGTTAGTGAGGAGCCAGTTGCCCAATGGTGGAGATCGTTCAGCTGTGGGTTCAAACCTTCCTTCAATCAGAGAACTCAAAAAAAAAATCCATCCCTTGTTCAGTAATCACAATCTAGTTTTCGGGATTGCACACACAGATTTATTAATTGTGTTTTGATAACAGTCCTGCTATGATGGCAACAAGAAGTAGAACAAATGACCCACTTCACTAAGTGTAACATAAAAGCAGTAAACGTTCCCAGTTCATTTGAACTGTTTACCAATGGTTATAATGTATTGATTAATTTTGTTTCTGGTTTCCTATATTGCAGTTTTAGGAAACTCTGTAGGTAGTTAGCCCTACATGGAGTAAATCAGAGCTAGGAAATTACAAGCCTATCAGCCTGACATCCGTTATCGAGTGGAGGCTGCAAGGGGAAATGTAAGATGTTCTTTATGATTTCTGGGAAGATGAGACCATTAGAAATTCAAAATACAATAAAAAAAGATGGTGCTGGAGATTGTTGAGGAAGTGACTAAAATAGTGCCACTGCAGACTTTCAGAAAGTCTTTGATAAGATTCCTTACACAAGGTTACCTTGAGAGAATGTGTCAGTGGAAATTTGAAACTTGGATTAGGAATTATCTCCAATGTCACAATTAAAATTTAGTGATTAACAGATGTGGTTCACTTTGAAGGCATGTTACAAATGATATTCCTTGAGAATTAGTCCAAGATTTATTACTCTGCACGGTCTGTTTTCATGAACAAGGATGAACAAACAAACTAGGAGCAGCACCAGTAGAGTGTTGGGAGTACAGTACGTTTGTCAATCATAATATTTATGGGATGATTAACACAGGAGAAAACAATTATATGAAGAAAATATGTACTTGAGCGACTGTAGTGGCACACATGGGCAAAAATGTTCCATTAAGATAAATATTTCTCATATGTGGTGGTTCAGCCAATATTGAAGAGACACCTCATTTACAAGGAACAATACATTCATGTATTGAATAACAATAACATTCATGGATGAGAGGGGTGTGGAGGGATATGGTCCAAGTGCATGCAGGTCAGTGGGACTAGGCAAAAAATGGTTCGGCACAGACAAGAAGGGCCAAAAGGCCTGTTTCTGAGCTGTAATTTTCTATGGTTCTATGGTTCTAATACAGAGACAGGATGACAGGGAAAAAAATATCTTGGTGTTATTGTACATGGATCACTGACGAACTGCAATTGATGCAGAGAAATTGAAGCTGAACTTTATTCAACCCAATACTTTGTTAATAGAACCAATCATTATAAAACAAAAGATATCTGTACAGGTTCCTGGTCAGAGCACAATGTACACAGTTGTGGTTACACCCATGTTATGGAAAATGTGGTGTCATTGGAAAAGTTCAAGAGGACTACGGTGTTGATTCCAAGCTTAGAGAGGCTCAGCTATTCAGGCACATTTGAGGACCTTGGTTTATTCACTTTGAAGTAGCAGAGAAAAATGTCCAATGGGAGATTTTCCTACCTGTTTTTTCAGTTGAATTTGCGGCACTCTGTACTTAACAGGGTTTGATGTGGAGATGCCGGCGTTGGACTGGGGTAAGCACAGTAAGAAGTCTCACAACACCAGGTTAAAGTCCAACAGGTTTATTTGGTAGCAAATACCATAAGCTTTCGGAGCAATGCCCCTTCGTCAGATGGAGTAGTTATCTGTTCTCCAACAGTACACAGACACAGAAATCAAGTTACAGAATACTAATTAGAATGCAAATCTCTACAGCCAGCCAGGTCTTAAAAGGTACAGAT
The DNA here is from genome assembly GCF_964213995.1 of Mustelus asterias. NCBI lineage: Eukaryota > Metazoa > Chordata > Chondrichthyes > Carcharhiniformes > Triakidae > Mustelus > Mustelus asterias. The sequence continues at coordinate 53,368,780 of NC_135812.1, read as the reverse complement.
AATGTGGGTGGAGGGAACCCTGCCATCCCCCCCACCCCCGCCATCTCCCCCCACCCCCACACATTGGCCACCGGGAGGTCAGCAATCTCCTAATATCTTCCCCAACACCTGGCCCCCTCCCAATCGCAGGCCGCCCTGAGCACCACTTCTCCTCCCCCACAATCACCGGCCTCCCCGCAACACCTCCACCGCATGGACAGTGTTGTAGGTAAAAAACCTCTGACACTATTAGTCGTTCAAAATGCAGCTTCCACCCTAAACACGTAAAAGAAGCCATCCCCTACGGACAAGCCCTCCGAATAGACAGGATCTGCTCGGATGAGGAGGATCGCAACAGACACCTCCAGACGCTGAAAGATGCCCTCATAAGAACAGGATATGGTGCTCGACTCATCGATCAACAGTTCCGACGCGCCACAGCGAAAAACCGCACCGACCTCCTCAGAAGACAAACACGGGACACGGTGGACAGAGTACCCTTCGTCGTCCAGTACTTCCCTGGAGCGGAGAAGCTACGGCATCTCCTCCAGAGCCTTCAACATGTCATTGATGAAGACGAACATCTCGCCAAGGCCATCCCCACACCCCCACTTCTTGCCTTCAAACAACCACACAACCTCAAACAGACCATTGTCCGCAGCAAACTACCCAGCCTTCAGGAGAACAGTGACCATGACACCACACAACCCTGCCACAGCAACCTCTGCAAGATGTGCCGGATCATCGACACGGATGCCATCATCTCACGTGAGAACACCATCTACCAGGTACACGGTACATACTCTTGCAACTCGGCCAACGTTGTCTACCTGATACGCTGCAGGAAAGGATGTCCCGAGGCATGGTACATTGGGGAAACCATGCAGACGCTACGACAACGGATGAATGAACACCGCTCGACAATCACCAGGCAAGACTGTTCTCTTCCTGTGGGGGAGCACTTCAGCAGTCACGGGCATTCAGCCTTGGATCTTCAGGTAAGCGTTCTCCAAGGCGGCCTTCACAACACACGACAGCACAGAGTCGCTGAGCAGAAACTGATAGCCAAGTTCCGCATACATGAGGATGGCCTAAACCGGGATGTTGGATTTATGTCACATTATCAGTAACCCCCTCAGCTCGCCACAGCTTTCCCCCTGACCTTGCATAATATCACTAGCTGTTCTGTCTGGAGACAATACACATCTCTTTAACCTGTGTTTAATGTTCCCTCCACCCACATTATCTGTACCTTTTAAGACCTGGCTGGCTGTAGAGATTTGCATTCTAATTAGTATTCTATAACTTGATTTCTGTGTCTGTGTACTGTTGGAGAACAGATAACTACTCCATCTGACGAAGGGGCATCGCTCTGAAAGCTTATGGTATTTGCTACCAAATAAACCTGTTGGACTTTAACCTGGTGTTGTGAGACTTCTTACTGTGCTTAACAGGGTTTGCCAGGGGATTCAGAGGATCTAATCCCGCCCAAGGAGCCTGTATCAGCGCGCTGTCAGCAGGGAGACCAGCGCATATGCACTGCCCCACCCTGCCATCCCCCCCACCCCCGCCATCTCCCCCCACCCCCACACATTGCTGGCCTCCCGGTGGCCAATCTCCTAATATCTTCCCCAAAATCTGGCCCCCTCCCAATCGCAGGCCGCCCTGAGCACCACTTCTCCTCCCCCACAATCACCGGCCTCCCCGCAACACCTCCACCGCATGGACAGTGTTGTAGGTAAAAAACCTCTGACACTATTAGTCGTTCAAAATGCAGTGTTTATTTTCACAATTGTGGGAGAAGTGAGGTTCCTAACAGTGGACCCCCAGCCTTCTCATCGAACACAAGTAAGAACAGAGTTTATATATGTCCCGGGCCCCGCCCTCATTACATTGCAATTCTCTAAGATGTCTGTCATTGTTCATGGTGAGATTCTTGTTGTATTAGCAGTATCTTCCTCTGCGTAGTTTGTTCGATCTCCAAGGCCACGATTGTTCGTCATTTATATCCTTGAAACAACATCACAGGTTTTGCACAAACAAGTTAACTAATCTACATACAGGTTTGTATAATACTTTATATCAGGATAAGATGAATAACGTATGATGAATATATATATATGAGTCTATGGTTATACAAAGACAGAAGGCATACATGTAAACTCCATCGTGTTAAACAAAGGTACATAAAAATGGAGACTGTTTAGCTTATTTCGAGCTGGGTTAATCACATTTCTTGATAACAAATGGAGACAGAGGAATAGCTGTTCCTTTTACCTGGCACAGACATGAAAAACACCGAACTCTGACAAAAACATGGACTCTGCAGTGTTCTCAACAAAATCACAGAGTTTGGGTCTTAATGCTTAAGTGTGACAAAGTTCATTAACCCATCCCCGACTGCATGGAGTTTGCACATTCTCCCTGTGTCTGCCTGGGTGTGCTCCAACTGTCCAAAGATGTGTAGGCTAGGTAGATTGGCCATGCTAAATTCCCGAGTGTCAGGGGATTAGCAGGGGAAATACATAGAACATAACAGCGCAGTACAGGCCCTTCGGCCCTTGATGTTGCGCCGACCAGTGAAACCAATCTAAAGCCCATCTAACCTACACTATTCCAATATCATCCATATGTTTATCCAATAACCATTTGAATGCTCTTAATGTTGACGAGTCCACTACTGCTGCAGGCAGGGCATTCCACGCCCTTACTACTCTCTGAGTAAAGAACCTACCTCTAACATCTGTCCTATATCTCTCACCCCTCAATTTAAAGCTATGTCCCCTCGTGTTAGCCATCACCATCTGAGGAAAAAGGCTCTCACTATCCACCCTATCTAATCCTCTGATCATCTTGTATGCCTCTATCAAGTCACATCTTAACCTTCTTCTCTAACGAAAACAACCTCAAGCCCCTCAGCCTTTCCTCATACGATTTTCCCACCATACCAGGCAACATCCTAGTAAATCTCCTCTGCACCCTTTCCAACACTTCCACATCCTTCCTATAATGCGGTGACCAGAACTGTATGCAATACTCCAAGTGCAGCCGCACCAGAGTTTTGTACAGTTTTGTACATGACCTCCTGGCTCTGAAACTCAATCCCTCTACCAATAAAAGCTAACACACCGGACACCTTAACAACCCTATCAACCTGGGTGCCAACTTTCAGGGATCTATGCACATGGACACCGAGATCTCTCTGCTCATCCACACTACCAAGTATCTTACCATTAGCCCAGTACTCTGTATTCCTGTTACCCCTTCCAAAGTGAATCACTTCTCACTTTTCCACATTAAACTCCATTTGCCACCTCTCAGCCCAGCTCTGCAGCTTATCTATGTCCCTCTGTAACCTGCCACTTCCCTCCGCACTGTCTACAACTCCACCGACTTTAGTGTCATCTGCAAATTTACTAACCCCCATCCTTCTACGCCCTCATCCAGGTCATTAATAAAAATGACAAACAGCAGTGGCCCTAAAGCAGATCCTTGAGGTACACCACTAGTAACTGAACTCCAGGATGAATATTTCCCATCAACCACCACCCTCTTTTCTTACAGCTAGCCAATTCCTGATCCAAACCACTAAATCACCCTCAATCCCATGTGTCCGTATTTTCTCCAAAAGCTTACCACGGGGAACCTTATCAAACACTTTGCTGAAATCCATATACACCACATCAACTGCTTTACCCTCATCCACCTCTTTGGTCACCTTCTCAAAGAACTGAATAAGGTTTGTGAGGCACGACCTACCCTTCACAAAACCGTGCTGACTATCCCTAATCAAATTATTCCTTTCTAGGTGATTATAAATCCTATCTCTTATAATCCTTTCCAATACTTTGCCCACAACAGAATAAGGCTCACCGGTCCCAAATTACCAGGGTTGTCCCTACTCCCCTTTTTGAACAAGGGCACGGACAAGGAGGGCCAAAAGGCCTGTTTCTGAGCTGTAATTTTCTTTTTCTATGGGACAACATTTGCTATCCTCCAGTCTTCTGGCACTGTTCCAGTAGACAATGACGACCCAAAGATAAAAGCCAAAGGCTCTGCAATCTGCTCTCAAGCCTCCCAGCGAATCCTAGGATAAATCCCATCTGGCCCAGGGGACTTATCTATTTTTACCCTTTCCAGAATTGCTAACACCTCCTCCTTATGAACATCAATCCCATCCAGTCCAACAGCCTGCATCTCAGTACTCCCCTCGACACTGGCCCTCTTCAGTGTGAATACTGATAAAAAATATTCATTGAGTGCCTCTCCTATCTCTTCAGACTCCACACACAACTTCCCACTCCTGTCCTTGACTGGCCCTAATCTTACCCTAGTCATTCTTTTACTCCTGACATACCTGTAGAAAGCTTTACGATTTTCCTTGATCCTACCTGCCAAAGACTTCTCATGTCCCCTCCTGGCTCTTCTTAACTCTTTCTTTCGGTCCTTCCTGGCTAACTTGTAACTCTCAAGCTCCCTAACTGAGCCTTCACGTCTCATCTTTACATAAGTCTCCTTCTTCCTCTTCACCAGAGATTCAACCTCCTTAGTAAACCACGGTTCCCTCACACATCTGCTTCCTCCCTGCCCAACAGGTACACATTTATCAAGGACGCGTAGTAGCTGTTCCTTGAACAAGTTCCACATTTCAATTGTGCCCATCCCCTGCAGTTTCCTTCCCCAACCTACGCCAGCTAAATCTCACATCATAATTTCCTTTCCCCCAGCTCTAACTTGCCCTTTGGTAGATACCTATCCTTTTCCATAGCCAAGGTAAATGTAATCGAATTGTGGTCACTGTCACCAAAGTGCTCCCCTACCTCCAAATCTAACACCTGGCCTGGTTCATTACCCAGTACCAAATCCAATGTGGCCTCGCCTCTTGTTGGTCTATCTACATACTGTGTCAGGAAGCCCTCCTGCACACATTGGACAAAAAAACGACCCCTCCAAAGTACTCGAACTATAGCTTTTCCAGTCAATATTTGTAAAGTTAAAGTCCCCCAGAACAACTACCCTGTTACTTTCACTCTTATCCAGAATCATCTTTGCAATCTTTTCCTCTACATCTCTGGAACTTTTCGGAGGTCTATAAAAAACTCCCAACAGGGTGACCTCTCCTTTCCTGTTTCTAACCTCAGTAGACGAGTCCTCATCAAAAGTCCTTTCTGCCACTGTAATACTATCCTTGACTAACAATGCCACACCTCCCCCTCTTTTACCACCTTCCCTGCACTTACTGAAACATCTAAACCCTGGAACCTGCAACAACCATTCCTGTCCCTGTTCTATCCATGTCTCCGAGATGGCCACAACATCGAAATCCCAGGTACCAACCCATGCTCCAAGTTCACCCACCTTATTCCGGATGTTCCTGGCGTTGAAGTAGACACACTTCAAACTGCCTTCCTGCCTGCCAGTACACTCCTGCAACCCTGAAACCTCATCCATGACCTCAATACTCTCAACCTCCTGCACACCGGAGCTACAATTCAGGTACCCCCCCCCCCCCCCCCCCCCCAGCCCCCCCCTGCTGAATTAGTTTAAACCCTCCCGAAGAGCATTAGCAAATTTCCCCCCCAAGATATTGGTACCCCTCTGATTCAGGTGCAGACCATCCTGTTTGTAGAGGTCCCACCTACCCCAGAAAGAGCCCCAATTGTCTAGATATCTAAAACCCTCCCTCCTGCACCATCCCTGTAACCACATGTTCAACTGCTCTCTCCCTCTTCCTCTCCTCACTATCATGTGGCACGGGTAACAAACCAGAGATGACAACTGTTTGTTCTAGCCCTAAGCTTCCACCCTAACTCCCTGAATTTCTGCCTTACATCCCCACCCCTTGTCCTACCTATGTCTTGAGTACCTATGTGAACCACAACTTGGGGCTGGTCCCCCTCCCCCTTAAGGATTTCGAAAACACGATCCGAGACAAGAACAAAGAACAAAGAACAATACAGCACAGGAACAGGCCCTTCGGCCCTCCAAGCCCACGCCGCTCCCTGGTCCAAACTAGACCATTCTTTTGTATCCCTCCATTCCCACTCCGTTCATATGGCTGTCTAGATAAGTCTTAAACGTTCCCAGTGTGTCCGCCTCCACCACCTTGCCTGGCAGCGCATTCCAGGCCCCCACCACCCTGTGTAAAATACGTCCTTCTGATATCTGTGTTAAACCTCCCCCCCCCCAGGTAGGCTGCTCCCCCCAACAGCACTCAAACAGGAGTACTTATTTTTAAGGGGCACAGCCACTGGGGTACTCTAGTACCTGACCTTTCCCCTTCCTAACCGTGACCCACTTGTCTGTCTCCCGTGGCCCCGGTGTGACCACCTGACTGTAACTCCTATCTATTACCTCCTCATTCTCCCCAACCAGACGAAGGTCATTGAGCTGCAGCTCCAGTTCCCTAACATGGTCCCTTAGGAGCTGCAGCTCAACGCACCTGGTGCAGATATGGATGTCCAGGAGGCTAGCTGACTCCAGGACCTCCCACATCTGACACTGAAAACAACAAACTGGCCTCACACTCATAATTCCCCTTTTCTTCCAATGACACAGGAAAAACTGTCTAAACCTACCTCACCTCTTCCTGTCTACGCCGAAGCCCGATGAGCCAAAGCCCGTCAGCCGAAACCCACTCTGCTCCCTGCTACAACACTGCCCGCTTAATAGTGCAGCCTGCTTATATACCTCGCGCGTGCTGAAGAAAAATTTAGACCCTTCCCACAACCCCCAGCGTCCTATTTCCGGGTTAGAGTTCAAAGTTTTTTTTTAAAAACACCCGCGAAAAAGAACTTTAAACTAAATTAAAAGCATTATTTTTTAAATTAAAAGTATTTTAAAAGTAGATCTCTTACCCCAGCACTCCTGCAATAAATCTCTCCTCTGTCTCACTCTGGCTGAACAATAGGTTGGGTTAAAGGGACATAGCCTGGATGGGATTGTTGTCGGTGTAGTCTTGATGAGCTGAATGGTCTCCTTTTGCACTGTAGGGATTTTATGATACAGTTCATGGTGGCTCTGAGTTGATTCATCTGCAATTAGATGCTTTTAATTTAATTAAAATACAACCAACTCCAAACAGCAGAATGTGAGCAGGGCAAAATACAGGACATCGAGCCTCACCATACTCCAGCTAATCTGCAAAGAAGTAAGTGGTGAATGGGCCTGAGCCACTGCTGCAAATTCAGAAACAAGATCGGCAGAAATGACAGAGAAAGACACATCAGTTTGTGGCGTTTCTTCAGTCTCTGCAGACCTTCCATTATAATCATTTTGGATCAATAAAGATTTCTCGGAAAATTACATCCTTACAGTTCCTAGTTACTGTCATACAAGGTAGTCATTTTTAAAAACAATAAATTAGATAGGATAAAGTAGAATGAGATTTTTTAAATGTTGTCATCTGTTTGATACAAATTATATTAATGCATTTTTACTTTTCCCTTACAAAATATTAAACATTAATTGCTTTCCTCTTCTCGTCTGGCTTTTTTCATAGAATCATTCTTTTCAATAAAATAATCTGCAAATTCATGTAAAAACAAGAAATGGGTAGCTGGAAATATGTGAATGGATTGTGTGAGTTTTCATAACTATTTAAGAAGGACAATTAAGTAAACACGATTCTTTGGACACAATGAAAATGAAAGATTATTCAACACAAGGGAGAAACCAGCTTTTAAAAGATAAATTAAAGATCGACGCTAAATACAGGCTGGGAATCTATATTATTCTTAGCTTTATCCACAGCTTCTCCACTTGTGTGTGGAGCCTTCTAGTTCTTTCCTTGTAAACTCTTTGCCACCAAGCCTGAGGCTGGTGCTGATTTTCTTTCAACAGTTCACAGTTTAGCAATTGGAACTGATCTTTGTAATCTCAGGTTTTTGTCACATCTCCACTCTCTGACTGGAAACTGCTGTTTAAAAAATCAGAACTGAACCAGTTTTAAAAATTTGATGATTTTCTTTAGTCTCTTGTTTAAACTCTTTCAGTCCACTTGCATATTTCTGATATTAAATGAGGATTGAAACACTGTGATCCTCATCCCTCCTATCTAATCTGTGACTTCTTTGAACACCCTGAGGTGCAATGTCTCTGGATTCATTGATTTTTCCACTTCGGCTATTTTGGCTGATTGAATCTCTTCAATGATCTCTAACTATGGTCTCACATCCTCTATTATGCCAACATGTTCACTTCCATCATCAATATCAGGAACAAAAACAAATATTTTGTAGCTTTCCAAACAACATCCTCCACAACTGGTTTTCCCCATTTCCACATTTGTCTCACCTCAGCCCCACTTGCAGACCTGGAAAACCCACCAAATATTGTTACATTTCCCTTCTTATTGCTGAACTAGTCCAGCTGTTTAAGCACCACCACCGCTACAAGCAAGGACATATAATTTAACGCTCAGTCAGATCTCCATTCACTGCAGCTGGACCAGAGAATCCCACTGGTGTCAACAGGCGTAAAATTCCAGTAACTTCCTGGAACAACCTTATGTTCAAAAACTCTCCACCTTGTCTTTAAAACCTGGCTCTGTGCCCAGATGTTGGTCCGTGTCCTAATATCTCTCCAAGTGGCTCAGTGTCAAATTATGTTTGATAACTCTCCTTTGAAACACCCTGGGAGATTTTAAGTTGTGAAAGGTGTTGAACAAAGTTTGTTTCTGTTTCTCAGTTATTCTAGAATATACAACTATTTTCCCTCCTCTGAAAATCCTTTGATCAGAATCATTTCACTCAGCCTCTTCTGTATTATAAATATTTGATTACATCACTCGTGTTTCTAAATTTCAAAATGCATTGGAAATAAATTGCAGATTCACATAGAATCATAAACTGATACATCACAGATGGAGTCCATTCAGCCCATCACTCTGAGGCTGTTTTTGACACAGTTTTCACCCCATAGCCTGATCTTTTTCCATTTAATATTTATCCAATTCCTTTGTGAATGTTACCATTAAATTTGTTTCCACCATCCTTTTGACCTTGTTTTCTATTTATGATCAATTGACTTTATTTTTCACTGTTTCAAAAGTTCATTCCTTATTTTGTGCTAATAATCTGTCATTATTTTCTGTCCCTGTTCCAACACCTTCCTGAATTTCACTCTCTCGTCTTGCATCTGAACATTTTCAACTCTCCATTACATCAGTCAATACTCTTTCCACTGCTTCATTCACCTTTTCTGTACAACCATTGTTGATGGTGGATTCAGATAAGGAGCTCATTTCTTTCTTGCCCCCGAACACAGTCAAGCGTTCCTCCCTTATTGGCCCAGTGCAAATTAAACTTGATATTCACCACAACGAAGCTTGGTTTGTTTCCTCCAGTGTGTCACTCTCCATGTTCCCTCTATAAACACAGTTCTATGTTATTGGTTCTGACCATAGATATTTTATATTCTCCTTTCCTTCCCATAGATCATTCCCATATTCCCATTGATCATTCTACATCAAAAATCAGGAAAAAAGTTAAAAGGAAGGAGAACTCAGGAGATGTTATTAATGGAAGTGTTAGAATTCAAAAAGAAGGTACAAAAACTAGCATAAAGACACTTTATCTGAATGCTCATAGTATTCGAAACAAGGTAAATGAGTTGACAGCACAAATCATTGCGAACGAGTATGATTTGGTGGCCATTACAGAGACATGGTTGCAGGATGGTCACGACTGGGAGTTAAGTGTCCAGGGGTATCAGACTGCTCTGAGGGACCGACAGGAAGGTAAGGGAGGTGGTGTAGCTCTGATACTTAAGGATGACATCAGGGCGGTAGTGAGAGATGATACAGGTTCTATGGAAAAAAAAAGGTTGAATTCATTTGGATGGAAATTAGAAATAGTAAGGAGAAAAAGTCTATCGGCCACCAAATAATAACATCATGGTGAGGTGAGAAATAAACAAGAAATAACTGATGCATGTAAAAATGGTACAGCAATTATCATGGGGGATTTTAATCTACATATCAATTGGTCAAACCAGGTCGGTCAAGGCAGCCTTGAGAAAGAGTTCACAGAATGTATTTGCGATAGCTTCCTTGAACAGCATGTAATGGAACCTACGAGGGAGCAAGCTATCCTAGATCTGGCCCTGTGTAATGAGACAGGAATAATTAATGATCTTGCAGTGAGGGATCCACTCGGAAGCAGCAGTCACAGTATGGTTGAATTTAAAATACAGATGTAGTGTGAGAAGGTAAAATCCAATACCAGTGTCTTGTGCTTAAACAAAGGAAACTACAAAGGGACGAGGGAGGCATTGGCTAAGGTAGTGATGCGCATCAATTGGACACGAGGCACAAAGCTTCGGTAAAAGAAGGCTTTTATTAACTAACAATGGAACTATCAGAACTTTACCACACTATCCCAGAGTGAAGGGGTCCCGTCCGAGCAGGGGGTCTTATACCTCTCCCAGGAGGCGGAGCCCGACTGGGATGTGCCACAACAGTAACAACCACAGGGGTATCAATCCCACCCGAGCCCAACAACAACATTAGTACAATCCCACAGTAACCTATATACATTCCCATAGTGCTGGCCAGCCCTGGCCCAGTACTATCCAGTGGGAACCAACGATGTTTCACCACATTCACCCCTCCTTTGAGAACAAAGGCCGGCGGGGTACGAAAACAGACTAAAATGTCAACAGATTATAAGTTCAGACGGTCTGGAGGAACGCACCGTCGTTGTGACCTCCTCAATACCGGCGGTGACACCGGAGTAGGCACTTGCGGTGGCGTTCTCCCCAAAACGGCATTCAGCTGTTCTCCCACGGATTCACGGGCCGGTTGACCCTGATGAAACGGTAGTGCAGGGGATCCTGACACATTCTGCGGTGGCGACGATCTTCGGGGCTCAGGCAAGCTGTGCATTGGAGTAAAACTGTTAAGCCCTGGTCCCGATGCTGCCCGCGCCACGTCCGGGGGAGAAATAAGGGATAAGGGATTCGTCACTGGGGGTATGGGAGCGACAGGAGTTGCTACGTCCCCTGCGGGCGCCAGGTCTCGGATCGAGACTGTGTCCTCTCGCCCGTCAGGATATGCCACATAGGCATACTGAGGGTTGGCGTGGAGGAGGTGGACCTGTTCGACCAAGGGGTCGGACTTGCGGGCCCTTACATGTCGCCGCAGGAGGACGGGTCCTGGGTACGTCAACCAGGCTGGTAAAGATATCCCCGAGGATGACTTCCGAGGGAATGAGAACATCCTCTCGTGGGGAGTAGCATTGGTTGCCGTACACAGGAGGGAGCGAATGGAGTGCAGCGCATCAGGGAGGACCTCCTGCCAACGGGAGACTGGAAGGCCTCTGGACTTCAACGCCAATAGGACAGCCTTCCAGACTGTAGCATTCTCTCGTTCCACCTGTCCATTACCCCTAGGGTTGTAACTCGTGGTCCTACTAGAGGCAATCCCGTATGAGAGCAGGAATTGCCTCAAGTCATTGCTCATGAACGACGAGCCCCTGTCGCTATGGATATAGCTGGGGTACCCGAACAGGGTAAAAAGGTCACGGAATGCCTTGATCACCGTGGCAGCCGATGTGTCCGTGCAGGGGACAACAAACGGGAACCGGGAGTACTCATCTATTATGTTCAGAAAGTACACGTTCCGATCTGTTGAGGGAAGATGGCCCTTAAAATCAACACTCAGCCTCTCGAAGGGACGAGTGGCCTTGACCAAATGTGCCCGGTCAGGTCGGTAAAAGTGCGGTTTGCATTCCGCGCAAATCCAACAGCTCCTTGTCACCGACCTGACGTCCTCCACCGAGTAAGGCAGGTTCGGGCTTTGACAAAGTGGTAGAGCCGAGTGACCCCAGGATGGCACAGGTCATTATGGAGGGCGTTCAAGCGATCCTCCTGAGTACTAGCGCATGTTCCGCGCGAGAGGGCATCCGAGGGCTCATTGAGTTTCCCTGGACGATACATGATATCATAGTTATAGGTGGAGAGTTCAATTCTCCACCGCAAGATCTTGTCATTCTTGATCTTGCCCCTCTGCGAGTTGTTGAACATGAACGCCACGGACCGCTGGTCTGTGATCAGGGTGAACCGCTTTCCCGCCAGGTAATGGCGCCAGTGTCTGACGGCCTCCACAATGGCCTGGGCCTCCTTTTCCACCGCTGAATGCCGAATTTCGGGGCCTTGGAGGGTGCGGGAAAAAAACACAACGGGCCTGCCCGCCTGGTTAAGTGTGGCGGCCAGGGCGAAATCAGATGCATCGCTTTCCACCTGAAAGGGGATGGATTCGTCTACCGCGTGCATCGTGGCTTTTGCGATGTCGTGTTTCAATTCCTTGAAGGCCAATTGGGCCTCTGGCGTGAGTGGAAAAGTCGTGGACTTAATAAGCGGACGGGCTTTGTCCGCGTAGTTGGGGACCCACAGCGCATAACAGGAGAAGAAGCCGAGGCATCTTCTCAGTGCTTTTGCGCTAGCGGGCAAGGGAAGTTCAGCAAGGGGGCGCATACGGTCTGGATCAGGGCCAATGACCCCGTTTTCCACCACGTATCCCAGGATGGCTAACCGGCGCGTACGGAATACACACTTCTCCCTGTTGTAGGTCAAATTCAGGCGAGATGCAGTGCGTAAAAAGTTCTGGAGATTTGTGTCATGGTCCTGCTGATCACGGCCGCAGATGGTGACATTATCCAGGTACGGGAAGGTAGCCCGCAGCCTGTTCTGGTCCACCATTCGGTCCATAGCACGCTGGAAGACCGAGACCCCATTGGTGACACCAAATGGAACCCTAAGGAAATGATACAGACGACCATCCGCCTCAAAGGCCGTGTAATGTCGATCCTCTGGGCGAATGGGAAGTTGGTGGTATGCGGACTTAAGGTCTATGGTGGAGAACACCCGGTACTGCGCAATCTAATTGACCATATCAGATATGCGCGGGAGAGGATACGCATCCAGCTGCGCATATCGGTTAATGGTCTGACTGTAATCAATGACCATCCGGGGTTTGTTCCCGCTCTTGACCACCACAACCTGTGCTCTCCACGGACTAACACTGGGCTGTATGATCCCTTCTTTGAGGAGTGGCTGAACATCAGATCTGATGAAGATCCGATCCTCAGTGCTGTAATGCCTACTTTTAGTAGCGATGGGCTTGCAGCCTGGTACCAGATTCTGAAATAAAGAGGGTGTGGTGATCTTTAACGTAGAAAGATTGCAAGCGGGGCGCTTTGGACAATTTGGAGACTGCAGCTGTTCTCCCACTGTCAGCGAAGGGAGTGGCCCACCGTACTGTAGGATCACACTCTTCATGTGGACCATAAAGTTTAGTCCGAGGAGAATTGGTGCGCAAAGATGCGGCAACACAAGGAGCCTGAAACGCTCGTATATTGTGCCTTGCACTTTCAAAGTTACCACACAACGTCCTAGCACAGCGACAGACCGGGACCTTGATACCATAGAGATTGTCTGTTTGGCAGGTTGAATCTGGAGTCCACACCTCTTCACAGTGTCAGGGTGGATAAAGCTCTCAGTGCTCCCGCTGTCAAACAGACAATAAATCGCATGATCATTTACCTGTATATCCATCATCGAACAATCAAGCCTGTGAGGCTTAGCCTGGTCCAGGGTGATCGACGCCACCGTTGGTCCGTGAACGTCACTGCAGGCAGCTGAGGTCGATGCTGAGGACCCCTGCTGGTCGCTCATGGTCATCGTCGACCAAAATGGCTGCCCTCATGAATCGCACATGGGTGAGGGCGCCAAACTTAGCGACCCCTGGTGGTCATCCTCCTCCGACTCCGTAGACCGCAATGGCATCGTCCTGGACTCGCACGTGGACGAACCTCATGAGTACTTCGACGACGATGGTGATGATCCCCGTTCCGAAGGGTTACTGGCCGCACTGCCATTCCTGGGCTTCGATCTGCACACCTTCGCATAATGCCCCTTTTTACCGCATGCGGTACAGACTACCGCTTTAGCGGGACACTTTTGTCGGGTATGTTTTGCTCCTCCGCAGAAGTAGCACCGCGGGCCGCATGGGGCTGCAGCCGTCGTCTGGTCCACATGGGAGCACGCCATAACACTGCACTTCAAGCCCGAGGGGCGAGGAGGGGTTTGCGACTGCTCCTGCCACGTTGTCTCCACGTGGTCCTCCGGATACAGGACCAAGCTCTTCGAAGCCGCCTCGAGCATTTCAGCTAATTCCATGGCTTGGGTCAAGTTGAGATTACCCTTTTCCAGCAGCTTGAGACGGATGTATGAAGACCCGACCCCGGCCACAAACGCATCTCGGGCGAGGTCGTACATGCTCTGCTCAGCCGACACAGCTTTGCAGTCACAGCCCCTGGCTAGCTGTAAGAGCTCATTGGCGTAGTCCTCCATGGTTTCGCCCGACTGCCGACGTCGTGTAGCGAGGAGGTAACGAGCGTGGATCTCGTTAGGAGGTTTCATATAGCGCTTTTTTAGAAGCTCGAGGGCCCTCGGGTAAGTGGTGGCCACACGGATCGCGAGGTAGACTGTGTCGCTTACCCTCGCATGGAGGACCCGAAGTCTGTCATCATCTGTGGTGACCGCTGCGGAGGCTGCTAGGTAATCTTCAAAACACTTCAGCCAGTGGTCATAGAATCATAGAATCATAGAAACCCTACAGTGCAGAAGGAGGCCATTCGGCCCATCGAGTCTGCACCGACCACAATCCCACCCAGGCCCTACCCCCACATATTTACCCACTAATCCCTCTAACCTATGCATCCCAGGACTCTAAGGGGCAATTTTTAACCTGGCCAATCAACCTAACCCGCACATCTTTGGATTGTGGGAGGAAACCGGAGCACCCGGAGGAAACCCACGCAGACACGAGGAGAATGTGCAAACTCCACACAGACAGTGACCCGAGCCGGGAATCGAACCCGGGACCCTGGAGCTGTGAAGCAGCAGTGCTAACCACTGTGCTACCGTGCCGCCTGGTCGAAGGTGTTAGAAGCGCCCACCGCACGTGGATCTAGTGTCAGACGTTCTGGCTTGAGGATTTGCTCCATACTCTCCTTTCTTTTTTTTCTTCCGTCGAGAGTTTAATTTTAGTTAATAAAATTGATGCGCATCAATTGGACACGAGGCACAAAGCTTCGGTAAAAGAAGGCTTTTATTAACTAACAATGGAACTATCAGAACTTTAACACACTATCCCAGACTGAAGGGGTCCCGTCCGAGCAGGGGGTCTTATACCTCTCCCAGGAGGCGGAGCCCAACTGGGATGTGCCACAACAGTAACAACCACAGGGGTATCAATCCCACCCGAGCCCAACAACAACATTAGTACAATCCCACAGTAACCTATATACATTCCCATAGTGCTGGCCAGCCCTGGCCCAGTACTATCCAGTGGGAACCAACGATGGTTCACCACAGGTAGACTGGGAGGAAAATCTTTATGGTGGGACAATTGAGGAAAAGTGGAGGACTTCCAAAGCAATCTTTCACAGTGCTCAGCAAAAGTATATACCAGTGATAAGGAAGGACTGTAGAAAAAGAGATAATCAGCCATGGATATCTAAGGAAATAAAGAAGGGTATCAAATTGAAAGAAAATGCATACAAAATTACAAAGATTTGTGGGAACCTGGAGGATTGGGAAATCTTTAAAGGTCACCAGAAAGCCACGAAAAAAGCTATAAAGGAAAGTAAGATGGATTATGAGAGTAAACTAGCTCAGAATATAAAAACAGATAGCAAAAGTTTCTACAAATATATAAAACTAAAAAGAGTGGCTAAAAAGAGTGGTCCTTTAGAAGATGAGAAGGGGAATGTAATAACTGGAAATGAGAAAATGGCTAAGGCATTGAACAGGTATTTTGTGTCGGTCTTCACAGTGGAAGACACAAATAACATGCCAAAATTTGATGACAGGAAGGCTATGGCAGGTGAGGACCTGGAAACTATCATTATCACAAAAGATGTAGTGTTGGGCAAGTTAATGGGGCTAAAGGTAGACAAGTCTCCTGGTCCTGATGGAATGCATCCCAGGTTACTAAAAGAGATGGCAGGAGAAATAGCAAATACACTAGTGGTAATTTACTAAAATTCACTGGACCCTGGGATGGTTTCTGCAGATTGGAAAACAGCAAATGTGACGCCACTGTTTAAAAAAGGAAGTAGACAAAAGGCGGGTAACTATAGGCCGGTTAGCTTAACTTCTGTAGTAGGGAAAATGCTTGAATCTATCATCAAGGAAGAAATAGTGAGACATCTGGATATAAATTATCCCATTGGTAAGACGCAGCATGGGTTCATGTGCAATGGACAATGGGGAACCTGTGGATGTGGTGTATCTGGATTTCCAGACGGCATTTGACAAGGTGCCGCACCAAAGACTGCTGCATAAGATAAAGGTGCACGGTGTTACAGGTAATGTATTAGCATGGAAGGAGGATTGGTTCACTAACAGAAAGCAAAGAGTGGGGGTAAATGGGTGTTTTTCTGGTTGGCGATCAGTGACTAGTGGTGTGCCTCAGGGATCAATGTCGGGACCACAATTGTTTACGATTTACATAGATGATTTGGAGTTGGGGACCAAGTGTAGTGTGTCAACATTTGCAGATGACACTAAGATGAATGGCAGAGCAAAGTGTGCAGAGGATGCTGAAAGTCTGCAAAGGGATATAGATAGTCCAAGTGAGTGGGCGAGGGTCTGGCAGATGGAGTACAATGTTGGTAAATGTAAGGTCATCCATTTTGGTAGGAATAACAGCAAAATGGACTATTATTTAAAAGGTAAAAAATTGCAACATGCTGCTGTGCAGAGGGACCTGTGTGTCCTTGTGCAAGAATCACAAGGTGTTGGTTTGCAGATGCAGCAGGTAATTAAGAAGGCAAATGGAACTTTGTCCGTTATTGCTAGAGGGATGGAGTTTAAAAACAGTGAGGTTATGTTGCAGCTGTATAAGGTGCTGGTGAGGCCACACCTGAAGTACTGTGTATAGTTTTGGTCTCCTTACTTGAGAAAGGATACACTGGTACTGGGGGGGATGCAGAGGAGATTCACTAGGTTGATTCCAGAGTTGAGAGGATTGGTTTATGAGGAGAGACTGAGTAGACTGGGGCTATACTCATTGGAATTCAGAAGAATGAGGGGAGATCTTACAGAAACATATCCGATTATGAAGGGAATAGACAAGATAGAAGCAGGGAAGTTGTTTCCACTGGCGGGTGAAACTAGAACTAGGGGGCATCGCCTCAAAATAAGGGGAAGCAGATTTAGGACTGAGTTGAGGAGGAACTTCTTCACACAAAGGGTTGTGAATCTGTGGAATCCCCTGACCAGTGAAGCAATTGAGGCTACCTCATTGAATGTTTTTAAGGCAAAGATAGATATATTTTTGAACAGTAAAGGAATTAAGGGTTATGGTGAGCAGGCGGGTAAGTGGAGTTGAGTCCACGAAAAGATCAGCCATGTACTTATTGAATGGCGGAGCAGGCTCGAGGGGCCAGATGGCCTACTCCTTCTCCTCGTTCTTATGTTCTTAATGTTGCAGGGTGCCTTTTCCTCTGGCAGCAGGGAGATAACTTACTCTTTCAGGATGTGCTCAGGGCGATAGAAGAATTTGTTTATCACCCTGACTATAGATTCTCTCACCATTATCACTCTCCTATTTCTGTGTCCCAAATGTTCCTCACCCTCACCCCACCTGGGTGGCCTCCTGTTCCCTGGTGCCACATTGTTGTTCGGGAAGACCATGCTTTGAGTCAATGTCTCTCTCCACCTTACAATCCTCAAAACCAGATATCTACTGGACTGTTTCAGTATTCAGAGTCTCCCTCCATCTGCAATATTCCTCCAGATTATCACACATTTTCCTCTTTCTAATCAGTTTCTACTCTGCTCTCTTCCTTGGTTAGCTGCAAGTTCTTGCCAGAGATCTCGACTCATTACCAACATTTAAATGATAGTTTAAATATTATTTTTGTGAACTTACATCTGTCCATTGTAGATGTTGAATGTTCTCCTATTTCAACTTCCAGACACAGTGGTGACGGGTGTTCTCAAATTCTGATGCTCTGTAATAAATATCCCAATTGGCTGATTAAACAGAATTATTAAATTGAGAAGGAAAATGTTACCTTGATAAGCACAATATCATTTCCTCTTCCCCCATCAGAACAACATCTGTTTGCTCTGATATCAAGCAGTTTCTGAGAGTTACGACCACTGCTCCACAACATGTGTGACACAGACAGCTGCCGAGTGAAATCCATTGTGTCTTGCTGATCTTCACATCCAGACAGGCTATGTGTGGTGAACCATTGTTGGTTACCACCAGGAGTGCTGAGCCATGGTCTGGCCAGTACTATGAGTCTGTAGATATGTTACTGTTGGGGTTAGGGTTGGGCTGTTCTACCTGTTAATATAGTCCTATGGTACACCCCAGTTGGCTCCGCCTCCTGGGAGAGGTATAAAGGTCACTGCTCTGCCTGGTGACCCCTTAGTCTGGGATTGTATATTGTATATAGTAGCTCCGTTATTGTTGGCAATAAAAGCCTTTATTTCCCGGGTACATCCTGCCTCCCGTGTGATTTATCGCGCATCAATTTTATTGCCAACAAGTAAATTCTTTTTTGAAAAAACAACAAAAGAAAACATGGAGCAAATGCTGAAACCCGAACGGCTTACATTGGACCCACGTGCGGTGGGAGCATCGAACACTTTCGACCACTGGTTGAAGTGTTTCCAAGATTACCTCGACGCCTCCACAGCGGTCACCGACGACGCCGACAGACTCCGGGTCCTCCACGCGAGGGTAAGCGACGCTGTATACTTAGCGATCCGTGAGGCCCCCGACTACAAAGGGGCCCTCGAGCTTTTCAAAAAGCAATACAACAAACCGCCGAATGAGATCCATGCTCGACACCTTCTAGCCACTCGACGGCGGCAGCCCGGCGAAACGACGGAACAGTATGTGTGTGAACTTCAGCAGCTCGCCAGAGCCTGCAACTGCAAGTCAGTGTCGGCAGCCCAGTACATGAGCGACTTAGTTCGAGATGCGTTTGTGGCGGGAATCGGCTCGTCGTACATCCGCCTTCGGCTGTTGGAGCAAGGTAACCTCGATCTCACTAAAACCATAGAGTTAGCTGACGCTCTAGAAACGGCCTCCAAAAGTCTGGAGATGTACCCCGACGACCACGTGGGGACATTGTGGCAGGGGCAGCCGCAGACTCCACTTTATTCAGCGGGACCGAAAAACTGCACGATTGCGTTTCCAGCCTCGGACCTGACGACGGCAGCAGCTCCAGGTGGCCCGCGGTGTTACTTCTGTGGGGGGGTGAAACACCCTCGGCAGCGATGTCCAGCTAAAGCGGTGTTGTGCTCCGCCTGCGGCAAGAAGGGACATTATTCCAAAGTATGCCAGACCAAACCTCCCTCCAAAAACAGCAGTGCGGCGTGTGACTCCCCGGAGCCGGCCTCCATGTCTTCTGCGTCTTCGAGGTCTTCCACCACGTGCGATTCCAGGACGTCGCCATTCCTAACGACGGAGTCGCAAGATACGTGCGACCTGCAGGGGCCGCAGGTTTTGGCGCCATCGTCCACGTGCGACCTATGGGGGCAGCCATTTTGGTCGGCACCGACCGCGAATGACCAGCAGGGGCCGTCATCAACCATCTCAGGTGCCTGCAGTTGCACCCACGAACCAACAGTGGCGTCAATCATCCTGGACCAGGCCAAGCCTCACAGACTCGACAAGTCCATGATGGACATACAGGTAAACAGACGCCAGATTTATTGTTTGTTTGACAGCGGGAGCACGGAGAGCTTCATTCACCCTGACACCGTGAAGCGGTGTGGTCTCCAAATTCGGACTGTCAAGCAGACAATTTCGATGGTGTCAAGGTCCCGGTCTGTCACCGTGCTAGGGAGCTGTGTGGTCAATCCGACGGTGCAGGGCACGGTTTACGAGAACTTCAGGCTCCTTGTGTAACCGCACCTTTGCGCGCCGATACTCCTAGGACTAGATTTTATGGTCCACCTGAAGAGTGTAACCCTGCAGTACGATGGGCCACTCCCTCCGCTTTCAGTGGGAGATCCGCAGCCTCTAAATTGCCCAACACGCTCCACATGTAGTCTCTCAACGCTCAGGATTACCACACCCTCCCTATTCCAGAATCTCGTGCCAGGCTGCAAGCCCATTGCAACAAAGAGCAGGCGCTACAGCGCTGAGGATCGGATCTTCATCCGATCTGAAGTTCAGTGGCTCCTCAAGGAAGGGATCATCCAACCTAGCGCTAGTCCTTGGAGAGCGCAAGTCGTGGTGGTTAAGAATGGGAACAAACCCCGGATGGTCATAGACTATAGTCAGACCATTAACAGATACACGCAGCTGGATGCGTATCCCCTCCCGCGCATATCTGACATGGTCAACCAGATTGCGCAGTACCGAGTGTTCTCCACCATCGACTTAAAATCTTACCACCAGCTCCCCATTCACCCAGAGGACCGACAATACACGGCCTTTGAGGCGGATGGTCACCTGTACCATTTTTTAAGGGTTCCCTTTGGTGTCACGAATGGGGTCTCGGTCTTCCAGCGTGCTATGGACTGAATGGTGGACCAGAACGGGCTGCGGGCTACCTTCCCGTACCTGGATAACGTCACCATCTGCGGCCATGACCAGCAGGACCACGATGCCAACCTTCTTAGATTCTTATGCACTGCATCTCGCCTGAATCTGACCTACAACAGGGAGAAGTGTGTATTTCGCATGCGCCGCCTAGCTATCCTCGGATACGTGGTGGAAAACGGGGTCCTTGGCCCTGATCCAGACCGTATGCGTCCCCTCCTCGAACTCTCCCTGCCCACTAGCATCAAAGCACTGAGAAGATGCTTAGGCTTCTTCTCATACTATGCACAGTGGGTTCCCAATTACGCGGACAAAGCCCGTCCGCTCATCAAGTCTACCTCCTTTCCCCTAACAACAGAGGCTCGCGTAGCCTTTGCAGGAATAAAAGCCGACATCGCGAAAGCCACGATGCACGCTATCGATGAGTCCATCCCCTTCCAGGTGGAGAGTGATGCATCTGATTTCGCCCTGGCTGCCACACTTAACCAGGCGGGCAGGCCCGTCGCCTTTTTCTCTCGCACCTTCCAAGGCCCTGAAATTCGACATTCAGCGGTGGAAAAGGAGGCCCAGGCCATTGTGGAGGCCGTTTGGCATTGGCGCCATTACTTGGCGGGAAAACGGTTCACTCTGCTCACGGACCAGCGGTCCGTGGCGTTCATGTTCAACAACATGTTACGGGGTAAGATCAAGAATGATAAAATTTTGAGGTGGAGAATCGAACTCTCCACCTACAATTATGATATCATGTACCGTCCAGGGAAGCTCAACGAGCCCTCAGACGCCCTGTCGCGTGGAACATGCGCTAGTGTGCAGGAGAATCGATTACAGGCTCTCCACAATGACCTCTGCCATCCGGGGGTCACTCGGCTCTTCCACTTCATAAAGGCCCGGAATCTACCCTACTCGGTGGAGGATGTCCGGTCCATAACCAGAAGCTGCCGGGTGTGCGCGGAATGCAAACCGCACTTCTACCGACCTGACAGGGCACTAAGGCCACTCGTCCTTTCGAAAGACTGAGTGTGGACTTTAAGGGCCCCCTTCCCTCGACAGATCGGAACGTGTACTTCCTCAATGTGATTGATGAGTACTCACGATTCCCTTTTGTCATTCCCTGTTCTGACATGACCGCTGCCACGGTTATCAAGGCATTACGTGATCTTTTCACCCTGTTCGGTTACCCCTGTTATATCCACAGTGATAGGGGCTCGTCGTTCATGAGCGATGACTTGAGGCAATACCTTCTCTCATATGGGATTGCCTCTAGTAGAACCACGAGCTACAACCCAAGGGGTAACGGACAGGTTGAACGAGAGAATGCTACAGTCTGGAAGGTTGTCTTACTGGCGTTGAGGTCTAAAGGTCTTCCAGTCTCCCGTTGGCAAGAGGTACTCCCTGATGCGCTCCACTCCATACGCTCACTCCTGTGTACGGCAACCAACGCTACTCCTCATGAGAGAATGTTTTCATTCCCTAGGAAGTCTTCCTCTGGGACCTCATTACCGTCTCGGTTGACGTACTCAGGACCTGTCCTCCTGCGGCGGCATGTTAGGACCCGCAAGTCCAACCCTTTGGTTGAACAGGTCCATCTCCTCCACGCCAACCCTCAGTATGCCTATGTGGCATATCCTGACGGGCGAGAGGACACGGTCTCGATTCGAGATCTGGCACCAGCAGGGGGCTTGGAAACCCCTGTCGCTCCCACACCCCCAGTTAGGGACCCCCCACCATTATCTCCCCTCCTGACACGGCGCGGGCAGTATCGGGACCACCACTAACCCTCTTACTCCCGTGTACAGCTTGCCTGAGTCCAGGAGATTGTCGCCACTTCGAGGCGTGCCCGAGTCCAGCGGATTGTCACCACCTCGTGGTCTACCGGCCCGTGAGGAACTGGAGGAGTCACTAGACACCGCCTTGGAGAGAACGTCACCACGATTGCCTGAACCGGTGTCATCACCGGTGTTGAGGAAGTCACAGCATCGGTGCGTTCCCCCAAACCGTTTGAACTTATAGACAGATGAACATTTGTTCTGTGTTTTGTACCCCTCCGGCCTTTGTTTTCAAAGGAGGGGTGAATGTGGTGAACCATTGTTGGTTACCACCAGGAGTGCTGAGCCATGGTCTGGCCAGTACTATGAGTCTGTAGATATGTTACTGTTGGGGTTAGGGTTGGGCTGTTCTACCTGTTAATATAGTCCTATGGTACACCCCAGTTGGCTCCGCCTCCTGGGAGAGGTATAAAGGTCACTGCTCTGCCTGGTGACCCCTTAGTCTGGGATTGTATATTGTATATAGTAGCTCCGTTATTGTTGGCAATAAAAGCCTTTATTTCCCGGGTACATCCTGCCTCCCGTGTGATTTATCGCGCATCACTATGACAGCTGGGACTCTACATTCGGAGTATCCACAGGTAAAGTGTACTCACACAGTGTAGGGAAGAACAGACTTATTCCCAAATGGAGAATGTTCTGAAGGGAAATGTGGAGCTTCCTCATCCAGGTCATTTTCATAAATGACCTGGATGAGGAAGTGGAGGGATGGGTTGGTAAGTTTGCTGACGACACCAAGGTAGGTGGTGTTGTGGATAGTTTGGAGGGATGTCAGAAGTTGCAGCGAGACATAGATAGAATGCAAGACTGGGCGGAGAAGTGGCAGATGGACTTCAACCCGGATAAGTGTGTGGTGATCCATTTTGGCAGATCCAATGGGATGAAGCAGCAGTATAATATGAAGGGTACCATTCTTAGCAGTGTAGAGGATCAGAAGGACCTTGGGGTCCGGGTCCATAGGACTCTTAAATCGGCCTCGCAGGTGGAGGATGCGGTCAAGAAGGCGTACGGCGTACTGGCCTTCATTAATCGAGGGATTGAGTTTAGGAGTCGGGAGATAATGCTGCAGCTTTATAGGACCCTGGTTAGACCCCACTTGGAGTACTGCGCGCAGTTCTGGTCACCTCATTACAGGAAAGATGTTGAAGCCATTGAAAGGGTGCAGAGGAGATTTACAAGGATGTTGCCTGGATTGGGGGGCATGCCTTATGAGGATAGGTTGAGGGAGCTTGGTCTCTTCTCCCTGGAGAGACGAAGGATGAGAGGTGACCTGATAGAGGTTTACAAGATGTTGAGAGGTCTGGATAGGGTAGACTCTCAGAGGCTATTTCCAAGGGCTGAAATGGTTGCTACGAGAGGACACAGGTTTAAGGTGCTGGGGGGTAGGTACAGAGGAGATGTCAGGGGTAAGTTTTTCACTCAGAGGGTGGTGGGTGAGTGGAATCGGCTGACGTCGGTGGTGGTGGAGGCAAACTCGTTGGGGTCTTTTAAGAGACTTCTGGATGAGTACATGGGATTTAATGGGATTGAGGGCTATAGATAGGCATGGAGGTGGGGATGTGATCGGCGCAACTTGTGGGCCGAAGGGCCTGTTTGTGCTGTGGCTTTCTATGTTCTATGTTCTATGACCATTGGTGAATTAAATGATTCTTCACTGGTTTTTTTCCAAATCTCTCCTCCATATTGAACTTGAAACACAAACAGATCAGTCATGATCTTATCAAATGAATGGAGCGGGCCTGAGGGTCTGATTGGCCTATTTCTGCTCCTGTTTTGTTTGTTCATGTGCAGGTACAACCTCACCCACAGTACCAGATAACATTTCTTCAAAGATATTAATCCCACTTTTGTTAAACTGGAACTTATTCAACTTAAAAAGGCCACTCCTGCCCTAGAACTAATCCTAACACCACATGAATCTGAATTGATTTTTCCTGCAACAATTCCCGAGCCCGACAATAACCTGCTTTATTCTACTCTTCTGATGCTATTATTACAGAACAAAGAGATCGAGGGGTACATGTTCATAGCTCCTAGAAAGTGGAGTCACAGGTGGACAGAATGGTGAAGAAGGTATTCGGCATGCTTGGTTTCATCGGTCAGAACATTGAATACAGGAGTTGGGATGTCTTGTTGGAGTTGTACAAGACATTGGTAAGGCCACACTTGGAATACTGTGTGCAGTCCTGATCACCCTATTATAGAAAGGATATTATTAAACTAGAAAGAGTGCAGAAAAGATTCACTAGGATGCTACCGCGACTTGATGGTTTGAGTTATAAGGAGAGGGTGGATAGACTGGGACTTTTTTCTCTGGAGCGTAGAAGGCTGAGGGGTGATCTTAGAAACATAGAAAAACTACAGCACAAAACAGGCCCTTTGGCCCCACAAGTTGTGCCGAACATATCCCTACCGTTTAGGCCTACCTATAACCTTCCATCCTATTAAGTCCCATGTACTCATCCAGGAGTCTCTTAAAAGACCCGATTGAGTTTGCCTCCACCACTAGTGATGGCAGCCGATTCCACTCACCCACCACCCTCTGTGTGAAAAACTTCCCCCTAAATTTCCCCTGTACCTACCCCACAGCACCTTAAACCTGTGTCCTCTCGGAGCAGCCATTTCCACCCTGCGAAAAAGCCTCTGAGAGTCCACCCGATCTATGCCTCTCAACATCTTATATACCTCTATTAGGTCTCCTCTCAGCCTACGTCTCTCCAAGGAGAAAAGACCGAGCTCCCTCAGCCTATCCTCATAAGGCATGCCACTCAATCCAGGCAACACCCTTGTAAATCTCCTCTCCACCCTTTCAATCTTTTCCACGTCCTTCCTGTAATGAGGCGACCAGAACTGAGCACAGTACTCCAAGTGGGGTCTGACGAGGGTCTTATATAGCTGCATCATTATCCCCGGACTCCTAAACTCAATCCCTCGATTGAGAAAGGCCAGCACACCATACGCCTTCTGAACCACCTCCTCCACCTGCGGGGCCGATTTTAGAGTCCTATGGAGCCGGACCCCAAGGTCCTTCTGATCCTCGACAGCACTAAGAGTCTTTCCCTTTATATTGTACTCCTTCATCCCATTTGACCTGCCAAAATGGACCACTAGGCATTTATCTGGGTTGAAGTCCATCTGCCACTTCTCCGCCCAGTCTTGCATCCTATCTATGTCCCTCTGTAACTTCTAACATCCCTCCAGACTATCCACAATCCCACCAACCTTCGTGTCGTCGGCAAACTTACCAACCCATCCCTCCACTTCCTCATCCAGGTCATTTATGAAAATGACAAACAGCAAGGGTCCCAGAACAGACCCCTGGGGCACACCACTGGTGACCGACCTCCAATCAGAAAAAGACCCATCTATACCCACTCTCTGCCTCCTTTGGGCAAGCCAGTTCTGGATCCACAGCGCAGCAGCCCCTTGGATCCCATGTCCTCTCACTTTTTCTAGAAGCCTTGCATGGGGGACTGTGGTGAACCATAGTTGGTTACCACTATGAGTACTGAACCATAGATGGTCAGCACTATGGGTACTTGTAGATATGTTACTGTTGTCACTGTTGGGGTTAGGGTTGGGCTGTTCTACCTGTTGATATTGTTCTGTGGTACACTCCAGTTGGCTCCGCCTACCTGGAGGAGTATAAAGGTCACTGCACTGCCTGGTGACCCTTTAGTCTGGGATTGTTTTGTATATAGTATGCTCCATTCTTGCTAGTAATAAAAGCCTTTATTTCCCGGGTACGATCCAGCCTCCCGAGTGATTTAATCGCGCATCAATTTTATTACTAACAAAATTTTGGTAAAACAAAACCATGGAGCAAATGTTGAAACCCGATCGGCTTACTTTAGATCCACGTGCGGCGGGCGTGTCGAACACTTTCGACCATTGGTTAAAGTGTTTTCAAGACTACATCGATGCCTCAACAGCCATTCAAAACGACGCCGATAGACTGCGGGTCCTCCACGCAAGGGTAAGCGACACCGTATACTCATCAATCCGCGATGCCCAAGACTACAAAGGGGCCATCGAACTACTTAAGAAACTGTACAACAAACCGCCAAACGAGATCCATGCTCGACACCTTCGAGCCACTCGACGGTGTCGGCCCGGCGAAACGACAGGACAGTACCTGCGCGAACTTCAGCAGCTAGCCAGAGCCTGCAACTGCAAGCCAGTGTCGGCGGCCCAGTATACGAACGACTTGATCCGAGATGCGTTCGTGGCGGGAATCGGCTCATCGTATATTCGCCTTTGGCTGCTAGAGCAAGGTAACCTAGACCTCGCTAAGATGGTGGAATTGGCTGACACGATGGAAACAGCCTCCAGAAGTCTAGAAACTTACCCCACCGACCACGTGGGAACATCGTGGCAAGTACAGCCACCGACTCAACTTTACCCAGCGGCTCCGAAAAACTGTGCGATTGTGCTTTCAACCTCGGACCTGACGACGGCGGCAGCTCCAGGAGGCCCGCGGTGCTATTTCTGTGGATTGGTGAAACACCCTCGGCAGCGATGTCCAGCTAGAACGGTATTTTGCTCCGCGTGTGGGAAGAAACGGCATTATGCCAAAGTCTGCAGGGTCAAACCACCCTCCAAGCATAGCAGCGCGGCGTGTGATTCTCCAGAGCCTGTCTCCTTGTCTCCAGCTTCTTCGAGGTCTTCCACCACGTGCGAGTTTAATGTGGAAAAGTGTGAGGTGATTCACTTTAGAAGGAGTAACAGGGTTCCAGAGTACTGGGCTAATGGTAAGATACTTGGTAGTGTGGATGAGCAGAGAGATCTCGGTGTCCATGTGCATAGATCCCTGAAAGTTGGCACCCAGGTTGATAGGGTTGTTAAGAAGGTGTACAGTGTGTTAGCTTTTATTGGTAGAGGGATTAAGTTTCGGAGCCAGGAGGTCATGTTGCAACTGTACAAAACTCTGGTGCGGCCGCACTTGGAGTATTGCGTACAGTTCTGGTCGCTGCATTATAGGAAGGATGTGGAAGTGTTGGAAAGGGTGCAGAGGAGATTTACTATGATGTTACCTGGTATGGTGGGAAGGTCTTATGAGGAAAGGCTGAGGGACTTGAGGTTGTTTTCGTTAGAGAGAAGAAGGTTAAGAGGTGACTTAATAGAGGCATACAAGATGATCAGAGGATTGGATCGGGTGGATAGTGAGAACCTTTTTCCGCGGATGGTGATAGCTAGCACAAGGGGACGTAGCTTTAAATTGAGGGGTGATAGATATAGCACAGGCATTTTATTCATATGTTAGGAACAAAAGAGTTGTCAGGGAAAACGTCGGACCTCTCAGGGACAAAGGAGGGGAATTATGCTTCGAACCCAAGGGAATAGGGGAGATCCTAAATGAATACTTTGCATCGGTATTCACAAAGGAGAGGGACTTGTTGACTGGGAGTGTCTCAGAGGGAGGTGTTGACCCGTTAGAGAGAATCTCCATTACAAGGGAGGAAGTGTTAGGTTTTTTAGGTAACATTAAAACTGACAAATCCCCAGGGCCTGATGGCATCTATCCTAGACTGCTCAGGGAGACAAGAGATGTAATTGCTGGGCCTCTGATGGAAATCTTTGTCTCTTCATTGGACTCAGGTGAGGTCCCTGAGGATTGGAGGATAGCAAATGTGGTACCGTTATTTAAGAAGGGTAGCAGTGATAACCGGGTAATTATAGGCCAGTGAGCTTGACGTCCGTGGTCGGGAAGTTGTTGGAGAGGATTCTTAGAAACAGGATGTATGCGCATTTAGAATGGAACAATCTCATTAGTGACAGACAGCATGGTTTTGTAAGAGGGAGGTTGTGCCGTACAAATTTGGTGGAGTTTTTTGAGGAAGTGACAAAAACGGTTGACGAAGGAACAAAGAACGTGGATGTCGTCCGTATGGACTTCAGTAAGGCATTTGACAAAGTCCCTCATGGCAGGTTGGTTAAGAAGGTTAAGGCTCATGGGATACAAGGAGAGGTGGCTAGATGGGTAGAAAACTGGCTTGGCCACAGGAGACAGAGGGTAACAGTCTTTTTCCAGCTGGAGGTCTGTGACCAGTGGTGTTCCGCAGGGCTCTGTACTGGGACCTCTGCTATTTGTGATATATATAAATGATTTGGAAGAAGGTGTAACTGGTGTTTTCAGCAAGTTTGCGGATGACATGAAGATGGCTGGTCTTGCGGATAGCGATGAACATTGTCGGACAATACAGCAGGATACAGATAGGCTGGAAAATTGCGCGGAGATATGGCAGGTGGAATTTAATCCAGATAAATGCGAAGTGATGCATTTTGGAAGAACTAATGTTATACAAATCCTTGAAGGTGGCAGCACAGGTGGAGAAGGTGGTGAAGAAGGCTTATGGTATGCTTGCCTTTATAGGACGGGGTATAGAGTATAAAAGCTGGAGTCTGATGTTGCAGCTGTATAGAACGCTGGTTAGGCCACATTTGGGGTACTGTGTCCAGTTCTGGTCGCCGCACTACCAGAAGGACGTGGAGGCTTTAGAGAGAGTGCAGAGAAGGTTTACCAGGATGTTGCCTGGTATGGAGGGTCTTAGCTATGAGGAGAGATTGGGTAAACTGGGATTGTTCTCCCTGGAAAGACGGAGAATGAGGGGAGACC
The DNA here is from genome assembly GCF_964213995.1 of Mustelus asterias. Classification (NCBI taxonomy): domain Eukaryota; kingdom Metazoa; phylum Chordata; class Chondrichthyes; order Carcharhiniformes; family Triakidae; genus Mustelus; species Mustelus asterias. The sequence continues at coordinate 53,339,781 of NC_135812.1, read as the reverse complement.
GAATAGAGGTGTACAAAATTATGAAGGGTATTGATAGAGTGAACAGTGGGAAGCTTTTTCCCAGGTCGGAGGTGACGATCACGAGGGGTCACGAGCTCAAGGTGAGAGGAGCGAGGTATAACTCAGATATCAGAGGGACATTTTTTTACACAGAGAGTGGTGGGGGCCAGGAATGCGCTGCCAAGTAGGGTGGTGGAGGCAGACACGCTGGCATCGTTTAAGACTGACCTGGATAGTCACATGAGCAATCTGGGAATGGAGGGATACAAACGAATGGTCCAGTTGGACCAATGAGCGGCACAGGCTTGGAGGGCCGAAGGGCCTGTTTCCTGTGCTGTACTGTTCTTTGTTCTTTGACAGATGTCAGAGGTGGGTTCTTCACTCAGAGAGTAGTAAGGGCGTGGAATGCCCTGCCTGCAGCAGTAGTGGACTCACCAACATTAAGGGCATTTAAATGGTCATTGGATAAACATATGGATGATATTGGAATAGTGTAGGTTTAAAGGGTTTTAGACTGGTTTCACTGGTCGGCGCAACATCGAGGGCCAAAGGGCCTGTGCTGCGCTGTAATGTTCTATGTTCTAAGTTTCTGGTTAATGCTAATCCCCAGATATGTTGATGGCCGATGGTGCACTATGGCATTGGTATTGAATATCAAGGGAAGGCTGGTAGACTCTTTCTTCTTGAAGATAAGACCATAAGAAGGAGGAACAGGAGCAGGCCATTCAGGCCATTGAGCCTGCCCCACCATTTAATAAGATCATGGTTGATCTAACACTCACTAAGTCCACTTTCCTGCCTTCTCACTATAACTCTTAATTCCCCTCTTGATTTAAAACCTATCGATGCCAGCTTTGAAAATGTTCAATAACTCAACCTCCACAGCTTCCTGGAGTGAACAATCCCAAAGATTCACCACTCAGAAGAAATTATTCCTCAAATCTGTCTTAAATGAGAACCCTCTTATTCTATGACTATGCTCTCTGGTTCTATACTCTCCCACAAGTGGAAACATCCGCCCACATTTACCTTGTCTGAACCCCTAAGAATACAGTACGTTTCAACCATGTCACCTCTCCTTCTTTTGAACTCCAAGGAGTACAGATCAAACCTGTTTAATTTTTCCTCATATGTCAGTCCCTCCATTCATGGGATTATCACAATAAAATCTGGCCTCGGGTCACTGTTCTGTGTGGAGTTTGCACGTTCTCCCCGTGCCCGCGTAGGTTTCCTCCGGGTGCTCCGGTTTCCTCCTACAATTCAAAGATGTGTGGGTTAGGTGGTTTGGCCGTGCTAAATTGACCCTAGTCTCAGGGGGATTACCGGAGTAAATATGTGGGTTTCATAGAAATCATAGAAACCCTACAGTGCAGAAAGAGGTGTAACCCCCTGCTGACCACTATATGGGGGCTACTATTTAAATATTCAATCAACAGGATCCCGAATTCCTAGCGGTTGATGTTGATTTGGCGAATTCCCTGTTTACCCATAAATGTCGGAATATCAAAAGTAAATTTAATAACACATATCATTAACAGACATAAAACAGTGAGCTCTGATCTTCAACCGTTGGTGCACATATGGGGAAACTCATCCTCCGTAACACATTCGGAGATAGTGATCCAGTTGGACTGTATAGTCCCCACCAGTTACTCACGACACCCACACACAGTCCAGGAGAGACACACGTGTGGAAGATGATGCCGCAGGAGGCAGAGGTGCCGCGAGCTATCCGTGCAGCAACGTAGGTCGAGTGCGCTGAATGCTGTCCTCCTTGGCAGTAATGAAAAGAATAGGCAGGGGAATGCCTGGCTGCCTCTCATTCCAAACCGAATTCTCCCTGCCTGGAAAGAACTCTCTCTCTCCAGCTCTCTGCCTCTCCAGCTCTGCCTCTCTCTCTGCACTCTTCCTCTCCAGCTCTGCCTCTCTCTCCAGCTCTCTGCCTCTCCAGCTCTGCCTCTCTCTCCGGCTCTCTGCCTCTCCAGCTCTGCCTCTTCACTTCCTGGCGCCTTTATTTTTTCCTCCCGCCACCAGAGCAATCCCATTGGCCCAGCCCACATCACTCAACCAACAGCATCCTGTTCACAGCACCCACCCGGCAAACAGGACACTGAAGCCCACCAGGGATAAAGAACACTGGTAACTGTCTTCCCCACAAATTTTCCTCAGTCCCTTACATTCTCCCCTCACCAAAAATACAGCATGCCCTCATGCTGAAGTACATGACATAGGACCCAGTTAACCAATTACACCATGTACCTTATAGTGTGATGACTGGTATAATAGTGGGTGAAAAGAGTGGTCCTTATTTAAACATGACGAGCACTGAGCAAAGGAGTTACACCACCATGTATGACAACTATTGCAGTGTTCAGGAAAATGCATAGTGGGTGGCGTAGCTGAGTGAACACTTGTATGTCCTACTACTACAGACTTTGCACACGGCTCTCCCAGCTTTGTATAATGGAAACGGTCTGCTGGCTTTCTCTCTCTCTGTGATCTCCTTATCTCTGGTTCTGGATTGGCTATGTTAGATGTGTCTGTAGTGTAAGTGCCCTCAACAGAACTGTCTGATTCTACTTCCCTTTGCTCAGTTACTACCTCTTCTATCACAACAGGTAGCCCTTCTGAAGATTCTGAGCTCGCTGCGACTTCTGTCACTTCTGTAGCATTTGTGGGGGGATTGGACTCTGTAGGCATGACATCCTGTTCCGGTTGTTCACAGATTCCCTCCGGATTGTCAATGATCAAGTCCTCTGGGTAATGTCCATACTCTGACTCTGAGTCTGAAGAGTTTTGATCTCCCAGGGGCACATCAGCTGCGGAGTCATCTTTGTGAACCTCAGGAGTTTGATTCCTTTCTTTTGCTTTTCTGCGCCTGAGGGCTCTTGGAGAGGGAGTAGGCTTTGAGTCAACCTCAGTGCTCAATTGGATCTCTTGTCCCAGGGGCAAAATATGATGTCGGTGCATGACATTAATGGGTCCCGAACCATCTGCAGACTTTAGATGATAAACAGGAAGATCAGACATTTGACTCTCAACCACATAAGGATTTGCACTCCACCGATCAGCAAGCTTCTGTCTCCCTTTCAGGCCAAGATTTCGAATGAGGACTCTATCCCCAGGCTTCAAGCAATGGTAGCGCACTCTCTGGTCATACCTCTCCTTGTTACTTTGGTTCATTTTAGCGGAAGTGGCTTGGGCCAACTGATAGGCTGCTTACAGCTCTTTCTTCATCTGAGACACATACTGCAAGTGGGAAGTTGTTGAGGTCCCATCCGCTGACACGCCAAAGCAAATGTCCACAGGAAGTCTGGCTTCCCTCCCGAACATTAAAAAGTAGGGCGAATACCCGGTAGCTTCATTTGGGGTACAGTTGTACGCGTGGACCAGATGTGCAATGTGCTGACTCCATTTGGACTTTTGACTGGGCTCAAGAGTTCCTAGCATGTTCAACAGGGTTCTATTGAACCTCTCTAGTTGAGGGTCACCTTGTGGGTGGTATGGTGAAGTTCTTGATTTCCACACACCCAACATGGTCAACATCTCTCTCACCAACTGGCTTTCAAAATCCCAACCCTGGTCTGAATGTATGCGAGTTGGTAGGCCGGAGTGAATGATGTATTTCTCCCATAGAGTTCTGGCAACCGTTATGGCTCTCTGATCCTTGGTTGGGAATGCTTGTGCGTACCGAGTGAAGTGGTCAGTGACTACCAACACATTGCACACATTGCGGGAATCAGGTTCTATGGAGAGAAAGTCAATGCATACAAGATCCATAGGGCCTGAACTTGGATGTGGGAAAGTGGTGCTGCTCTCTGAGGCAGAGTCTTTCTCTTCATGCAGCGTTCACATGTCTTGCAGTATGTCTCTACGTCTAGCTTCATGCGGGGCCAGAAGAATCTGTCACAGACGAGTGCATAGGTCTTGTCAAATCCCAGATGTCCATTGTTGTCATGCAGTGACTTCAGAATCATACGGTGGAACTGCTTGGGGAGCACAAGCTGTCGCCGTAAGCGTAGGTCAGACTGTTTGACTGTCCTGTAAAGCAGACCCTGCTCGACTGACCACTTCCCCCACTCTCGTTTCAGAAGTGTAAGATCACGATGGTTTGTCTGTATTTGACTTGCCGGTGCCTTCTGATTGACAGCTAGCCATATTTCTCCTATACACGGGTCGCTTTTCTGAGCAGCTTGAAACTCTGCTGGACTGAAAGTGGGCAGCTGATCAGCTACTACTGCAACGGTATGACAGAAAGCCTTGGGAACTGCAGACACATGAGCCCCTATTTGTTCGATCACACATGGATAGGAGTGTCCTGCTCGTGTGCTACTCGACACAGTCTGACAGAGAGCCCGCACTCCTGGAACTGGGATTTCTTGCCATTCGTCATCTGGTGTCATGCTGTCATGTGGACGTCGAGACAGCGAGTCTGCGTCAAGGTAATGCCGGCCTGGTCTATACTTAAGGCTAAAGTTGTAGGTGGACAGTGCTGAGAGCCAATGATGACCAGTGGCATCCAGTTTAGCTGACGTTGTGACATAGGTCAGGGGATTGTTGTCCGTTCTGACTTGTACAGTAGCTCCGTAAAGATAGTCATGTAGCTTATCCACAATAGACCACTTGAGAGCTAAAAACTCCAGTTTGTGTGCTGGATAGTTTTTCTCAGATGGCGAGAGACTTCTGCTGATAAATGCAACTGGGCGTAGACCATCATCATGCTCTTGGTATAAGACACCACCTAGTCCGTCCAGGCTAGCATCCACGTGCAGAATGTAAGGCTTCTGTGGATCTGCGAATGCCAATACAGGGACTTTGGTGAGCCGGGTCTTGAGTCCTTGGAAAGCATGTTCGCATTGCTCACACCACCGAGAGCCAAAGGGTTCAGAAGGCTTGAAGTAAGTCTTGTCAGGTGAGTTTGCAGTCTGACTCCCCTTGGAGCGGGGACGGGGAGGATATCCTTGAAGGAGTCCGTTGAGGGGACGGCAGAGTTTGGAGAAGTCCTTGACAAAGCGGCAATAGTAGCCACAAAATCCAAGGAAGGATCTGAGCTCTGTTACCGTATGGGGTCTTGGCCAGGAGACAACAGCCTCTACCTTGGATGGGCCTGTCGCTATTCCGTCCTGCAACACTACATGTCCAACGTAGGTGACAGAAGTCCTGCCAAACTGGCACTTGTCAAGCGACAGCTTCAGGCCTTCTTCTTGGAGCCGGTCAAGCACTTTGAGCAACCGCTCCTCATGTTCTTCGAGGGTTCGTCCAAACACAATGAGATCATCCAGGTACACCAACACCTCCAGAAAGTTCATGTCGCCGACAGTATGTTCCATGACTCTCTGAAAAGTGGCCGGTGCTCCGGAAATTCCCTGAGGCATGCGTTCGAACTGATAAAAACCCAACGGGCAGATAAAAGCGGTCTTCTCCTTGTCAGCCTCACTCATGGGTATTTGATAGTACCCGCTCCTCAGGTCGAGGACTGTGAACCATTTACTCCCAGACAAGCAGTGAAGAGCGTCTTCTATCCTTGGAACAGTGTACTGGTCCGGTATTGTTCGAAGTTTAAGGGTTTGGTAGTCCACGCACATTCGTACCTTCCCTGACTTCTTGCGTACGACTACTATTGGCGAAGCGTAGGGACTACGCGATTCAGAGATGATGCCATGGCTTTGTAGTTCCTGTAGGTGCTGATGCACATCCTCCAAGTCAGCAGGCGACAAGCGATGTGACCTCTCTCGGAAGGGCCTTGCATCCTTCAGCCTAATTTCATGTCTGGTGCTTTTAGAACAACCTACATCCCACTCGTGCTGAGAGAAAACCTCTTTCCTCTCCATCATTCTCTCACAGAGACGCCTCCTTGTCTCCTCTGGCATAGGAGAGGCTCCAAAATCAAAAGAGGAAGGGGTCAGTTCACTTGCAGCTTTATCCGCACACTGTGCCCTCGCGGAGGAACAGGGGCGACTGGAAAAATATGGGCTACTGGAGTCCCACGTTTCAAGGAGATTTCTCTGGATGACAGGTTCTTCACAGTCATAGTAATGCGTCTGCTGGAAACAACTGATGCAAGATGAACCTCAGGCCTCACCCACAACTCTTCAGGGGAAAAAGTGTCAATAGGCTGATCTATCAGTGCTAGCTGGTCTGTGAAATCACCAGGAAACTTTGGGAGGCCAGTGACTTTAAACACTTGTCCTGGTTGCAAGGTGATTGGCTTGTGCTGGGTAAACCACACAGTACCATGCTTGTCTACCCCTTCTGTTGTTTCAGACTGGGTGAGTGTCTCATAAGCTTCTCGGAGGACGGGGTGTGTGGTCAAAGTACCCAAGAAGCGTTCTCCCGCCTGTTCTTTACAGGACTCCACCAACTCTCTCACCAGCCGGGTATTTGTCCCCACCAGCACGGCAATGTTGTTATCTTTCACAGGGTCAGGACATACTAAGGCCAAAGTGTCAACTGTCTGCGGCACTCCGGTTACAGTGGCAGTGAACTTGAGTTGTATGGACAGGTAGCTATCATATGGGTATCAGTGAGAGCTTAAACCCCATATTTCCAGGTCTTCAAGTGGCTGGAGAGGTAAGTGTTTCAGGTAGGTGTCGTAGAAGTTGCGATACAAAATGGTTACTTGGGAGCCACTGTCAAGCAAAGCTCTTGCATAAACTCCTTCTATCTGCACAGGTACACCAGAGATGGGCCCCACTAATCCTGCAGGTAACTGTTTTGAGCCTTGCTTCGCTGGGGGTGGACAGTGGGTGGAACGTATTTCACACGGAACCAAGCACCGTTCCTTCACATGGCTCCTGAAGTTTCCCTGCTGTCTGCTTGCTTTGATCAGCTTCTGATTCACTTTCCTCAGATCCTCGAGTTCTTTGCACTCTCTCCTTGTATGCCCATCTTGCCCACACCTGTAGCAAAAGATTCCTGCCGGCAGTGGTTTGGACATTTTCACTCAGGGCGACGCGTCCCGAACAGCAGCTTCTGGCGCCTGCTGTACAGACCCAGTCCTTGCTGTCGTACTTTCAGATGTAGGGGTAACTGGAACGGCGCTCAACAGTCTGGCCACCTGAGAAGTCAGTTCCCTTACCTCATTTCGTCGGCTGTTCAACTCAGACGCAACTGAGGACTGCGGTACACTGGCGGTGGCTGCGGTGGCAGTAGCTTTCACCCCTTCTCTGGCGCTAATCCAATTTTCTTCCTCTCTTACCTCCCGCATCAGCTGGAAGAAGGAAGGGAGTTTGTCCAGGGTGTGGCTCATCCTTACACGCAGAGCAACCATGTCTCGAGTGAGTGCACCCTTGACTAGCTGTTCCATCTGAGCTCGATTCATGTCTGCAGCCATAATTCCTCCCTTAAGAAGAGCACGATGGAGAAGTTTGTCAAGGCGATATAGAAAAGCAGAGAGGTTTTCTCCTTCATCCTGGTATGTGTGTCTGAACTTGGCCAAGATGTCGGCTCCACTCTCTGTGGTGCCATAAGCTGTGTCCAGAGCAGATAAATAATTGGTGGCCGTAGCAGTGGGAGTGCTAACTTTCAAAAATTGAACGATGTCAGCAGCAGGCCCTTTTAAACTCTCCACTATATGCTGTCTCTTGGCGGCGTCAGTGCATTGCCACTCATTGATCATCTGGGTAGCCTGCTCCATCCAGGCATCGTATTCTTCCTCACCTGGGGGTACAGTTTTCAGTCCTGAAAACAGTCCCAGCTTTCTGTAGCTAGGCCCATCGGTAGACACTTGGTTGCACTTGTCCACCAGTTTGCCAATAGCAGTCACTAAATCCATGTTCACATCCACTTTGGGAGCTTGATTTTCTGATACTGTGGCCTGAAAATCCTCCATCGACTTGCCTTCCTGTTGTAGTAGTAACAACAGCTTTGTATGGAAAGCGTCCTCTTCAGGAACAGCATCCTGTGTGACAAGGCTTTCTAGCGTATGCACAGCCCATGGCCCAGCTTCTCCTTCAATACCTACATCTGGAGGTACAGTGTCAGGGGTTAAATCAATGCGAGTCTCCACTAGTATGAACAACTGTGTGCCAGTAGAATCCCCACGGCGACCACAAATCTTGGTGCGACCAAAGACTTTCACTGTGTTTAAGACCCCAGCAATGGTCTCCTCACGAGTATCTATTGGCACATTGCTCAGTAATATGCCACGAGAAAGACTGATATTCTTTTGGCGGCTCCAGTCAGCAACCTGAGAAAAATCCATTGTCTTAAGAACATAAGAACATAAAAAATAGGAGCAGGAGTAGGCCATCTAGCCCCTCGAGCCTGCCCCGCCATTCAATAAGATCATGGCTGATCTGACGTGGATCAGTACCACTTACCCGCCTGATCCCCATAACCCTTAATTCCCTTACCGATCAGGAATCCATCCATCCGCGCTTTAAACATATTCAGCGAGGTAGCCTCCACCACCTCAGTGGGCAGAGAATTCCAGAGATTCACCACCCTCTGGGAGAAGAAGTTCCTCCTCAACTCTGTCTTAAACCGACCCCCCTTTATTTTGAGGCTGTGTCCTCTAGTTTTAACTTCCTTACTAAGTGGAAAGAATCTCTCCGCCTCCACCCTATCCAGCCCCCGCATTATCTTATAAGTCTCCATAAGATCCCCCCTCATCCTTCTAAACTCCAACGAGTACAAACCCAATCTCCTCAGCCTCTCCTCATAATCCAAACCCCTCATCTCCGGTATCAACCTGGTGAACCTTCTCTGCACTCCCTCCAATGCCAATATATCCTTCCTCATATAAGGGGACCAATACTGCACACAGTATTCCAGCTGCGGCCTCACCAATGCCCTGTACAGGTGCATCAAGACATCCCTGCTTTTATATTCTATCCCCCTCGCAATATAGGCCAACATCCCATTTGCCTTCTTGATCACCTGTTGTACCTGCAGACTGGGCTTTTGCGTCTCATGCACAAGGACCCCCAGGTCCCTTTGCACGGTAGCATGTTTTAATTTGTTTCCATTGAGATAGTAATCCCATTTGTTATTATTTCCTCCAAAGTGTATAACCTCGCATTTATCAACGTTATACTCCATTTGCCATATCCTCGCCCACTCACTCAGCCTGTCCAAATCTCTCTGCAGATCTTCTCCGTCCTCCACACGATTCACTTTTCCACTTAGCTTTGTGTCGTCTGCAAACTTCGTTACCCTACACTCCGTCCCCTCCTCCAGATCATCTATATAAATGGTAAATAGTTGCGGCCCGAGTACCGATCCCTGCGGCACGCCACTAGTTACCTTCCTCCAACCGGAAAAACACCCATTTATTCCGACTCTTTGCTTCCTGTCGGATAGCCAGTCCCAATCCACTTTAACACACTACCCCCAACTCCGTGTGCCCTAATCTTCTTCAGCAGCCTTTTATGGGGCACCTTATCAAACGCCTTTTGGAAATCCAAAAACACCGCATCCACCGGTTCTCCTCCATCAACCACCCTAGTCACATCTTCATAAAAATCCAACATGTTCGTCAAGCACGACTTTCCCCTCATGAATCCATGCTGCGTCTGATTGATTGAACCATTTCTATCCAGATGCCCTGCTATCTCTTCTTTAATAATGGATTCCAGCATTTTCCCTACTACAGACGTTAAGCTGACCGGCCTATAGTTACCCGCCTTTTGTCTCCTTCCTTTTTTAAACAGCGGCGTAACATTAGCCGTTTTCCAATCAACCGGCACTACCCCAGAATGCAACGAGTTTTGATAAATAATCACTAACGCATCCACTATTACCTCTGACATTTCTTTCAATACCCTGGGATGCATTCCATCCAGACCCGGGGACTTGTCCACCTTCAGTCCCATTAGTCTACCCAGCACTGCCTCTCTGGTAACATTAATTGTATTAAGTATTTCTCCTGCTGCCAACCCTCTATCGTTAATATTTGGCAAACTATTTGTGTCCTCCACCGTGAAGACCGACACAAAAAACTTATTTAAAGACTCAGCCATATCCTCATTTCCCACTATTAACTCCCCCCTCTCGTCCTCCAAGGGTCCAACATTCACTCTAGCCACTCTATTCCTTTTTATATATTTATAAAAACTTTTACTATCATTTTTTATATTAGTTGCTAGCCTAGCTTCATAGTCTATCCTTCCTTTCTTTATCGCTTTCTTAGTCTCTCTTTGTTGTTTCTTAAATTTTTCCCAATCACTTGTTTCTCCACTATTTTTGGCCACTCTGTACGCAGCTGTTTTTATTTTAATACTCTCCTTTATTTCCTTCGTTATCCACGGCCGGTTCTCCCTTTTCTTACAATCCTTGTTTTTTGCTGGAATATATTTTTGCTGAAAAGGATCTCCTTAAAAATCCTCCACTGTTCCTCAGCTATCCTACCTGCCAGCCTGCTCTCCCAGTCTACCTTAGCCAATTCGTCCCTCATCCTATCATATTTCCCTCTGTTCAAACAGAGGACACTGGTTTGGGACCAAACTTTCTCCTCTTCCATCTGAATCAGAAATTCGACCATATTGTGGTCACTAGACCCAAGAGGGTCCTTCACAATAAGTTCCTTAATTCTACCTACCTCGTTACACAATACCAGATCCAAAATAGCTCGTTCCCTCGTCGGTTCCGTAACATGCTGTTCAAGGAAACTATCCCGACAGCATTCTAAGAACTCTTCCTCCATTCCACCCTTACCGACTTGAGTCTGCCAGTCAATGTGCATGTTGAAGTCCCCCATGATTATTGCCGTTCCGTTTTTACACGCATCCCTTATCTGCTTGTTTATAGCCCTCCCTACCTCAACATTATTATTTGGGGGCCTATATACCACACCTACTAGTGTCTTTCTCCCTCTACTATTCCTCATCTCTACCCATAATGATTCCACGTTTTGTTCCTCAGAGCCTATGTCATCCCTCAGTACTACCCTGATATTATCTCTCATTAATAGCGCGACCCCACCACCTTTTCCTTCCTGTCTATTCTTCCTAAACGCCTGATACCCCTGGATATTCATCTCCCAGTCCTGGTCACCTTTCAGCCACGTTTCTGTAATGGCCACTAGATCGTACCCACTTGTGCTGATTTGCACCATCAACTCATTTACCTTGTTCCGAATGCTTCGTGCATTCAGGCAAAGTGTCCTTATTCCAGCTTTTATCTGGACCCGCTTTGATGAGCCGCGAACACCCTCTCCCTCTACTCCCTTATCTAAATTACCGCCTTCATTCACTTGCACCCTCTCCTCTACCATTAATTTTGTAATTCCCCTTACCCCTGCATCCTCCCCCCCATCAATTAGTTCCTTGATCCTAGTCAACTCTTCTAGCTCCCCTCCCCCCAACCTATCTAGTTTAAATTCTCCCCAGTAGCCTTAGCCAACCTACCGGCCAGGATATTGGTCCCCTTGTGATTCAAGTTCCACCCGTTTTTTGTATACAGATCACCCCTGCCCCTAAAGAGGTCCAAATGGTCCAGGAACCTGAATCCCTGCCCCCTGCACCAGTCCCTCAGCCACACATTCATCTTCCACCTCACTCCATTCCTGCCCTCACCTTCCCGTGGCACAGGCAGTAATCCTGAGATTACTACCATTGCTTTCCTCTTTCTCAGCTGTCTCCCTAATTCCCTGTACTCCCTTTTCATGACCCCTTCTCCCTTCCTACCCACATCAGCGGTACCAATATGTACCGCTACCTCAGGCTCCTCTCCCTCCCACCTCAGGATTTCCGGGATGCGACTAGCGACATCCTGGATCCCGGCCCCAGGGAGGCAGACCACCATGCGAGAATCCTGCCTACCTCCGCAGAAACGCCTGTCTGTCCCCTTCACCATCGAGTCCCCGATTAATACTGCCTTACTCCTCTTTTCCTTAGCCCTCTGAGTTACAGGGCTGGACTCCACTGTGGAGACACGGCCACTGCTGCTTCCCCCAGGCGGGCTGTCCCCCCCAGCAGTACTCAAGCAGGAGTACTTGTTGTGCAGGGGCAAATCCACTGGGGTGCTCTCAACCACCCTAGCCTTACCCTTCCTGGCCGTCACCCACTTGGCCTCCTCCCGTGGCCCTGGTGTGACCACCTGATGATAGCTCTTGTCTATCACCTCCTCATTCTCCCTCATCAGCCTAAGATCCTCGAGCTGCAGTTCCAGCTCCCTAACACGGTCCCTCAGGAACCGCAGCTCGACACACCCCTCACAGATGTGGATGTCCGGGAGGCCAGATGCCTCCAGGACCTCCCACATCCTACACTGGGAACAACACACTGGTTTCACAGTCATACTGGACACTTTATGTCAAGTTAGACAGTGAAAAGTTAATAAGAATGTAAGGAAACAAAAACTCACCCCTGCTCGTCCAAGCCCTGGGAGCCAAAGCCCTGACAGCTCACTCAACTTCCCACTCACTCTGCTGCCCGCTACGATGCTGCCCGCTGTATACTTTGGTGCCCTTTTTAAACCCTCCAAAAACTTCCCCAGGCCTCTCCTGGCCCTACTTCCGGTTTTGAAAAAAACCTCCGATTTTAAACCCAAAATTAACTGAAAAAATAAATAATTAATTAAAGTCAGAAAACCAACTCTCTTACCCTCAGCCTGCTCCTGGGAACAATGAAGCTGAACCTCCAAGGTAAGCCCTTTTTAAACCCTCCAAAAACTTCCCCAGGCCACTCCTGGTCCTACTTCCGGTTTTGAAAAAAACCTCCGATTTTAAACCCAAAATTAACTGAAAAAATAAATAATTAATTAAAGTCAGAAAACCAACTCTCTTACCCTCAGCCTGCTCCTGGGAACAAGTGAGCTACTAACACTGTAAAACCTTTCCTGTTGTAATTACTGGGTTAACTGTTACTGACTGACAGAAAAAAATTATATTTGACCTTATGGGTAAACAGGAATGATCCCAGCGGTGCCTCCAAAAATGTAACCCCCTGCTGACCACTATATGGGGCTACTATTTAAATATTCAATCAACAGGATCCCGAATTCCTAGCGGTTGATGTTGATTTGGCTAATTCCCTGTTTACCCATAAATGTCAGTACTGTAAGTCGGAATATCAAAAATAAATTTAATAACACATATCATTAACAGACATAAAACAGTGAGTTCTGATCTTCCGTTGGTGCACATATGGGGAAACTCATCCTCCGTAACACATTCGTAGATACTGATCCAGTTGGATTGTATAGTCCCCACCAGTTACTCACGACACCCACACACAGTCCAGGAGAGACACACGTGTGGAAGATGATGCCGCAGGAGGCAGAGGTGCCGCGAGCTATCCGTGCAGCAACGTAGGTCGAGTGCGCTGAATGCTGTCCTCCTCGGCATTAATGTAAAGAACAGGCAAGGGAATGCCTGGCTGCCCCTCACTCCAAACCGAATTCTCCCTGCCTGGAAAAAGCTCTCTCTCTCCAGCTCTCTGCCTCTCCAGCTCTGCCTCTCTCTCTGCACTCTTCCTCTCCAGCTCTGCCTCTCTCTCCAGCTCTCTGCCTCTCCAGCTCTGCCTTTCTCTCCAGCTCTCTGCCTCTCCAGCTCTGCCCCTTCACTTCCTGGCGCCTTTATTTTTTCCTCCCGCCCCCAGAGCAATCCCATTGGCCCAGCCCACATCACTCAACCAACAGCATCCTGTTCACAGCACCCACCCGGCAAACAGGACACTGAAGCCCACCAGGGATAAAGAACACTGGTAACTGTCTTCTCCACAAATTTTCCTCAGTCCCTTACAGAGGCCATTTGGCCCATTGAGTGTGCACCGACCACAATCCCACCCAGGCCCTAACCCCACATCCCTACATATTTACCCGCTAATCCCTCTAACCTTTGCATCTCAAGACACTAAGGGGCAATTTTAGCATGTCCAATCAACGTAACCCACACATATTTGGACTGTGGGAGGAAACCGGAGCACCCAGAGGAAACCCACGCAAATACGAGGAGAATGTGCAAACTCCACACAGACAGTGACCCAAGCCGGGAATCGAACCCAGGTCCCTGGAGCTGTGAAGCAGCAGTGCTAACCACTGTGCTGCCGTGCCGGTTTACGGGAATAGAGCCTGGGTGGGATTGTGGTCGGTACAGACTCGATAGGCCAAATGGCCTCCTTCTGCACTGTAAGGATTCTATTAAAAAAACTCCTCTGTACTGCCTCCAGTAATAACATATATTTTATTAAATAAAGGGACCAAAGCTGTGCACAGTATCCTCAATGTGGCTTCACTTTGTACAGTTGCAGCAACACCTCTTTACTTCTATACTCCAGCCCCCTTGAAATAAAAGCCAGCATTCCACTTGCCTTCCCTGTTATCTTCTGCACCTGTATGCTAGCTTTCTGAGTTTCATGAACAAGGACACCGAACTCCCTTTGTGCTACAGCTTGCTGCAGCCATTTTCCATTTAAATAATCATCCACTTTCTCATTCTTTCTTCCAAAATGAACAATTCACATTTTCCCACATTGACTTATATTTGCCAATGCCAATTTTCTGCCCACTTTCTTACCCTGGCAATCTATGCCTGTAAACCTTCTATGCCTGTAAACTTATACCTTCCTTACAACATGGCTTTGTATCATCTGCACACTTGGCCACAGTGCACTCTGTTCCTTCCTCCAAATCATTAATATATATTGTTGATGCGCGATTAAATCACTCGGGAGGCTAGAATGTACCCGGGAAATAAAGGCTTTTATTACTGACAGGAATGGAGCACACTATATACAATACAATCCCAGTCTAAAGGGTCTCCAGGCAGTGCAGTGACCTTTATACTTCCCCTGGTAGGCGCAGCCAACTGGAGTGTACCACAGAACAATATCAACAGGTAGAACAGCCCAACCCTAACACCAACAGTAATTACAGTAACATATCTACAAACCCCATAGTGCTGACCATCCATGGCTCAGCACTCATAGTGGTAACCAACAATGGTTCACCACATTCACCCCTCCTTTAAAACAAAGGCCGGTGGGGCAAAAAAAACCCAGAACAACTGTTCATATAATCACAAGTTCAGTCGTATTGGAGGACCGCACCGTCTCTGCGACCTCCTCAACACTGGCGGTAACGCCGGTTCTGGTGACCGTGGTGACCTTCTCTCCAAGGCGATGCCCAGTGACTCCTCCAGTTCCTCACAGACAGGTGGACCACGAGGTGGCGACAATCTGCTGGACTCGAGCACGCCTCGAGGTGGTGACAATCTCCTGGACTCAGGCAAGCTGTACACGGGAGTAAGAGGATTAAGTGGTGGTCCCGATACTGCCCGCGCCGTGTCAGGAGGGGAGATAAGGGTCGGGGGGTCCCTAACTAGGGGTGTGGGAGCGACTGGGGTGACCAAGTCCCCTGCTGGCGCCAGATCTCTATTAGAGACCGTGTCCTCTCGCCCGTCAGGATATGCCACATAGGCATATTGAGGGTCGGCTTGGAGGAGATGGACCTGTTCAACCAAAGGGTCGGACTTGCGGGTCCTAACATGCCGCTGCAGGAGGACAGGTCCTGAGTGCGTCAACCAAGACAGTAATGAGGTCCCAGAGGAAGACTTCCTCGGGAAGGAAAACATCCTCTCATGTGGAGTAGCGTTGGTTGCCGTACACAGGAGTGAGCGGATAGAATGGAGCGCATCAGAGAGTACCTCTTGCCAACGGGAGACTGGAAGACCTTTAGACCTCAACGCCAGTAAGACAGCCTTCCAGACTGTAGCATTTTCTCGTTCAACCTGTCCGTTACCCCTAGGGTTGTAACTCATAGTTCTACTTGAGGCAATCCCTTTTGAGAGCAGGTATTGCCTCAACTCGTCACTCATGAATGACGAGCCCCTATCACTGTGGATATAGCTGGGGTAACCGAACAGGGTGAAAAGATCCCGTAATGCTTTAATGACCGTGGCAGTGGTCGTATCAGAACAGGGAATGACAAAAGGGAATCGTGAGTACTCATCAATCACATTGAGGAAGTACACATTCCGATCTGTCGAAGGAAGGGGGCCCTGAAAGTCCACACTCAGTCTTTCAAAAGGGCGAGTGGCTTTAATGAGGTGTGCCCTGTCAGGTCGGTAGAAGTGCGGTTTGCATTCAGCACATACCTGGCAGCTTCGGGTTATGGACCTGACATCCTCCACTGAGTAGGGTAGATTCCGGGCCTTTACGAAATGGAAGAGCCGAGTGACCCCCGGATGGCAGAGATCATTGTGGAGGGCCTGTAATCGATTCTCCTGCACACTTGCACATGTTCCACGTGACAGGGTGTCTGAAGGCTCATTGAGCTTCCCTGGACGGTACATGATATCATAATTGTAGGTGGAGAGTTCGATTCTACACCTCAAGATTTTATCATTTTTGATCTTACCCCGTAACGTGTTGTTGAACATGAACGCCACGGACCGCTGGTCCGTGAGCAGAGTGAACCGTTTTCCCGCCAAGTAATGGCGCCAATGCCGAACGGCCTCCACAATGGCCTGGGCCTCCTTTTCCACCGCAGAGTGTCGAATTTCGGAGCCTTGGAGGGTGCGAGAGAAAAAGGCGACGGGCCTGCCCGCCTGGTTAAGTGTGGCGGCCAAGGCGAAATCCGATGCATCACTCTCCACCTGAAAGGGGCTGGACTCATCAACAGCGTGCATCGTGGCTTTCGCGATGTCGGCTTTTATCCCTTCAAAGGCTAAGCGAGACTCTGTTGCTAGGGGAAAGGAGGTAGACTTGATGAGCGGACGGGCTTTGTCCGCATAATTGGGAACCCACTGTGCATAGTAAGAGAAGAAGCCTAAGCATCTTCTCAGTGCTTTGATGCTAGTGGGCAGGGGAAGTTCCAGTAGGGGACGCATATGGTCTGGATCAGGGCCAAGGACCCCGTTTTCCACCACGTATCCGAGAATTGCTAAACGGCGCTGGCAAAATACGCACTTCTCCCTGTTGTAGGTCAGATTCAGGCGAGACGCAGTGCGTAAAAATCTAAGGAGGTTGGCATCGTGGTCCTGCTGGTCATGGCCGCAGATAGTGACGTTATCCAGGTATGGGAAGGTAGCCCGCAGCCCGTTTTGGTCCACCATTCGGTCCATTGCACGCTGGAAGACCGAGACCCCATTCATGATGCCAAAGGGAACCCTTAAAAAGTGATAAAGGCGACCATCGGCCTCAAAGGCCGTGTATTTTCGGTCCTCTGGGCGAATGGGGAGCTGGTGGTAAGCTGACATCAAGTCAATGGTGGAGAACACCCGGTACTGCGCAATCTGGTTGACCATGTCAGATATGCGTGGGAGAGGATACGCATCCAGCTGCATGTATCTATTAATGGTCTGACTATAGTCTATGACCATCCAGGGTTTGTGTCCAGTTTTAACCACCACTACTTGCGCTCTCCATGGACTAGAGCTAGGTAGGATGATCCCTTCCTTGAGGAGCCGCTGAACCTCAGATCGAATAAAGATCCGATCCTCAGCGCTGTAACGCCTGCTCTTGGTTGCGATGGGCTTGCAGCCTGGCACTAGATTCTCGAATAAGGATGGTGGGGTGATTCTGAGTGTTGAGAGGCTACACGTGGAGCGCGCTGGGCAATTTGGAGGCTGCTGTGCTCCCACTGAAAGTGGAGGGAGCGACCCATCGTACTGCAGGGTTACACTCCTCAGGTGGACCATAAAGTCTAGTCCCAGGAGCATCGGAGCGCAAAGGTGCGGTAACACAAGGAGCCTGAAGTTCTCGTAAACTGTGCCCCGCACCGTCAAGTTGACCACACAGCTCCCGAGCACGGTAACAGACCGGGACCTCGACGCCATCGAAATTGTCTGTCAGACAGTCCGTACTTGGAGACCGCACCGTTTCACGGTGTCAGGGTGAATGAAACTCTCCGTGCTCCCGCTGTCAAACAAACAATGAATTTGACGTCCGTTTACCTCTATGTCCATCATGGACTTGTCGAGTCTGTGAGGCTTGGCCTGGTCCAGGATGATTGACGCCACCGTCGGATCTTGGGTGCCGCTGCAGGCAGCTGAGATGGTTGATGATGATGACCCCTGCTGGTCGTCCGCGGTCGGTGCCGACTAAAATGGCAGCGCCCATGGATTGCACGTGGTCGGTGTCGCTAAAAGTGGCGGCCCCTGCAGGTCGCACATGTCTTGCGTCTCCGTCGTCAGGAATGGCGGCGCTCTGGAATCACACGTGGTGGAGGACCTCGAAGATGCTGGAGACAAGGAGACAGGCTCAGGAGAATCACACGCCGCACTGCTATGTTTGGAGGGTGGTTTGGTGCTGCAGACTTTGGCATAATGCCCTTTCTTTCCGCACGCGGAGAACAATACCGTTCTGGCTGGACATCGTTGCCGAGGGTGCTTCGCCAATCCACAGAAGTAACACCGCGGGCCACGTGGAGTTGCCGCCGTCGTCAGGTCCGAGGTTGGGAACACAATCGCGCAGTTTTTCGGAGCCGCTGAATAAAGCAGAGTCGGTGGCTGTACTTGCCACGATGTTCCCACATGGTCGGTGGGGTACATTTCTAGGCTTCTGGAGGCCGTCTCCATAGCGTCAGCCAATTCTACTGTCTTAGCAAGGTCTAGGTTACCTTGCTCTAACAGCCGGAGGCGAATGTACGACGAGCCGATTCCCGCCACGAACGCATCGCGGATCAAGTCGCTCGTATACTGGGCCGCCGACACTGACTTGCAGTTGCAGGCTCTGGCTAGCTGCTGGAGTTCACCCAGGTACTGTTCTGTCGTTTCGCCGGGCTGCCGCCGTCGAGTGGCTAGAAGGTGTTGAGCATGGATCTCGTTTGGCGGTTTGTTGTACCGCTTCTTAAGTAGTTTCTATGATTTCTATGATTTCTAGTTCAATGGCCCCTTTGTAGTCTTGGGCATCGCGGATTGCTAAGTATACGGTGTCGCTTACCCTCGCGTGGAGGACCCGCAGTCTATCGTCGTCGTTTTGAATGGCTGTTGAGGCATCGATGTAGTCTTGAAAACACTTTAACCAATGGTCGAAAGTGTTCGACGCTCCTGCCGCACGTGGGTCTAGTGTAAGCCGATCGGGTTTCAACATTTGCTCCATGGTTTTCAAAATCTTGTCAGTAATAAAATTGATGCGCGATTAAATCACTCGGGAGGCTAGAATGTACCTGGGAAATAAAGGCTTTTATTACTGACAAGAATGGAGCACACTATATACAATACAATCCCAGACTAAAGGGTCTCCAGGCAGTGCAGTGACCTTTATACTTCCCCTGGTAGGCGGAGCCAACTGGAGTGTACCACAGAACAATATCAACAGGTAGAACAGCCCAACCCTAACACCATCAGTAATTACAGTAACATATCTACAAACCCCATAGTGCTGACAATCCATGGCTCAGCACTCATAGTGGTAACCAACTATGGTTCACCACAATTGTGAAGAGCTGTGGTTCCAGCACAGATCCCTGCGACACTCCACTGGTTACTGCCCTCAATCTGCTTGTGGTCTGAGCTCCACTTTCATGCGTGCCCCTACAATCTTCCACATGCAAACATCTATCTAACTCTGTTTTGAGTAAATTCAATGAAAGATCTCTGTCAGAGTGGAATTCAAAGATGGTAAATGACTTGTGAGGTATACTGTTAATTGTCATTTATCAGCACAATCTGAATATAAAGGAAACATAACACTGAAAAAACTTTGAACAAGGAAGATCACAAAAAATAGGAACAGAGTATGCCATTGGGCTCATTGGTCCTGCTCTGCCATTTAATAAATTAATGAGCTGATCTGACTGTGGTCTTACCTCCACTTTTCTGCCTGTTCCCTGTAACCCTCGACAATTTTATTAATCCAACATCTGTCTAACGCAACCTTGAATGTATTCAATGACCCAGTCTCCACTACATTTGGAATATTGTGTGCAGTTCTGGTCACCTCACTATAAGAAGGATGTGGAGACACTGGAAAGAGTGCAAAGGAGATTTACCAGGATACTGCCTGGTTTGGAGGGTAGGTCTTATGAGGAAAGGTTGAGGGAACTTGGGCTTTTTTCTTTGGAGCGGAGGAGGTTGAGAGGAGACTTGATAGAGGTTTATAAGATGATGAGGGGGATAGATAAAGTGAACGTTCAAAGACTATTTCCTCGGGTGAATGGAGTGGTAACTAGGGGGCATAACTATAGGGTTCATGGTGGGAGATATAGGAAGGATGTCCGAGGTAGGTTTTTTACTCAGAGTGGTTGGGGTGTGGAATGGACTGCCTGCAGGGATAGTGGAGTCAGAAACTTTAGGAACATTTAAGAAGCTATTGGATCGGCACATGGAGTACTTCGGGATGATAGGGAGGAAATAGCTTGATCTGGGTTTCAGACAAAGCTCGGCACAACAACATGGGCCGAAGGGCCTGTTCTGTGCTGTACTGTTCTATGTTCTATTCACTGAGGAAGAGAATTCTAAAGACAAACAGTCAAGTGAGAGAAGACAATCCTCCTTATCTGAGTCTAATAAGGGAGACCCATTAATTTTAGATTGTTTCTCCTTTTCCAAACAAGACAAAGCCGTTTTGGAAACCATTTCAACCATTCGCAGGAATCAGCCGTGTGAACCTTCTCTAAGTTGCTTCCAATGCAAGCATAACCCTCCTCAGTGTGGTCTCACCAATGTCCTGCACAGTTGTAGCAAGACCGTGTGATTCCAACCATTCGCAGGAATCAGCCGTGTGAACCTTCTCTAAGTTGCTTCCAATGCAAGCATAACCCTCCTCAGTGTGGTCTCACCAATGTCCTGCACAGTTGTAGCAAGACCTCCCTACTTTTATATTCCATCCGCATTGAAATAAAGGCCACATTCTATTTACCTTCCTAATTACTTGTTGTACTTGCATGCTGGCTATTTGTGATTCATGTACAAGGGCTTCCAGATTCTCTTCTACTGCAGCATTCTGCAATCACTCTCCATTCAAATAATACCCTGCTTTTATGTTCTTCCTGCCAAAGTGGACAACCAACATTTCCCATATTATGGTCATTCTGCCAATTGTTTACCCACTCACTTCACCTATCTGGAACCCTTTGTAGACTCTTTGCAAAGTCCTCATGATTTGCTTTCCCACATATCGTCAGCTCGTCTACCTGCAGTACAGTGGGTTCCATCATCAAAGTCATTAGTGTTGATCACAAATAATTGAATACTCAGCACTGGCCCCTGTAGCACTCCAATAGTTACACTTTGCAAACCTGACATGAATGATTTATCTTAATAGTTTCCTGTTGGTTAGTCAATTCTCTATACGTGTTAATACATCACTTCTACACCCTGTACTTCTACATTCTGCCTTTTATGTGGCATCTTATCAACTGCCATTTGGAAATCTGAGTACACTACATCATTATGTTCATCAAATCCTCAAAGACCTCAAATAAATTTGTCAAATATCTTTCACAAAACCATCTTGACCCTGCCTCTTTGTATAATGATTTTCTAAAGGTACTACCAGTAGTGCTTCCTTAATAATGCATTCTAGCAATTTCAAAATGAAATGTATGAAACTTTCTAGTCTATAGTTTCCTCCTTTCTTGAATAATTTGCAGTTTTCCAATCCACTGGGACCTTTCCTGAATCTAGGGAATATTAGAAGATTAGAACCAATAGAGCCACTATCTCTGCAGCTACTTCTTTTAAGACCCGCATCAATGTTTAGTTCCATTCGCATTCCCATTAATTTTTCCTTCATGATCATGGCATGGACTTTCAGAACAGCAAAATGATCATCGGATTGCCACTGTGCCTCTAATTGTCACAACTGGACTTACTGCACATTTCGTGCCAGGAACTCTGAGCCTAGCTTTGACAGAAATGTGGAGTGCAGCATCCCTGGAGAACTTCTGATATTCGGGTAAGCGTTCTCCAAGGCGGCCTTCGCGACACACGACAGCGCAGAGTCGCTGAGCAGAAACTGATAGCCAAGTTCCGCACACACGAGGACGGCCTCAACCGGGATATTGGGTTCATGTCACACTATTTGTAACTCCCACAATTGCGTGGACCTGCAGAGTTTCACTGGCTGTCTTGTCTGGAGACAATACACATCTTTTTAGCCTGTCTTGATGCTCTCTCCATTCACATTGTTTTGTTTCTTAAAGACTTGATTAGTTGTAAGTATTCGCTTTCCAATCATTATTCATGTAAATTGAGTCTGTGTCTTTATAAGCTCTGCTTGTGAACAGAATTCCCACTCACCTGAAGAAGGGGCTTAGAGCTCCGAAAGCTTGTGTGGCTTTTGCTACCAAATAAACCTGTTGGACTTTAACATGGTGTTGTTAAACTTCTTACTGTGTTTACCCCAGTCCAACGCCGGCATCTCCACATCAGAACTTCATTGGATCAGGGTAGAGTCAGGGAAGATAGGACATGTCTGTGTGGAGTTTGCACATTCTCCTCGTGTCTGCGTGGGTTTCCTCCGGGTGCTCCGGTTTCCTCCCACAGTCCAAAGATGTGCGGGTTAGGTTGATTGGCCAGGTTAAAAAATTGCCCCTTAGAGTCCTGGGATGTGTAGGTTAGAGGGATTAGCGGGTAAAATATGTGGGGGTGGGGCCTGGGTGGGATTGTGGTCGGTGCAGACTCGATGGGCCGAATGGCCTCCTTCTGCACTGTAGGGTTTCTATGATTTCTATGATTTCTATGTCTGCTTTTTATGACACTAGAAACCATACAAGTTTAAATGACCAGTTTTAATGTTAATAAATGGATGAGTTAATGGGCAGGTGGGTATTGCTGAGAAGGATCGGTAGTTAGTGGGTTTGGGTGGGTGTTTTCCATTTTAATTCCCAGTCACAGACTGCTCAATTTCGCTACTCTCTTTTTTCAAGATTTGTAGAAGCTTTTTCTGTCTGTATTTTATATTTCCTGCTAGTTTTCTCTCATTCTACAATTTCTCCCTCTATTATTCTTTCGTCATCCTTTGCGCGTTTCTATAATTTTCCCAATCTTCTGGGCTATCACTAATCTTTGCAGCATTGTGTCTTTTCATTCAGGTTAATAGCACCCTTAACTTCTTTCATTAGCCATGGATGGGTGCATCCATCTCAGTCTCTTTCTCAGTCGAATATATCTTTGTTCAGAGCTATGAAATATTACCTGAACAATTTGCCACTGCTTCTCTACCATCTTACATTTAAAAACTGGGAAAGAACAATCCCAAGATGAAGAACAGGATGAGGCAATACACCCCCTTTATGCTATTGCATAGACAAAGTAGAACAAAGAACAAAGAACAGTGCAGCACAGGACCAGGCCCTTCAGCCCTCCAAGCCGGAAGCAATTCAGCTACTCAAGCCTATTACGCAGAAATACAAGTGTCCACTTTGCCATTCATTAGAAAGGAACATTAGGATGCTATACAACTAACAAGCCTGTTAGACAGGAACAAAACATGACCATTCATGTCCTTGAGTGTATTCTACCAGTCGATTACATTCTGGCTGATCTGTTCCTCAACTCCATCTGCCCACTTTGACTCCATATCCCTTGTTACATTCCCCAACAAAACGTCCAGATTTCTTACCTACTATCTTGCAGTACAATCAGAATTTAACCACATTCATTTGCTGGAAATCAGGAATGCAGACAGACTAAGTGAGTTGGTAAAGCTGCAGCAAATTAAGTTTAAGGTGGGCAGGTGTGAAGCCATCCACTTTTGTTCTGAGAAAGATGATCAGAGTATTTTCCCAGAATGAAGTTTCGAGGATGATCAGAGAAATTGAAATATCCATGTGAAGGAGATAAGTGAAAATAATACAGTGAGGGAATTGCAGAGCTCAGAACTTGGCAGGTTAAGGCACAGCCACTAATGCGGGAGTCAAAGGGAGTGGAGGATGCACAGGAGGTCAAATTGGAGGAATAAATAGGTCTTGTGTTGAAGGGCTACAGAAGATTACAGAAATATAGATGGGAGAGAGCATGGAGTTATGTGAACAAGGTGATGAAAATTACAAAGCTGGAAGAAGTTAAAGAGATAGGGAGAAGCAAGGCCTTGGAGGAATTTAAACAGAAGAATGAGAGGATTGCCCGATGATGGCAGGCTGAGTAAATTGGGCCCATACTCTGAGTTTAAAGAAATGAGAGATGATCTCGTTGACACGTACAAGGGTTTGAAGGGGTTTGGTGCTATCAACACTGAAAGGCAGTGTCTCCTGCTTGGGGAGGCAACACGCAAACATAGTCTCAGCGCAAAATGGTTCACAAAAGAGGTTGAATGTCTT
This sequence comes from Mustelus asterias, assembly GCF_964213995.1. Classification (NCBI taxonomy): domain Eukaryota; kingdom Metazoa; phylum Chordata; class Chondrichthyes; order Carcharhiniformes; family Triakidae; genus Mustelus; species Mustelus asterias. Next base: position 53,315,634 of record NC_135812.1, on the reverse strand, counting down.
GTCAAGAGGAAGAAGGAAGCGTATGTAAGGATGAGAAAACAAGGTTCAGTTAGGTCCATTGAGGGTTACAGTTAGCAAAGAATGAGCTGAAAAAAGGACTTAGGAGAGCTAGGAGGGGGCATGAGACGTCCTTGGCAGGTTGGATCAAGGAAAACCCCAAGGCTTTTTACTCTTATGTGAGGAATAAAAGAATGACCAGGGTGAGGTTAGGGCTGGTCAAGGACAGTAGTGGGAACTTGTGCATAGAGTCAGAAGAGATAGGAGAGGCGATGAATGAATACTTTTCTTCAGTGTTCACCAAGGAGAGGGGCCATGTTTTTGAGGATGAGAGTGTGATACAGGCTGATAGGCTGGAGGGGGCAGATGTTCTGAGGGAAAATGTATTAGCAATTTTGAAAAACCTGAAGGTCGATAAGTCCCCTGGGCCAGATGAGATATATCCGAGGATTCTTTGGGAGGCAAGGGATGAGATTGCAGAGCCTTTGGCTTTGATCTTTGGGTCCTCACTGTCCACGGGGATAGTGCCAGAGGACTGGAGAGTGGCGAATGTTGTTCCTCTGTTCAAGAAAGGAAATAGGAATGACTCTTACTTCGTCTTACTTCGGTGGTCGGTAAGTTAATGGAAAAGGTCCTGAGGGATAGGATTTACGACCATTTAGAAAGATGCAGCTTAATCCGGGATAGTCAACACGGATTCGTGAAGGGTAAGTCTTGCCTCACAAATTTGATAGAATTTTTTGAGGAGGTAACTAAGTGTGTCGATGAAGGTAGAGCAGTTGATGTCATACACATGGATTTTAGTAAGGCATTTGATAAGGCCCCCCATGGTCGGCTTATGATGAAAGTAAGCAGGTGTGGGATAGAGGGAACGTTGGCCGATTGGATTGGGTAGGGATCTGAGGAATGTGGAGGAACAGAGAGATCTTGGGGTTCATATCCACAGATCTCTAAAGGTTGCCACTCAAGTGGATAGAGCTGTGAAGAAGGCCTATAGTGTGTTAGCTTTTATTAACAGGGGGTTGGAGTTTAAGAGCCATGGGGTTATGCTACAACTGTACAGGACCTTGGTGAGACCACATTTGGAATATTGTGTGCAGTTCTGGTCACCTCACTATAAGAAGGATGTGGAAGCGCTGGAAAGAGTGCAGAGGAGATTTACCAGGATGCTGCCTGGTTTGGAGGGTAGGTCTTACGAGGAAAGGTTGCGGGAGCTAGGGCTGTTCTCTCTGGAGCAGAGGAGGCTGAGGGGAGACTTAATAGAGGTTAATAAAATGATGAAGGGGATAGATCGAGTGAATGTTCAAAGACTATTTCCTCGGGTGGATGGAGCTATTACAAGGGGGCATAACTATAGGGTTCATGGTGGGAGATATAGGAAGGATATGAGAGGTAGGTTCTTTACGCTCAGAGTGGTTGGGGTGTGGAATGGACTGCCTGCAGTGATAGTGGAGTCAGACACTTCAGGAACATTTAAGCGGTTATTGGATAGGCACATGGAGCACACCAGGATGATAGGGAGTGGGATAGCTTGATCTTGGTTTCAGATAAAGCTCGGCACAACATCGTGGGCCGAAGGGCCTGTTCTGTGCTGTACTGTTCTATGTTCTATGTTCTATATCCACAGACCTCTGAAGGTTGCCACTCAAGTGGATAGAGCCGTGAAGAAGGCCTATAGTGTGTTAGCGTTTATTAACAGGGGATTTGAGTTGAAGAGCCGTGGATATGCTGCAACTGTACAGGACCTTGGTGAGACCGCATTTGGAATATTGTGTGCAGTTCTGGTCACCTCACTACAAGAAGGATGTGGAAGCACTGGAAAGAGTGCAAAGGAGATTTACCAGGATGCTGCCTTGTTTGGAGGGTAGGTCTTATGAGGAAAGGTCGAGGGAGCTAGGGCTTTTCTCTTTAGAGCGGAGGAGGTTGAGAGGCGACTTAATAGAGGTTTATAAGATGATGAGGGGGATTGATAGAGTGGCCGTTCAGAGACTATTTCCTCGGGTGGATGCAGCTGTTACTAGGGGGCATAACTATAAGGTTCGTGGTGGAAGATATCGGAGGGATGTACGAGGTAGGTTCTTTAATCAGAGAGTGGTTGGGGTGTGGAATGGACTGCCTGCTGTGATAGTGGAGTCAGACACTTCAGGAACTTTCAAGCGGTTATTGGATAGGCACATGGAGCACACTAGAATGATAGGGAGTGGGATAGCTTGATCTTGGTTTCGGAAAAGGGTCGGCACAACATCGTGGGCCGAAGGGCCTGTACTGTGCTGTTCTAGGGAAACTGGCACTGTTTCTCTGAAAGCAGACTGGGGTATCGGGCACTGTTCCTGTTGAAGCAGGCTGGGGAAACTGGGATTGTTCCTTTTAAAGCAGACTGGGGAAACTGGCACTGTTCCCCGTAAAGCAGACAGGGGAAACTGGTATTGTCCCTCTTAAAGCAGACTGGGGAAAATGGCACTGTTTCTCTGAAAGCAGGCTGGGGAAATTGGCACTGTTCCACTTAAAGCAGACTGGGTAAACTGGCACTGTTCCCCTTAAAGCAGACTAGGCAAACTGGCACTGGTCCTTCTGGAGCAGACTGGGGAAACTGGCGCTGTTCCCCTTGAAGCAGACTGGGGAAACTGGCACTGTCCTTCCGAAAGCAGACTGAGGAAACTGGCACTGTCCATCTTAAAGCAGACTGGGGAAACTGGCACTGTTCCCCTTAAAGCAGACTGGGGAAACTGGCACTGTTCCCCTTAAAGCAGACTGGGGAAACTGGCACTGTTCCTCTAAAAGCAGACTGGAGAAACTGGCACTGTTCCTTTTAAAGCAGACTGGGGAAACGGGCACTGTTCCTGTTGAAGCAGACTTGGGAAACTGGCACTGTTCCTTTTAAAACAGAGTGGGGAAACTGGCACTGTCCCTCTTAAAGCAGACTGGGGAAACTGGCACTGTTCCTGTTAAAGCAGACTGGGGAAATTGGCACTGTTTCTCTTGAAGCAGACCGGGGAACTGGCACTGTTCCTTTAAAGCAGACTGCGGAAACTGGCACTGTGCCTCTTAAAGCAGACTGGGAAACTGGCACTGTTCCTTTAAAGCAGACTGGAGAAACTGGCACTGTTTCTCTTAAAGCAGACGGGGGAAACTGGCACTGTTTCTCTTAAAGTAGACTGGGGAAATTGGCACTGTTTCTCTTGAGCAGACCGGGGAACTGGCACTGTTTCTCTTAAAGCAGACCGGGGAAACTGGTACTGTTCCTTTTGAAGCAGACTGGGGAAACTGGCACTGTCCCTCTTAAAGCAGACTGGGTAAACTGGCACTGTTCCCCTTAAAGCAGACTGGGGAAACTGGCAATGTTCCCCTTAAAACTGACTGGAGAAACTGGCAGTGTTCCTTTTAAAGCAGACTGGGGAAACGGGCACTGTTCCTTTTAAAGCAGACTGGGGAAACTGGCACTATTCCTTTTAAAACAGAGTGGGGAAACTGGCACTGACCCTCCTAAAGCAGACGGGGGAATCTGGCACAGTTTCTCTTAAAGCAGACCGGGGAAACTGGTACTGTTTCTCTTAAAGCAGACTGGGGAAACTGGTACTGTTTCTCTAAAAGCAGACTGGGGAATGTGACGTTTCTCTTAAAGCAGACTGGGGAAACTGGCACTGTTTCTCTTAAAGCAGACTGGGGAAACTGGCACTGTTCCCCTTAAAGCAGACGAGGGAAACTGGCACAGTTCCTCTGAAAGCAGACTGGAGAAACTGGCACTGTTGCTTTTAAAGCAGACTGGGGAACCTGGCACTTTCCTTCTTAAAGGTGACTGGGGAATCTGGCACTGTTCCCCGTAAAGCAGACTGGGGTAACTGGCACTGTTCCTTTTAAAGCAGACTGGGGAAACAGGCATTGTGCCTCTGAAAGCAGACTGGGGAAACTGGCACTGTTTCTCTTAAAGCAGACTGGGGGAAACAGAGACTGTTCCTGTTCAAGCGGACTGGGGGAACTGGTACTGTTCCTTTTAAAGCAGACTGGGGAAACTGGCCCTGTTCCTCTTAAAGCAGACTGGGTAAACGGGTACTGTTCTGTTAAAAGCAGACTGGGGAAACTGGCACGGTTACTATTAAAGCAGACTGGGGAAACTGGCACTGGTTCTCTTAAAGCAGACTGGTGAAACTGGCACTGTTTCTCTGAAAGCAGACTGGGGTATCGGGCACTGTTCCTGTTGAAGCAGGCTGGGGAAACTGGAATTGTTCCTTTTAAAGCAGACTGGGGAAACTGGCACTGTTCCCCGTAAAGCAGACTGGGGAAACTGGTACTGTTCCTCTGATGCGCGACAATCAAGCACGAGGTACATTGACAAACAATGGAACTATCTAAACACGAGTACACCATTCCAGACTGGAGGGGTCCCGCCTGAGCAGAGGGTCTTATACCTCTCCCAGGAGGCGGGGCCCGACCGGGATGTGCCATAACAGCATCCACCACAGGTATATTAATCCCACAGAGTAAACACCCTAGCCCAACAACAACATTATAACAACCCCACAGTGTCAACACCCTAACCCAACAGCAGCATTGGAATAACCCCACAGTGGTAACCAACGATGGTTCACCACATTCACCCCTCCTTTGAAAACAAAGGCCGGCGGGGTGCGAAAAACATATTACATATATACAAAAAAAATCTACAAGTCCAGACGGTCTGGAGGACCGCACCGTCGCTGTGATCTCCTCAACACCGGGTGTGACACCGGAGCAGGTGCTTGCGGTGGCGTTCTCTCCAAAACAGCGTCCGGCTGTCCCCTCGAGGACTCACGGGCCGGTTGACCCTGGTGAAGCGGTGGTGCAGGGGATCCCGGTACCTTCTGTGGTGGCGCCGATCTCCGAGTCTCAGGCAAGCTGTACATGGGAGTATAACTGTTATGCACTGGTCCCGGTGCTGACCGCGCCACGTCCGGGGAAGAAATAAGTGATAGGGGATTCGTGACAGGGGGTATGGGAGCGACAGGAGTTGCTACGTCCCCTGCGGGCGCCAGGTCTCGAATCGAGACTGTGTCCTCTCGCCCGTCAGGATATGCCACATAGGCATACTGAGGGTTGGCGTGGAGGAGTTGGACCGGTTCGACCAAGGGGTCGGACTTGCGGGCCCTTACATGTCGCCGCAGAAGGACGGGTCCTGGGTACGTCAACCAGGCTGGTAAAGATATCCCCGAGGACGACTTCCGAGGGAATGAGAACATCCTCTCGTGGGGAGTAGCATTGGTTGCCGTACACAGGAGGGAGCGAATGGGCGGCACGGTAGCACAGTGCCGTACACAGGAGGGAGCGAATGGGCGGCACGGTAGCACAGTGGTTAGCACTGCTGCTTCACAGCTCCAGGGTCCTGGGTTCGATTCCCGGCTCGGGTCACTGTCTGTGTGGAGTTTGCACATTCTCCTCGTGTCTGCGTGGGTTTCCTCCGGGTGCTCCGGTTTCCTCCCACAGTCCAAAGATGTGCGGGTTAGGTTGATTGGCCAGGTTAAAAAATTGCCCCTTAGAGTCCTGGGATGTGTAGGTTAGAGGGATTAGCAGGTAAAATATGTGGGGATAGGGCCTGGGTGGGATAGTGGTCGGTGCAGACTCGATGGGCCGAATAGCCTCCTTCTGCACTGTCGGGTTTCTACGATTCTATGATTCTATGAATGAAGCGCATTTGGAAGGACCTCCTGCCAACGGGAGACTGGAAGGCCCCTGGACTTCAGCGCCAATAGGACAGCCTTCCAGACTGTAGCATTCTCTCTCTCCACCTGTCCGTTGCCCCTAGGGTTGTAACTCGTGGTTCTACTAGAGGCAATCCCGTATGAGAGCAGGAATTGCCTCAAGTCGTTACTCATGAACGACGAGCCCCTGTCGCTATGTATGTAGCAGGGGTACCCGAACAGGGTAAAAAGATCACGGAATGCCTTGATCACCGTGGCAGTCGACGTGTCCGCACAGGGGACAACAAACGGGAACCGGGAGTATTCATCTATGATATTGAGAAAATACACATTCCGGTCCGTTGAGGGAAGGGGGCCCTTAAAATCCACACTCAGCCTCTCGAAGGGGCGAGTGGCCTTGACCAATTGTGCCCGGTCAGGTCGGTAAAAGTGCGGTTTGCATTCCGCGCAAATCCGACAGCTTCTCGTTACTGACCTGACATCCTCCACCGAGTAGGGCAGGTTGCGGGCTTTTATGAAGTGGTAGAGCCGAGTGACCCCAGGATGGCACAGGTCATTATGGAGGGCGTTCAAGCAGTCCTCCTGCATGGTAGCGCATGTTCCGCGCGAGAGGGCATCCGAGGGCTCATTGAGTTTCCCTGGATGATACATAATATCGTAATTATAGGTGGAGAGCTCAATTCTCCACCGCAAGATCTTGTCATTCTTGATCTTGCCCCTCTGCGTATTACTGAACATAAACGCCACGGATCGCTGATCCGTGATCAGGGTGAACCACTTCCCCGCCAGGTAATGGCTCCAGTGTCTGATGGCCTCCACAATAGCCTGGGCCTCCTTCTCCACCGCTGAGTGCCGAGTTTCGGGACCTTGAAGGGTGCGGGAAAAAAACGCGACGGGCCTGCCTGCCTGGTTTAGTGTGGCGGCCAGGGCGAAATCCGATGCATCACTTTCCACCTGAAAAGGGATGGATTCATCCACCGCGTGCATCGTGGCTTTCGCAATGTCGCTTTTCAAAGCCTTGAAGGCCAATTGGGCCTCCGGCGTGAGTGGGAAAGTCGTGGACTTGATGAGCGGACGGGCTTTGTCCGCGTAGTTGGGGACCCACTGCGCATAATAAGAGAAGAAGCCGAGGCATCTCCTCAGTGCTTTTGCGCGAGCGGGCAAGGGAAGTTCAGTCAGGGGGCGCATACGGTCTGGATCAGGGCCGATGACCCTGTTTTCCACCACGTATCCCAGGATAGCTAACCTGCGCGTACGGAATACACACTTCTCCCTGTTATAGGTCAGATTCAGGCGAGACGCAGTGCGCAAAAAGTTCTGGAGGTTTGTGTCATGGTCCTGCTGGTCATGGCCACAGATGGTGACATTATCCAGGTACGGGAAGGTAGCCCGCAACCCGTTCTGGTCCACCATTCGGTCCATAGCACGCTGGAAGACCGAGACCCCATTGGTGACACCAAATGGAACCCTAAGAAACTGATACAGACGACCATCCGCCTCAAAAGCCGTGTATTGTCGGTCCTCTGGGCGGATGGGGAGTTGGTGGTAGGCGGACTTAAGGTCTATGGTGGAGAACACCCGGTACTGCGCAATCTGATTGACCATATCAGATATGCGCGGGAGAGGATGCGCATCCAGCTGCGTATAACGATTAATGGTCTGGCTGTAGTCGATGACCATCCGGGGTTTGTTCCCGCTCTTAACCACCACAACCTGTGCTCTCCACGGACTAACACTGGGCTGTATGATCCCTTCTTTGAGGAGCCGCTGAACCTCAGATCTGATGAAGATCCGGTCTTCAGCGCTGTAACGCCTACTTTTAGTAGCGATGGGCTTGCAGCCTGGTACCAGATTCTTAAATAAAGAGGGTGTGGTGATCTTTAGTGTGGAAAGATTGCATGCGGGGCGCTTTGGACGATTTGGAGGCTGCGGCTGATTCCCTACTGCCAGCGAAGGGAGTGGCCCACCGTACTGTAGGATCACACTCTTCATGTGGACCATAAAGTTTAGTCCGAGGAGAATTGGCGCGCAAAGATGCGGCAACACAAGGAGCCTGTATCGCTCGTAAATTGTGCCCTGCACCTCCAGAGTTACCACACAACGTCCTTGGATCGGTACAGACCGGGACCGTGATGCCATAGAAATTGTCTGTTTGGCAGGTAGAACCCGGAGTCCACACCTCTTTGCAGTGTCAGGGTGAATAAAACTCTCGGTGCTCCCACTGTCAAACAGACAATACACAGTACGACCATTTACCTTGATGTTCATCATTGAACAGTCAAGCCTGTGATGCTTTGCCTGGTCCAGGGTGATCGACGCCACCGTTGGCCCTTGGACATCACTGCAGGCAGCCGAGGTTGATGCTGAGGACCCCTGCTGGTCGCTCCTGGGCGTCGTCGACCAAGATGGCCGCCCCCATGAATCGCACGTGGGTGAGGGCGCCAAGCGTAGCGACTCCTGGTGGTCATCCTCCTCCTCCGCCAGCCACAATGGCGTCGTCCTGGGTTCGCACGTGGTCGGACCTCGTGGGTACTGCGACGCCGATGGAGATTGTCTCCGTTCTGGAGGGTCACAGGCTGCACTGCCGTTCTTGGGCTTCGATCTGCAGACTTTCGCGTAGTGCCCCTTTTTACCGCACTGACTGCAGATCACCGTTTTAGCTGGACACTGTTGCCGTGGATGCTTGGCTCCTCCGCAAAAATAGCACCGCGGGCCGCCTGGGGCTGCCGCCGTCGTCGGGTCGATATGGGAGCGCGAGCCCGTGGGGCGAGGAGGGATTTGTGCCTGCTCCTGCCACGTTGTCTCCACATGGTCTTCTGGATACAGCACCAAGCTTTTCGACGCCGCCTCCAGCATCTCAGCCATCTCCATCGCTTGGGTCAGGTTGAGATTCCCTTTCTCCAACAGCTTGAGCCGGATGTACGAAGACCCTACCCCTGCCACAAACGCATCTCGGGCGAGGTCATACATGTACTGCTCAGCCGACACAGCTTTGCAGTCGCAGCCCCTGGCAAGCTGCAAGAGCTCATTGGCGTAGTCCTCCATGGTTTCGCCCGACTGCCGACATCGTGTAGCGAGGAGGTAACGAGCGTGGATCTCGTTGGGTGGTCTCGTGTATCGTTTTTTTAAGAGCTCGATGGCCCTCGGGTAAGTGGTGGCCGCACGAATCGCGAGGTAGACCGTGTCGCTTACCCTCGCATGGAGGACTTGGAGTCTGTCGTTGTCCGTAGTAACTGCTGCAGAGGCTGCCAGGTAGTCCTCGAAACACTTCAGCCAGTGGTCGAAGGTGTTAGAGGCGCCGACCGCACGTGGGTCCAGCGTCAGATGCTCTGGTTTCAGCATTTCCTCCATACTCTCTTTACTGTCGAGAGTTTCGTTTTGTCAATAAAATTGATGCGCGACAATCAAGCACGAGGTACAAGGCTTCAGCGATTGAAGGCTTTTATTGACAAACAATGGAACTATCTAAACACGAGTACACCATTCCAGACTGGAGGGGTCCCGCCTGAGCAGAGGGTCTTATACCTCTCCCAGGAGGCGGGGCCCGACCGGGATGTGCCATAACAGCATCCACCACAGGTATATTAATCCCACAGTGTAAACACCCTAGCCCAACAACAACATTATAACAACCCCACAGTGTCAACACCCTAACCCAACAGCAGCATTGGAATAACCCAATGCTCTTAAAGCAGACTGGGAAAAATGGCACTGTTTCTCTGAAAGCAGGCTGGGGAAACTGGCACTGTTCCGCTTAAAGCAGACTGGGTAAACTGGCACCGTTCCCCTTAAAGCAGACTAGGGAAACTGGCACTGGTCCTTCTGAAGCAGACTGGGGAAACTGGCACTGTTCCCCATGAAGCAGACTGGGGAAACTGGCACTGTCCCTCCTAAAGCAGACTGAGGAAACTGGCACTGTTCCTCTTAAAGCAGACTGGGGAAACTGGCACTGTATCTCTTGAAGCAGACTGGGGAAACTGGCACTGTATCTCTTGAAGCAGACTGGGGAAACTGGCACTGTTCCTTCTGAAGCAGACTGGAGAAACTGGCACTGTTCCACTTAAAGCAGACAGGAGCAACTGGCACTGTTCCCCTTAAAGCAGACTGGGGAAACTGGCGCTGTTCGCCTTAAGCAGACTGGGGAAACTGACACTGTCCCACTTAAAGCAGACTGGAGAAACTGGCACTGTTCCCCTTAAAGCAGACTGGGTAAACTGGCACTGTTCCCCTTAAAGCAGACTGGGGAAACTGGCATTGTTCCTTTAAAGCAGACTGCGGAAACTGGCACTGTGCGTCTTAAAGCAGACTGGGGAAACTGGCACTTTTCCTTTTAAAACAGAGTGGGGAAACTGGCAGACTGGGGAAACTGGCACAGTTTCTCTTAAAGCAGACCGGGGAAACTGGTACTGTTCCTTTTAAAGCAGACTGGGGAAACTGGCACTGTTTCTCTAAAAGCAGACTGGGGAATCTGACACTGTTTCTCTTAAAGCAGACTGGGGAAACTGGCGCTGTTCCTGTCAAAGCAGACTGGGGAAACTGGCACTGTTTCTCTTAAAGCAGACTGGGGAAACAAGCACTGTTCCTGTCAAAGCAGACTGGGGAAACTGGCACTAGAACATAGAACATAGAACACAGAACAGTACAGCACAGAACAGGCCCTTCGGCCCACGATGTTGTGCTGAGCTTTATCTGAAACCAAGATCAAGCTATCCCACTCCCTATCATCCTGGTGTGCTCCATGTGCCTATCCAATAACCGCTTAAATGTTCCTAAAGTGTCCGACTCCACTCTCACAGCAGGCAGTCCATTCCACACCCCAACCACTCTCTGATTAAAGAACCTACCTCGTACATCCCTCCGATATCTTCCACCACGAACCTTATCGTTATGCCCCCAAGTAACAGCTGCATCCACCCGAGGAAATAGTCTCTGAACGGCCACTCTATCAATCCCCCTCATCATCTTATAAACCTCTATTAAGTCGCCTCTCAACCTCCTCCGCTCTAAAGAGAAAAGCCCTAGCTCCCTCGACTTTTCCTCATAAGACCTACCCTCCAAACAAGGCAGCATCCTGGTAAATCTCCTTTGCACTCTTTCCAGTGCTTCCACATCCTTCTTGTAGTGAGGTGACCAGAACTGCACACAATATTCCAAATGTGGTCTCACCAAGGTCCTGTACAGTTGCAGCATATCCACGGCTCTTCAACTCAAACCCCCTGTTAATAAACGCTAACACACTATAGGCCTTCTTCACGGCTCTATCCACTTGAGTGGCTGTGGTGAACCATCGTTGGTTCCCACTGTGGGATTGTTCTAATGTTGTTGTTGGGCTAGGGTGTTCCCACTGTGGGATTGTTCTAATGTTGTTGTTGGGCTAGGGTGGGTTTGATACACCTGTGATTGTTACTGTTGTGGCACATCCTAGTTGGGCTCCGCCTCCTGGGAGAGGTATATGACCCCCTGCTCGGGTGGGACCTCGTCAGTCTGGGATAGTATGTTAACGTTCTATTAAGTTCCATTGTTAGACAATAAAAGCCTTCTGTTACCGAAGCTTCGTGCCTCGTGTTCAATTGACGCGCATCAGTGGCAACCTTCAGAGATCTGTGGATATAGAACATAGAACATAGAATAGTACAGCACAGAACAGGCCCTTCGGCCCACGATGTTGTGCTGAGCTTCATCTGAAACCAAGATCAAGCTATCCCACTCCCTATCATCCTGGTGTGCTCCGTGTGCCTATCCAATAACCGCTTAAATGTTCATAAAGTGTCTGACTCCACTATCACTGCAGGCAGTCCATTCCACACCCCAACCACTCTCTGCGTAAAGAACCTACATCTGATATCCTTCCTGTATATCCCACCACGAACCCCATAGCTATGCCCCCTTGTAATAGCTCCATCCACCCGAGGAAATAGCCTTTGAACGTTCACTCTATCTATCCCCTTCATTGTTTTACAAACCTCTACTAAGTCTCCCCTCAGCCTCCGCTCCAGAGAGAACAGCCCTCGCTCCCTCAACCTTTCCTCATAAGACCTCCCCTCCAAACCAGGCAGCATCCTGGTAAATCTCCTCTGCACTCTTTCCAGCGCTTCCACATCCTTCTTATAGTGAGGTGACCAGAACTGCACACAATATTCCAAATGTGTTGCTTTTAAAGCAGACTGGGGAACCTGGCACTTTCCCTCTTAAAGGTGACTGGGGAAACTGGCACTGTTCCCCGTAAAGCAGACTGGGGTAACTGGCACTGTTCCTTTTAAAGCAGACTGGGGAAACGGGCGCTGTGCCTCTGAAAGCAGACTGGGGAAACTGGCATTGTTTCTCTTAAAGCAGACTGGGGGAAACAGACACTCTTCCTGTTCAAGCGGACTGGGGGAACTGGTACTGTTCCTTTTAAAGCAGACTGGGGAAACTGGCACTGTTCCTCTTAAAGCAGACTGGGTAAACTGGCACTGTTGCCCTTAAAGCAGACTGGAGAAACTGGCAGTGTTCCTTTTAAAGCAGACTGGTGAAACTGGCACTGTTACTTTTAAAACAGAGTGGGGAAACTGGCACTGTCCATCTTAATGCAGACTGGGGGAACTGGCACTGTTCCTGTTAAAGCAGACTGGGAAACTGGCACTGTTCCGTTAAAGCAGACTGCGGAAACTGGCACTGACCATCATAAAGCAGACTGGGGAAACTGGCACTGTTTCTCTTGAAGCAGACTGGGGAAACTGGCACTGTTTCTCTTGAAGCCGACTGGGGAAACTGGCACAGTTTCTCTTAAAGCAGACTGGGGAAACTGGCACTGTTTCTCGAAAAGCAGACTGGGGAATCTGACACTGTTTCTCTTAAAGCAGACTGGGGAATCTGACACTGTTCCTGTTTAAGCAGACTGGGGAAACTGGTGTGGTGACCCACTATAATTACATGTTGTATGCCTGGAAAAACCCCTGCTGCACATGACCCGAGACTCCTCCCTTTCCACCTGGACGAGGTATAAAGGTAATGGTTCCTCCCCTCCTGCCTCAGTCTGGGCCAGATTAGCTACAAGGATGTGTTCTAGTTCTTTGCGATTAAAAGCCTGTTATTTTCACTCACTCGCTGGAGTCCTCGTAAATTGATGGTGCATCAACTGGTACGGTTAATTTTAAAGCAGACTGGGGAAACTGGCACTGTCCCTCTGAAAGCAGACTGGGGAACCTGGCACTGTTCCTGTTCAAGCGGACTGGGGAAACTGGGACTGGTCCTTTTAAAGCAGACTGGGGAAACTGGCACTGTTCCCCTTAAATGCAGACAAGGGAAACTGGCACTGTTCCTCTTAAAGCAGACTGGGTAAACTGGTGCTCTTCTGTTTAAAGCAGACTGGGGAAACTGGCACGGTTACTATTAAAGCAGACTGGGGAAACTGGCACTGGTTCTCTTAAAGCAGACTGGTGGAACTGGCACTGTTTCTCTGAAAGCAGACTGGGGAATCGTGCACTGTTCCTGTTGAAGCAGGCTGGGGAAACTGGGATTGTTCCTTTTAAAGCAGACTGGGGAAACTAGCACTGTTCCCCGTAAAGCAGACTGGGGAAACTGGTACTGTCCCTCTTAAAGCAGACTGGGGAAAATGGCACTGTTTCTCTGAAAGCAGGCTGGGGAAACTGGCACTGTTCCGCTTCAAGCAGACTGGGTAAACTGGCACTGTTCCCCTTAAAGCAGACTAGGGAAACTGGCACTGGTCCTTCTGAAGCAGACTGGGGAAACTGGCGCTGTTCCCCTTGAAGCAGACTGGGGAAACTGGCACTGTCCTTCCTAAAGCAGACTGAGGAAACTGGCACTGTCCATCTTCAAGCAGACTGGGGAAACTCGCACTGTTCCCCTTAAAGCAGACTGGGTAAACTGGCACTGTTCCCCTTAAAGCAGACTGGGGAAACTGGCACTATTCCTCTAAAAGCAGACTGGAGAAACTGGCACTGCTCCTTTTAAAGCAGACTGAGGAAACGGGCACTGTTCCTGTTGAAGCAGACTGGGGAAACTGGCACTGTTCCTTTTAAAACAGAGTGGGGAAACTGGCACTGTCCCTCTTAAAGAAGACTGGGGAAACTGGCACTGTTCCTGTTAAAGCAGACTGGGAAACTGGCACTCTTCCTTGAAAGCAGACTGCGGAAACTGGCACTGTGCCTCTTAAAGCAGACTGGGGAAACTGGCACTTTTCCTTTTAAAACCGAGTGGGGAAACTGGCACTGTCCCTCCTAAAGCAGACGGGGGAAACTGGCACTGTTCCTGTTAAAGCCGACTGGGAAACTGGCACTGTTCCTTTAAAGCAGACTGGGAAACTGGCACTGTTCCTTTAAAGCAGACTGCAGAAACTGGCACTGTTTCTCTTAAAGCAGACTGGGGAAACTGGCACTGTTCCTGTTAAAGCAGACTGGGGAAACAGGCACTGTTCCTGTTAAAGCAGACTGGGGAATCTGGCACTGTTCCTTTTAAAGCAGACTGGGGAAACTCGCACTGTTCCTCTTAAAGCAGACTCGGGAAACTGGCACTGTTCCTCTTAAAGCAGACTGGGTAAACTGGTACTGTTCTGTTTAAAGCAGACTGGGGAAACTGGCACGGTTACTATTAAAGCAGACTGGGGAAACTGGCACTGTTTCTCTGAAAGCAGACTGGGGTATCGGGCACTGTTCTTTTTAAAGCAGACTGGGGATTCGGGCACTGTTCCTGTTGAAGCAGGCTGGGGAAACTGGGATGGTTCCTTTTAAAGCAGACTGGGGAAACTGGCACTGTTCCCATAAAGCAGACTGGGGTACTGGTACTGTCCCTCTTAAAGCCCACTGGGGAAAATTGCACTGTTTCTCTGAAAGCAGGCTGGGGAAACTGCCACTGTACCCTTAAAGCAGACTGGGTAAACAGGCACTGTTCCCCTTAAAGCAGAGTGGGGAAACTGGCACTGGTCCTTCTGAAGCAGACTGGGGAAACTGGCGCTGTTTCCCGTTGAAGCAGACTGGGGAAACTGGCACTGTCCCTCCTAAAGCAGACTGGGGAAACTGGCACTGTCCCTCTCGAAGCAGACTGGGGAAACTGGCCCTGTATCTCTGAAAGCAGAATGGAGAAACTGGCACTGGTCCTTTAAAGCAGACTGCAGAAACTGGCACTGTTTCTCTTAAAGCAGACTGGGGAAACTGGCACTGTTTCTCTTAAAGCAGACTGGGGAAACTGGCACTGTTTCTCTTGAAGCAGACTGGAGAAACTGGCACAGTTTCTCTTAAAGCAGACCGGGGAAACTGGTGCTGTTCCTTTTGAAGCAGACTGGGGAAACTGGCACTGTCCCTCTTAAAGCAGACTGAGGAAACTGGCTCTGTTCCCCTTAAAACTGACTGGAGAAACTGGCACTGTTCCTTTTAAAGCAGACTGGGGAAACGGGCGCTGTTCCTTTTAAAACAGAGTGGGGAAACTGGCACTGTCCCTCTTAAAGCAGACTGGGGTAACTGGCACTGTTCCTGTTAAAGCAGACTGGGAAACTGGCACTGTTCCTTTAAAGCAGACTGCGGAAACTGGCACTGTCCCTCTTAAAGCAGACTGGGGAAAATGGCTCTGTTTCTCTGAAAGCAGGCTGGGGAAACTGGCACTGTTCCGCTTAAAGCAGACTGGGTAAACTGGCACTGTTCCCCTTAAAGCAGACTGGGGAAACTGGCACTGTGCCTCTTAAAGCAGACTGGGGAAACTGGCACTGACCATCATAAAGCAGACTGGGGAAACGGGCACTGTTCCTGTTGAAGCAGACTGGGGAAACTGGCACTGTTCCTTTTAACACAGAGTGGGGAAACTGGCACTGTTCCTGTTGAAGCAGACTGGGGAAACTGGCACTGTTCCTGTTAAAGCAGACTGGGAAACTGGCACTGTTCCAATTAAAACTGACTGGAGAAACTGGCACTGTTCCTTTAAAAGAAGGCTGGGGAAACTGGCCCTGTTCCCGTTGAAGCAGACTGGGGAAACTGGTACTGTTCTGTTGAAAGCAGACTGGGGAAACTGGCACGGTTACAATTAAAGCAGACTGGGGAAACTGGCACTGGTTCTCTTAAAGCAGACTGGTGAAACTGGCACTGTTTCTCTTAAAGCAGACTGGGGAATCGGGCACTGTTCCTGTTGAAGCAGGCTGGGGAAACTGGGATTGTTCCTTTTAAAGCAGACTGGGGAAACTGGCACTGTTCCTCTTAAAGTAGACTTGGGAAACTGGCACTGTTCCCCTTAAAGCAGACTGGGGAAACTGGCACTGCTCCTATTAAAGCAGACTGGGGAAACTGGCACTGTACCACTTCAAGAATTCTGGTGAAACTGGCACTGTTCCCCTTAAAGAAGACTGGGGAAACTGGCACTGTTCTTCTTAAAGCAGACTGCGGAAACTGGCACTGTTCCCCTCAAAGCAGACTCAGGAAACTGGCACTCTTGCTCTTAAAGCAGACTGGGGAAACTGGCACTGTTTCTCTTAAAGCAGACTGGGGAAACAGGCACTGTTCCTGTTAAAGCAGATTGGGAAATGGGCACTGTGCCTCTGAAAGCAGACTGGGGAATCTGGCGCTATTCGCCTTAAGCAGACCGGGGAAACTGACACTGTCCCTCCTAAAGGTTGGTAAGTCGCCGGGACCGGATGGGATGTACCCCAGGTTACTGTGGGAGGCGAGGGAGGAGATTGCGGAGCCTTTGGCGATGATCTTTGCATCGTCGATGGAGACGGGAGAGGTTCCGGAGGATTGGAGGATTGCGGATGTGGTCCCTATATTCAAGAAAGGGAACAGGGACAGCCCGGGAAATTACCGACCGGTGAGTCTAACCTCAGTGGTTGGTAAGTTGATGGAGAGGATCCTGAGAGACAGGATTTATGATCATCTAGAGAAGTTTAGTATGATCAAAAGTAGTCAGCACGGCTTTGTCAGGGGCAGGTCGTGCCTTACGAGCCTGGTTGAGTTCTTTGAAAATGTGACCAAGCACATTGACGAAGGAAGAGCGGTGGATGTGGTCTATATGGACTTCAGCAAAGCGTTCGATAAGGTCCCCCATGCAAGACTTCTTGAGAAAGTGAGAGGGCATGGGATCCAAGGGGCTGTTGCCTTGTGGATCCAGAACTGGCTTGCCTGCAGAAGGCAGAGAGTGGCTGTGGAGGGGTCTTTCTCTGCATGGAGGTCAGTGACCAGTGGAGTGCCCCAGGGATCTGTTCTGGGACCCTTGCTGTTTGTCATTTTCATAAATGACCTGGATGAGGAAGTGGAGGGATGGGTTGGTAAGTTTGCTGACGACACCAAGGTAGGTGGTGTTGTGGATAGTTTGGAGGGATGTCAGAAGTTGCAGCGAGACATAGATAGAATGCAAGACTGGGCGGAGAAGTGGCAGATGGACTTCAACCCGGATAAGTGTGTAGTGATCCATTTTGGCAGATCCAATGGGATGGAGCAGCAGTATAAAATGAAGGGTACCATTCTTAGCAGTGTAGAGGATCAGAAGGACCTTGGGGTCCGGGTCCATAGGACTCTTAAATCGGCCTCGCAGGTGGAGGATGCGGTCAAGAAGGCGTATGGCGTACTAGCCTTCATTAATCGAGGGATTGAGTTTAGGAGTCGGGAGATAATGCTGCAGCTTTATAGGACCCTGGTTAGACCCCACTTGGAGTACTGCGCGCAGTTCTGGTCACCTCATTACAGGAAAGATGTTGAAGCCATTGAAAGGGTGCAGAGAAGATTTACAAGGATGTTGCCTGGATTGGGGGGCATGCCTTATGAGGATAGGTTGAGGGAGCTTGGTCTCTTCTCCCTGGAGAGACGAAGGATGAGAGGTGACCTGATAGAGGTTTACAAGATGTTGAGGGGTCTGGATAGGGTGGACTCTCAGAGGCTATTTCCAAGGGCTGAAATGGTTGCTACGAGAGGACACAGGTTTAAGGTGCTGGGGGGTAGGTACAGGGGGGATGTCAGGGGTAAGTTTTTCACTCAGAGGGTGGTGGGTGAGTGGAATCGGCTGACGTCGGTGGTGGTGGAGGCAAACTCGTTGGGGTCTTTTAAGAGACTTCTGGATGAGTACATGGGATTTAATGGGATTGAGGGCTATAGATAGGCCTAGAGGTGGGGATGTGATCGGCGCAACTTGTGGGCCGAAGGGCCTGTTTGTGCTGTGACTTTCTATGTTCTATGTTCTATGTTAAAGCAGACTGGGGAAACTGGCACTGTTTCCCTTATAGCAGACTGGGGAAACTGGCACTGTTCCTCTAAAAGCAGACTAGGGAATCTGGCACTGTTCCTGTTAAAGTAGACTGGGGAAACTGGCACTGTTCCTTTAAAGCAGACTGCGGAAACTGGCACTGTGCCTCTTAAAGCAGACTGGGGAAACTGGCACTGACCATCATAAAGCAGACTGGGGAAACTGGCACGGTTTCTCTTGAAGCAGCCTGGGGAAACTGGCACAGTTTCTCTTGAAGCAGACTGGGGAAACTGGCACTGTTGCTTTTAAAGCAGACTGGGGAACCTGGCACTTTCCCTCTTAAAGGTGACTGGGGAAACTGGCACTGTTCCCCGTAAAGCAGACTGGGGCAAATGGCACTGTTCCCCTTAAAGCAGACTGGGGAATCTGGCACTGTTCCTCTTAAAGCCGAAGGGGGAAACTGGCACTGTTTCTCTTAAAACAGACCGGGGAAACTGGTCCTGTTCCTTTTAAAGCAGGCTGGGGAAACTGGTCCTGTTCCTTTTAAAGCAGACTGGGGAAACTGGCACTGTTCCCCTTAAAGCAGACTGGGTAAACTGTCGCTGTTCCCCTTAAAACTGACTGGAGAAACTGGCACTGTTCTTTTATAAGCAGACTGGGGAAACGGGCACTGTTCCTTTTGAAGCAGACTGGGGAAACTGGCACTGTTCCTGTTAAAACAGAGTGGGGAAACTGGCACTGTTCCTCTTAAAGCAGACTGGGTAAACTGGCACTGTTCCTCTTAAAGCAGACTGAGGAAACTGGCACTGTTCCTCTTAAAGCAGACTGGGGAAACTGGCACTGTTCCTGTTAAAGCAGACTGGGAAACTGGCACTGTTCCTTTAAAGCGGACTGCGGAAACTGGCACTGTGCCTCTTAAAACAGATGGGGGAAACTGGCACTGACCATCATAAAGCAGACTGGGGAAACTGGTACTGTTCCTTTCAAAGCAGACTGGGGAAACTGGCACTGTTCCTCTTAAAGGAGACTGGGGAAACTGGTACTGTTCCGTTTCAAGCAGACTGGAGAAACTGGCACTGGTCCTTTTAAAGAAGACCGGGGAAACTGGCACTGTTCCTCGTAAAGCAGACTGGGTAAACTGGCACTGTTCCCCTTAAAGCAGATTGGGTAAACTGGCACTATTCCCCTTAAAACTGACTGGAGAAACTGGCACTGTTCCTTTTAAAGCAGTCTGGGGAAACTGGTCCTGTTCCTGTTGAAGCAGACTGGGGAAACTGGCACTGTTTCTCTTAAAGCAGACTGGGGAAACTGGCACTGTTCCCCTTAAAGCAGACTGGGTAAACTGTCGCTGTTCCCCTTAAAACTGACTGGAGAAACTGGCACTGTTCCTGTTAAAACAGAGTGGGGAAACTGGCACTGTTCCTCTTAAAGCAGACTGGGTAAACTGGCACTGTTCCTCTTAAAGCAGACTGAGGAAACTGGCACTGTTCCTCTTAAAGCAGACTGGGGAAACTGGCACTGTTCCTGTTAAAGCAGACTGGGAAACTGGCACTGTTCCTTTAAAGCGGACTGCGGAAACTGGCACTGTGCCTCTTAAAACAGATGGGGGAAACTGGCACTGACCATCATAAAGCAGACTGGGGAAACTGGTACTGTTCCTTTCAAAGCAGACTGGGGAAACTGGCACTGTTCCTCTTAAAGGAGACTGGGGAAACTGGTACTGTTCCGTTTCAAGCAGACTGGAGAAACTGGCACTGGTCCTTTTAAAGAAGACCGGGGAAACTGGCACTGTTCCTCGTAAAGCAGACTGGGTAAACTGGCACTGTTCCCCTTAAAGCAGATTGGGTAAACTGGCACTATTCCCCTTAAAACTGACTGGAGAAACTGGCACTGTTCCTTTTAAAGCAGTCTGGGGAAACTGGTCCTGTTCCTGTTGAAGCAGACTGGGGAAACTGGCACTGTTTCTCTTAAAGCAGACTGGGGAAACTGGCACTGTTCCCCTTAAAGCAGACTGGGTAAACTGTCGCTGTTCCCCTTAAAACTGACTGGAGAAACTGGCACTGTTCTTTTATAAGCAGACTGGGGAAACGGGCACTGTTCCTTTTGAAGCAGACTGGGGAAACTGGCACTGTTCCTGTTAAAACAGAGTGGGGAAACTGGCACTGTTCCTCTTAAAGCAGACTGGGTAAACTGGCACTGTTCCTCTTAAAGCAGACTGAGGAAACTGGCACTGTTCCTCTTAAAGCAGACTGGGGAAACTGGCACTGTTCCTGTTAAAGCAGACTGGGAAACTGGCACTGTTCCTTTAAAGCGGACTGCGGAAACTGGCACTGTGCCTCTTAAAACAGATGGGGGAAACTGGCACTGACCATCATAAAGCAGACTGGGGAAACTGGTACTGTTCCTTTCAAAGCAGACTGGGGAAACTGGTACTGTTCCTCTTAAAGCAGACTGGGGAAACTGGTACTGTTCCGTTTCAAGCAGACTGGAGAAACTGGCACTGGTCCTTTTAAAGAAGACCGGGGAAACTGGCACTGTTCCTCGTAAAGCAGACTGGGTAAACTGGCACTGTTCCCCTTAAAGCAGATTGGGTAAACTGGCACTATTCCCCTTAAAACTGACTGGAGAAACTGGCACTGTTCCTTTTAAAGCAGTCTGGGGAAACGGGCACTGTTCCTGTTGAAGCAGACTGGGGAAATTGGCACTGTTCCTTTTAAAACAGAGTGGGGAAACTGGCACTGTCCCACTGAAAGCAGACTGGGGAAACTGGCACTGTTCCCCTTAAAGCAGACTGGGAAACTGGCACTGTTCCTCTTAAAGCAGACTGGGGAAACTGGCACTGTTCCTTTTAAAGCAGACTGGGGAATCGGACACTGTTCCTGTTGAAGCAGACTGGGGAAACTGGCACTGGTCCTGTTAAAACAGAGTGGGGAAACTGGCACTGTTCCTCTTAAAGCAGACTGAGGAAACTGGCACTGTTCCTCTTAAAGGTGACTGGGGAAACTGGCACTGTTCCTCTTAAAGCAGACTGGGGAAACTGGCACTGTTCCTGTTAAAGCAGACTGGGAAGCTGGCACTGTTCCTTTAAAGCAGACGGCAGAAACTGGCACTTTGCCTCTAAAAGCAGATGGGGGAAACTGGCACAGACCATCATAAAGCAGACTGGGGAAACTGGTACTGTTCCTTTTCAAGCAGACTGGGGAAACTGGCACTGTTCCTCTTAAAGCAGACCGGGGAAACTGGTGCTGTTCCTTTTCAAGCAGACTGGGGAAAGTGGCACTGTTCCGGTTAAAGCAGAATGGGAAACTGGCACTGTTCCTCTTAAAGCAGACTGGAGAAACTGGCACTGTTCCCCTTAAAGCAGACTCGGGAAACTGGCACTGTTCCCTTAAAGCAGACTGGGGCAAATGGCACTGTTCCCCTTAAAGCAGACTGGGGAATCTGGCACTGTTCCTCTTAAAGCCGACGGGGGAAACAGGCACTGTTCCTGTTAAAGCAGACTGGGAAACTGGCACTGTTCCTGTTGAAGCAGACTGGGAAACTGGCACTGTTCCTGTTAAAGCAGACTGGGAAACTGGCACTGTTCATTTAAAGCGGACTGCGGAAACTGGCACTGTGCCTCTTAAAACAGATGGGGGAAACTGGCACTGACCATCATAAAGCAGACTGGGGAAACTGGTCCTGTTCCTTTTAAAGCAGACTGGGGAAACTGGCACTGTTTCTCTTAAAGCAGACTGGGGAAACTGGCACTGTTCCCCTTAACGCAGACTGGGTAAACAGTCACTGGTCCCCTTAAAACTGACTGGAGAAACTGGCACTGTTCCTTTATAAGCAGACTGGGGAAACGGGCACTGTTCCTCTTAAAGCAGACTGGGTAAACTGGCACTGTTCCTCTTAAAGCAGACTGAGGAAACTGGCACTGTTCCTTTTAAAGCAGACTGGGGAAACTGGCACTGTTCCTGTTAAAGCAGACTGGGAAACTGGCACTTTTCCTTTAAAGCGGACTGCGGAAACTGGCACTATGCCTCTTATAACAGATGGGGGAAACTGGCACTGACCATCATAAAGCAGACTGGGGAAACTGGTTCTGTTCCTTTCAAAGCAGACTGGGGAAACTGGCACTGTTCCTCTTAAAGCAGACTGGGGAAACTGGTACTGTTCCCCTTAAAGCAGACTGGGGAAACTGGCACTGCTCCTATTGAAGCAGACCGGTGAAACTGGTACTGTTCCTTTTAAAGCGGACTGGGGAAACGGGCACTGTTCCTGTTGAAGCAGACTGGGGAAACAGGCACTGGTCCTGTTAAAACAGAGTGGGGAAACTGGCACTGTTCCTCTTAAAGCAGACTGGGTAAACTGTCACTGTTCCCCTTAAAACTGACTGGAGAAACTGGCACTGTTCCTTTTAAAGCAGACTGGGGAAACTGGCACCGTTCCGATTGAAGCAGACTGGGGAACCTGGCACCGTTCCCCTTAAAGCAGACTGGGGAATCAGGCACTTTTCCCCACAAAGCAGACTGGGGAAACTGACACTGTTCCCCTTAAAGCAGACTTGGGAAACAAGCACTGTTCTCCTTAAAGCAGACTGAGGAAACTGGCACTGTTCCGATTAAAGCAGAATGGGAAACTGGCACTGTTCCTCTTAAAGCAGACTGGAAAATCTGGCACTGTTCCCCTTAAAGCAGACTCGGGAAACTGGCACTGTTCCCTTAAAGCAGACTGGGGCAAATGGCACTGTTCCCCTTAAAGCAGACTGGGGAATCTGGCACTGTTCCTCTTAAAGCCGAAGGGGGAAACTGGCACTGTTTCTCTTAAAACAGACCGGGGAAACTGGTCCTGTTCCTTTTAAAGCAGGCTGGGGAAACTGGTCCTGTTCCTTTTAAAGCAGACTGGGGAAACTGGCACTGTTTCTCTTAAAGCAGACTGGGGAAACTGACACTGTTCCCCTTAAAGCAGACTGGGTAAACTGTCACTGTTCCCCTTAAAACTGACTGGAGAAACTGGCACTGTTCCTGTTGAAGCAGACTGGGTAAACTGGCACTGTTCCCCTTAAAGCAGATTGGGTAAACTGGCACTATTCCCCTTAAAACTGACTGGAGAAACTGGCACTGTTCCTTTTAAAGCAGTCTGGGGAAACGGGCACTGTTCCTGTTGAAGCAGACTGGGGAAATTGGCACTGTTCCTTTTAAAACAGAGTGGGGAAACTGGCACTTTCCCACTGAAAGCAGACTGGGGAAACTGGCACTGTTCCCCTTAAAGCAGACTGGGAAACTGGCACTGTTCCTCTTAAAGCAGACTGGGGAAACTGGCACTGTTCCTTTTAAAGCAGACTGGGGAATCGGGCACTGTTCCTGTTGAAGCAGACTGGGGAAACTGGCACTGGTCCTGTTAAAACAGAGTGGGGAAACTGGCACTGTTCCTCTTAAAGCAGACTGAGGAAACTGGCACTGTTCCTCTTAAAGGTGACTGGGGAAACTGGCACTGTTCCTCTTAAAGCAGACTGGGGCAACTGGCACTGTTCCTGTTAAAGAAGACTGGGAAGCTGGCACTGTTCCTTTAAAGCAGACTGCAGAAACTGGCACTTTGCCTCTAAAAGCAGATGGGGGAAACTGGCACAGACCATCATAACGCAGACTGGGGAAACTGGTACTGTTCCTTTTCAAGCAGACTGGGGAAACTGGCACTGTTCCTCTTAAAGCAGACCGGGGAAACAGGTACTGTTCCTTTTCAAGCAGACTGGGGAAACTGGCACTGTTCCGGTTAAAGCAGAATGGGAAAGTGGCACTGTTCCTCTTAAAGCAGACTGGAGAAACTGGCACTGTTCCCCTTAAAGCAGACTGGGGAAACTGGCACTGCTCCTATTAAAGCAGACTGGGGAAACTGGCACTGTACCACTTCAAGAATTCTGGTGAAACTGGCACTGTTCCCCTTAAAGAAGACTGGGGAAACTGGCACTGTTCTTCTTAAAGCAGACTGCGGAAACTGGCACTGTTCCCCTCAAAGCAGACTCAGGAAACTGGCACTGTTGCTCTTAAAGCAGACTGGGGAAACTGGCACTGTTTCTCTTAAAGCAGACTGGGGAAACAGGCACTGTTCCTGTTAAAGCAGATTGGGAAATGGGCACTGTGCCTCTGAAAGCAGACTGGGGAATCTGGCGCTATTCGCCTTAAGCAGACCGGGGAAACTGACACTGTCCCTCCTAAAGCAGACTGGGGAAACTGGCACTGTTTCCCTTATTGCAGACTGGGGAAACTGGCACTGTTCCTCTAAAAGCAGACTAGGGAATCTGGCACTGTTCCTGTTAAAGTAGACTGGGGAAACTGGCACTGTTCCTTTAAAGCAGACTGCGGAAACTGGCACTGTGCCTCTTAAAGCAGACTGGGGAAACTGGCACTGACCATCATAAAGCAGACTGGGGAAACTGGCACGGTTTCTCTTGAAGCAGCCTGGGGAAACTGGCACAGTTTCTCTTGAAGCAGACTGGGGAAACTGGCACTGTTGCTTTTAAAGCAGACTGGGGAACCTGGCACTTTCCCTCTTAAAGGTGACTGGGGAAACTGGCACTGTTCCCCGTAAAGCAGACTGGGGCAAATGGCACTGTTCCCCTTAAAGCAGACTGGGGAATCTGGCACTGTTCCTCTTAAAGCCGAAGGGGGAAACTGGCACTGTTTCTCTTAAAACAGACCGGGGAAACTGGTCCTGATCCTTTTAAAGCAGGCTGGGGAAACTGGTCCTGTTCCTTTTAAAGCAGACTGGGGAAACTGGCACTGTTTCTCTTAAAGCAGACTGGGGAAACTGGCACTGTTCCCCTTAAAGCAGACTGGGTAAACTGTCGCTGTTCCCCTTAAAACTGACTGGAGAAACTGGCACTGTTCTTTTATAAGCAGACTGGGGAAACGGGCACTGTTCCTTTTGAAGCAGACTGGGGAAACTGGCACTGTTCCTGTTAAAACAGAGTGGGGAAACTGGCACTGTTCCTCTTAAAGCAGACTGGGTAAACTGGCACTGTTCTTCTTAAAGCAGACTGAGGAAACTGGCACTGTTCCTCTTAAAGCAGACTGGGGAAACTGGCACTGTTCCTGTTAAAGCAGACTGGGAAACTGGCACTGTTCCTTGAAAGCGGACTGCGGAAACTGGCACTGTTCCTTTAAAAGAAGGCTGGGGAAACTGGCCCTGTTCCCGTTGAAGCAGACTGGGGAAACTGGTACTGTTCTGTTGAAAGCAGACTGGGGAAACTGGCACGGTTACAATTAAAGCAGACTGGGGAAACTGGCACTGGTTCTCTTGAAGCAGACTGGTGAAACTGGCACTGTTTCTCTTAAAGCAGACTGGGGAATCGGGCACTGTTCCTGTTGAAGCAGGCTGGGGAAACTGGGATTGTTCCTTTTAAAGCAGACTGGGGAAACTGGCACTATTCCTCTTAACGTAGACTTGGGAAACTGGCACTGTTCCCCTTAAAGCAGACTGGGGAAACTGACACTGCTCCTATTAAAGCAGACTGGGGAAACTGGCACTGTACCACTTCAAGAATTCTGGTGAAACTGGCACTGTTCCCCTTAAAGAAGACTGGGGAAACTGGCACTGTTCTTCTTAAAGCAGACTGCGGAAACTGGCACTGTTCCCCTCAAAGCAGACTCAGGAAACTGGCACTGTTGCTCTTAAAGCAGACTGGGGAAACTGGCACTGTTTCTCTTAAAGCAGACTGGGGAAACAGGCACTGTTCCTGTTAAAGCAGATTGGGAAATAGGCACTGTGCCTCTGAAAGCAGACTGGGGAATCTGGCGCTATTCGCCTTAAGCAGACCGGGGAAACTGACACTGTCCCTCCTAAAGCAGACTGGGGAAACTGGCACTGTTTCCCTTATAGCAGACTGGGGAAACTGGCACTGTTCCTCTAAAAGCAGACTAGGGAATCTGGCACTGTTCCTGTTAAAGTAGACTGGGGAAACTGGCACTGTTCCTTTAAAGCAGACTGCGGAAACTGGCACTGTGCCTCTTAAAGCAGACTGGGGAAACTGGCACTGACCATCATAAAGCAGACTGGGGAAACTGGCACGGTTTCTCTTGAAGCAGCCTGGGGAAACTGGCACAGTTTCTCTTGAAGCAGACTGGGGAAACTGGCACTGTTGCTTTTAAAGCAGACTGGGGAACCTGGCACTTTCCCTCTTAAAGGTGACTGGGGAAACTGGCACTGTTCCCCGTAAAGCAGACTGGGGCAAATGGCACTGTTCCCCTTAAAGCAGACTGGGGAATCTGGCACTGTTCCTCTTAAAGCCGAAGGGGGAAACTGGCACTGTTTCTCTTAAAACAGACCGGGGAAACTGGTCCTGTTCCTTTTAAAGCAGGCTGGGGAAACTGGTCCTGTTCCTTTTAAAGCAGACTGGGGAAACTGGCACTGTTTCTCTTAAAGCAGACTGGGGAAACTGGCATGTTCCCCTTAAAGCAGACTGGGTAAACTGTCGCTGTTCCCCTTAAAACTGACTGGAGAAACTGGCACTGTTCTTTTATAAGCAGACTGGGGAAACGGGCACTGTTCCTTTTGAAGCAGACTGGGGAAACTGGCACTGTTCCTGTTAAAACAGAGTGGGGAAACTGGCACTGTTCCTCTTAAAGCAGACTGGGTAAACTGGCACTGTTCCTCTTAAAGCAGACTGAGGAAACTGGCACTGTTCCTCTTAAAGCAGACTGGGGAAACTGGCACTGTTCCTGTTAAAGCAGACTGGGAAACTGGCACTGTTCCTTTAAAGCGGACTGCGGAAACTGGCACTGTGCCTCTTATAACAGATGGGGGAAACTGGCACTGACCATCATAAAGCAGACTGGGGAAACTGGTACTGTTCCTTTCAAAGCAGACTGGGGAAACTGGCACTGTTCCTCTTAAAGCAGACTGGGGAAACTGGTACTGTTCAGTTTCAAGCAGACTGGAGAAACTGGCACTGGTCCTTTTAAAGAAGACCGGGGAAACTGGCACTGTTCCTCGTAAAGCAGACTGGGTAAACTGGCACTGTTCCCCTTAAAGCAGATTGGGTAAACTGGCACTATTCCCCTTAAAACTGACTGGAGAAACTGGCACTGTTCCTTTTAAAGCAGTCTGGGGAAACGGGCACTGTTCCTGTTGAAGCAGACTCGGGAAATTGGCACTGTTCCTTTTAAAACAGAGTGGGGAAACTGGCACTGTCCCACTGAAAGCAGACTGGGGAAACTGGCACTGTTCCCCTTAAAGCAGACTGGGAAACTGGCACTGTTCCTCTTAAAGCAGACTGGGGAAACTGGCACTGTTCCTTTTAAAGCAGACTGGGGAATCGGACACTGTTCCTGTTGAAGCAGACTGGGGAAACTGGCACTGGTCCTGTTAAAACAGAGTGGGGAAACTGGCACTGTTCCTCTTAAAGCAGACTGAGGAAACTGGCACTGTTCCTCTTAAAGGTGACTGGGGAAACTGGCACTGTTCCTCTTAAAGCAGACTGGGGAAACTGGCACTGTTCCTGTTAAAGCAGACTGGGAAGCTGGCACTGTTCCTTTAAAGCAGACGGCAGAAACTGGCACTTTGCCTCTAAAAGCAGATGGGGGAAACTGGCACAGACCATCATAAAGCAGACTGGGGAAACTGGTACTGTTCCTTTTCAAGCAGACTGGGGAAACTGGCACTGTTCCTCTTAAAGCAGACCGGGGAAACTGGTGCTGTTCCTTTTCAAGCAGACTGGGGAAAGTGGCACTGTTCCGGTTAAAGCAGAATGGGAAACTGGCACTGTTCCTCTTAAAGCAGACTGGAGAAACTGGCACTGTTCCCCTTAAAGCAGACTCGGGAAACTGGCACTGTTCCCTTAAAGCAGACTGGGGCAAATGGCACTGTTCCCCTTAAAGCAGACTGGGGAATCTGGCACTGTTCCTCTTAAAGCCGACGGGGGAAACAGGCACTGTTCCTGTTAAAGCAGACTGGGAAACTGGCACTGTTCCTGTTGAAGCAGACTGGGAAACTGGCACTGTTCCTGTTAAAGCAGACTGGGAAACTGGCACTGTTCATTTAAAGCGGACTGCGGAAACTGGCACTGTGCCTCTTAAAACAGATGGGGGAAACTGGCACTGACCATCATAAAGCAGACTGGGGAAACTGGTCCTGTTCCTTTTAAAGCAGACTGGGGAAACTGGCACTGTTTCTCTTAAAGCAGACTGGGGAAACTGGCACTGTTCCCCTTAACGCAGACTGGGTAAACAGTCACTTGTCCCCTTAAAACTGACTGGAGAAACTGGCACTGTTCCTTTATAAGCAGACTGGGGAAACGGGCACTGTTCCTCTTAAAGCAGACTGGGTAAACTGGCACTGTTCCTCTTAAAGCAGACTGAGGAAACTGGCACTGTTCCTTTTAAAGCAGACTGGGGAAACTGGCACTGTTCCTGTTAAAGCAGACTGGGAAACTGGCACTTTTCCTTTAAAGCGGACTGCGGAAACTGGCACTATGCCTCTTATAACAGATGGGGGAAACTGGCACTGACCATCATAAAGCAGACTGGGGAAACTGGTTCTGTTCCTTTCAAAGCAGACTGGGGAAACTGGCACTGTTCCTCTTAAAGCAGACTGGGGAAACTGGTACTGTTCCCCTTAAAGCAGACTGGGGAAACTGGCACTGCTCCTATTGAAGCAGACCGGTGAAACTGGTACTGTTCCTTTTAAAGCGGACTGGGGAAACGGGCACTGTTCCTGTTGAAGCAGACTGGGGAAACAGGCACTGGTCCTGTTAAAACAGAGTGGGGAAACTGGCACTGTTCCTCTTAAAGCAGACTGGGTAAACTGTCACTGTTCCCCTTAAAACTGACTGGAGAAACTGGCACTGTTCCTTTTAAAGCAGACTGGGGAAACTGGCACCATTCCGATTGAAGCAGACTGGGGAACCTGGCACCGTTCCCCTTAAAGCAGACTGGGGAATCAGGCACTTTTCCCCACAAAGCAGACTGGGGAAACTGACACTGTTCCCCTTAAAGCAGACTTGGGAAACAAGCACTGTTCTCCTTAAAGCAGACTGAGGAAACTGGCACTGTTCCGATTAAAGCAGAATGGGAAACTGGCACTGTTCCTCTTAAAGCAGACTGGAAAATCTGGCACTGTTCCCCTTAAAGCAGACTCGGGAAACTGGCACTGTTCCCTTAAAGCAGACTGGGGCAAATGGCACTGTTCCCCTTAAAGCAGACTGGGGAATCTGGCACTGTTCCTCTTAAAGCCGAAGGGGGAAACTGGCACTGTTTCTCTTAAAACAGACCGGGGAAACTGGTCCTGTTCCTTTTAAAGCAGGCTGGGGAAACTGGTCCTGTTCCTTTTAAAGCAGACTGGGGAAACTGGCACTGTTTCTCTTAAAGCAGACTGGGGAAACTGACACTGTTCCCCTTAAAGCAGACTGGGTAAACTGTCACTGTTCCCCTTAAAACTGACTGGAGAAACTGGCACTGTTCCTGTTGAAGCAGACTGGGTAAACTGGCACTGTTCCCCTTAAAGCAGATTGGGTAAACTGGCACTATTCCCCTTAAAACTGACTGGAGAAACTGGCACTGTTCCTTTTAAAGCAGTCTGGGGAAACGGGCACTGTTCCTGTTGAAGCAGACTGGGGAAAGTGGCACTGTTCCTTTTAAAACAGAGTGGGGAAACTGGCACTTTCCCACTGAAAGCAGACTGGGGAAACTGGCACTGTTCCCCTTAAAGCAGACTGGGAAACTGGCACTGTTCCTCTTAAAGCAGACTGGGGAAACTGGCACTGTTCCTTTTAAAGCAGACTGGGGAATCGGGCACTGTTCCTGTTGAAGCAGACTGGGGAAACTGGCACTGGTCCTGTTAAAACAGAGTGGGGAAACTGGCACTGTTCCTCTTAAAGCAGACTGAGGAAACTGGCACTGTTCCTCTTAAAGGTGACTGGGGAAACTGGCACTGTTCCTCTTAAAGCAGACTGGGGCAACTGGCACTGTTCCTGTTAAAGAAGACTGGGAAGCTGGCACTGTTCCTTTAAAGCAGACTGCAGAAACTGGCACTTTGCCTCTAAAAGCAGATGGGGGAAACTGGCACAGACCATCATAACGCAGACTGGGGAAACTGGTACTGTTCCTTTTCAAGCAGACTGGGGAAACTGGCACTGTTCCTCTTAAAGCAGACCGGGGAAACAGGTACTGTTCCTTTTCAAGCAGACTGGGGAAACTGGCACTGTTCCGGTTAAAGCAGAATGGGAAAGTGGCACTGTTCCTCTTAAAGGAGACTGGAGAAACTGGCACTGTTCCCCTTAAAGCAGACTCGGGAAACTGGCACTGTTCCCTTAAAGCAGACTGGGGCAAATGGCACTGTTCCCCTTAAAGCAGACTGGGGAATCTGGCACTGTTCCTCTTAAAGCCGACGGGGGAAACAGGCACTGTTCTTGTTAAAGCAGACTGGGAAACTGGCACTGTTCCTGTTAAAGCAGACTGGGAAACTGGCACTGTTCCTGTTAAAGCAGACTGGGAAACTGGCACTGTTCCTTTAAAGCGGACTGCGGAAACTGGCACTGTGCCTCTTAAAACAGATGGGGGAAACTGGCACTGACCATCATAAAGCAGACTGGGGAAACTGGTTCTGTTCCTTTCAAAGCAGACTGGGGAAACTGGCACTGTTCCTCTTAAAACAGACTGGGGAAACTGGTACTGTTCCCCTTAAAGCAGACTGGGGAAACTGGCACTGCTCCTATTGAAGCAGACCGGTGAAACTGGTACTGTTCCTTTTAAAGCGGACTGGGGAAACGGGCACTGTTCCTGTTGAAGCAGACTGGGGAAACAGGCACTGGTCCTGTTAAAACAGAGTGAGGAAACTGGCACTGACCATCTTAAAGCAGACTGGGGAAACTGGCACGGTTTCTCTTGAAGCAGCCTGGGGAAACTGGCACAGTTTCTCTTGAAGCAGACTGGGGAAACTGGCACTGTTGCTTTTAAAGCAGACTGGGGAACCTGGCACTTTCCCTCTTAAAGGTGACTGGGGAAACTGGCACTGTTCCCCGTAAAGCAGACTGGGGCAAATGGCACTGTTCCCCTTAAAGCAGACTGGGGAATCTGGCACTGTTCCTCTTAAAGCCGAAGGGGGAAACTGGCACTGTTTCTCTTAAAACAGACCGGGGAAACTGGTCCTGTTCCTTTTAAAGCAGGCTGGGGAAACTGGTCCTGTTCCTTTTAAAGCAGACTGGGGAAACTGGCACTGTTTCTCTTAAAGCAGACTGGGGAAACTGGCACTGTTCCCCTTAAAGCAGACTGGGTAAACTGTCGCTGTTCCCCTTAAAACTGACTGGAGAAACTGGCACTGTTCTTTTATAAGCAGACTGGGGAAACGGGCACTGTTCCTTTTGAATTTTAGTAAGGCGTTTGATAAGGTTCACCATGGTAGGCTTCTGCAGAAAATGCAGATGTATGGGATTGGGGGTGATCTAGGAAATTGGATCAGGAATTGGCTAGCGGATAGGAAACAGAGGGTGGTGGTTGATAGTAAATATTCATCATGGAGTGCGGTTACAAGTGGTGTACCTCAGGGATCTGTTTTGGGGCCACTGCTGTTTGTAATATTTATTAATGATCTGGATGAGGGTATAGTTGGGTGGATTAGCAAATTTGCTGATGACACCAAAGTCGGTGGTGTGGTAGACAGTGAGGAAGGGTGTCGTAGTTTGCAGGAAGACTTAGACAGGTTGCAAAGTTGGGCCGAGAGGTGGCGGATGGAGTTTAATGCGGAGAAGTGTGAGGTAATTCACTTTGGTAGGAATAACAGATGTGTTGAGTATAGGGCTAACGGGAGGACTTTGAATAGTGTGGAGGAGCAGAGGGATCTAGGTGTATGTGTGCATAGATCCCTGAAAGTTGGGAATCAAGTAGATAAGGTTGTTAAGAAGGCATATGGTGTCTTGGCGTTTATTGGTAGGGGGATTGAATTTAGGAGTCGTAGCGTTATGTTGCAACTGTACACAACTCTGGTGCGGCCGCACTTGGAGTACTGTGTGCAGTTCTGGTCCCCACATTACAGGAAGGATGTGGAGGCTTTGGAGAGGGTGCAGAGGAGGTTTACCAGGATGTTGCCTGGTATGGAGGGGAGATCCTATGAGGAGAGGCTGAGGGATTTGGGATTGTTTTCGCTGGAAAGGCGGCGGCTAAGAGGGGATCTTATTGAAACATATAAGATGATTAGAGGTTTAGATAGGGTGGATAGTGATAGCCTTTTTCCTCTGATGGAGAAATCCAGCACGAGGGGGCATGGCTTTAAATTGAGGGGGGGTAGTTATAGAACCGATGTCAGGGGTAGGTTCTTTACCCAGAGGGTGGTGAGGGATTGGAATGCCCTGCCAGCATCAGTAGTAAATGCGCCTAGTTTGGGGGCGTTTAAGAGATCCGTAGATAGGTTCATGGACGAAAAGAAATTGGTTTAGGTTGGAGGGTCACAGTTTTTTTTTAACTGGTCGGTGCAACATCGTGGGCCGAAGGGCCTGTTCTGCGCTGTAATGTTCTATGTTCTATGTTCTATGAAGCAGACTGGGGAAACTGGCACTGTTCCTGTTAAAACAGAGTGGGGAAACTGGCACTGTTCCTCTTAATGCAGACTGGGTAAACTGGCACTGTTCCTCTTAAAGCAGACTGAGGAAACTGGCACTGTTCCTCTTAAAGCAGACTGGGGAAATTGGCACTGTTCCTGTTAAAGCAGACTGGGAAACTGGCACTGTTCCTTGAAAGCGGACTGCGGAAACTGGCACTGTGCCTCTTAAAACAGATGGGGGAAACTAGCACTGACCATCATAAAGCAGACTGGGGAAACTGGTACTGTTCCTTTCAAAGCAGACTGGGGAAACTGGCACTGTTCCTCTTAAAGCAGACTGGGGAAACTGGTACTGTTCAGTTTCAAGCAGACTGGAGAAACTGGCACTGGTCCTTTTAAAGAAGACCGGGGAAACTGGCACTGTTCCTCGTAAAGCAGACTGGGTAAACTGGCACTGTTCCCCTTAAAGCAGATTGGGTAAACTGGCACTATTCCCCTTAAAACTGACTGGAGAAACTGGCACTGTTCCTTTTAAAGCAGTCTGGGGAAACGGGCACTGTTCCTGTTGAAGCAGACTCGGGAAATTGGCACTGTTCCTTTTAAAACAGAGTGGGGAAACTGGCACTGTCCCACTGAAAGCAGACTGGGGAAACTGGCACTGTTCCCCTTAAAGCAGACTGGGAAACTGGCACTGTTCCTCTTAAAGCAGACTGGGGAAACTGGCACTGTTCCTTTTAAAGCAGACTGGGGAATCGGACACTGTTCCTGTTGAAGCAGACTGGGGAAACTGGCACTGGTCCTGTTAAAACAGAGTGGGGAAACTGGCACTGTTCCTCTTAAAGCAGACTGAGGAAACTGGCACTGTTCCTCTTAAAGGTGACTGGGGAAACTGGCACTGTTCCTCTTAAAGCAGACTGGGGAAACTGGCACTGTTCCTGTTAAAGCAGACTGGGAAGCTGGCACTGTTCCTTTAAAGCAGACGGCAGAAACTGGCACTTTGCCTCTAAAAGCAGATGGGGGAAACTGGCACAGACCATCATAAAGCAGACTGGGGAAACTGGTACTGTTCCTTTTCAAGCAGACTGGGGAAACTGGCACTGTTCCTCTTAAAGCAGACCGGGGAAACTGGTGCTGTTCCTTTTCAAGCAGACTGGGGAAAGTGGCACTGTTCCGGTTAAAGCAGAATGGGAAACTGGCACTGTTCCTCTTAAAGCAGACTGGAGAAACTGGCACTGTTCCCCTTAAAGCAGACTCGGGAAACTGGCACTGTTCCCTTAAAGCAGACTGGGGCAAATGGCACTGTTCCCCTTAAAGCCGACGGGGGAAACAGGCACTGTTCCTGTTAAAGCAGACTGGGAAACTGGCACTGTTCCTGTTGAAGCAGACTGGGAAACTGGCACTGTTCCTGTTAAAGCAGACTGGGAAACTGGCACTGTTCATTTAAAGCGGACTGCGGCAACTGGCACTGTGCCTCTTAAAACAGATGGGGGAAACTGGCACTGACCATCATAAAGCAGACTGGGGAAACTGGTCCTGTTCCTTTTGAAGCAGACTGGGGAAACTGGCACTGTTTCTCTTAAAGCAGACTGGGGAAACTGGCACTGTTCCCCTTAACGCAGACTGGGTAAACAGTCACTGTTCCCCTTAAAACTGACTGGAGAAACTGGCACTGTTCCTTTATAAGCAGACTGGGGAAACGGGCACTGTTCCGCTTAAAGCAGACTGGGTAAACTGGCACTGTTCCTCTTAAAGCAGACTGAGGAAACTGGCACTGTTCCTTTTAAAGCAGACTGGGGAAACTGGCACTGTTCCTGTTAAAGCAGACTGGGAAACTGGCACTTTTCCTTTAAAGCGGACTGTGGAAACTGGCACTATGCCTCTTATAACAGATGGGGGAAACTGGCACTGACCATCATAAAGCAGACTGGGGAAACTGGTTCTGTTCCTTTCAAAGCAGACTGGGGAAACTGGCACTGTTCCTCTTAAAGCAGACTGGGGAAACTGGTACTGTTCCCCTTAAAGCAGACTGGGGAAACTGGCACTGCTCCTATTGAAGCAGACCGGTGAAACTGGTACTGTTCCTTTTAAAGCGGACTGGGGAAACGGGCACTGTTCCTGTTGAAGCAGACTGGGGAAACAGGCACTGGTCCTGTTAAAACAGAGTGGGGAAACTGGCACTGTTCCTCTTAAAGCAGACTGGGTAAACTGTCACTGTTCCCCTTAAAACTGACTGGAGAAACTGGCACTGTTCCTTTTAAAGCAGACTGGGGAAACGGGCACTGTTCCTGTTGAAGCAGACTGGGGAAACTGGCACTGTTCCTTTAAAGCGGACTGCGGAAACTGGCACTGTGCCTCTTAAAACAGATGGGGGAAACTGGCACTGACCATCATAAAGCAGACTGGGGAAACTGGTACTGTTCCTTTCAAAACAGACTGGGGAAACTGGCACTGTTCCTCTTAAAGCAGACCGGGGAAACTGGTACTGTTCCTTTTCAAGCAGACTGGGGAAACTGGCACTGTTTCTCTAAAAGCAGACCGGGGAAACTGGTACTGTTCCTTTTAAAGCAGACTGGGGAAACTGGCACTGTTTCTCTTAAAGGAGACTGGGGAAACTGGCACTGTTCCCCTTAAAGCGGACAGGGGAAGTTGGCACTGTTCCTCTGAAAGCAGACTTGGAAAACTGGCACTGCTCCCCTTAAAGCAGACTGGGGAAACTGGCACTGCTCCTATTAAAGCAGACTGGGGAAACTGGCACCGTTCCGATTGAAGCAGACTGGGGAACCTGGCACCGTTCCCCTTAAAGCAGACTGGGGAATCAGGCACTTTTCCCCACAAAGCAGACTGGGGAAACTGACACTGTTCCCCTTTGATGCGCGTCAATGAGCACATGGAATCAAGGCTTTAGTATTGAAGGCTTTAATACAGTAACAATGAAACTACTAACACGAATACACCAGTTCAGACTGAAGGGGTCCTGCCGGAGCAGGGGGTCTTATACCCTGCCACCGGAGGCGGGACCCCACAGGAATGTGCCATGGTAACACTTATAACAGGTAAACACCCTAACCCAACAACATAGTACTACCCCCACAGTAATAACACCCTAGCCCAACAGTAACATGGTAACAAACCCCAGTGGTGAACCAACGATGGTTCACCACATTCACCCCTCCTTTAAGACAAAAGGTGGCGGGGTGGACGAAAACAGACAATAACAAAAAAAATCACAGGATTCACAAGTCCAGACGGTCTGGAGGACCGCACCGACGCTGCGATCTCCTCAACACCGGCTGCGAAACCGGAGCAGGTGCTTGTAGTGGTTCTCTCCAAGTAACGTGTGGCTGTCCCTTCAAGGACTCCCGGGCCGGCCGGCCCTGGTGAGGCGATGGTGCAGGGGATCCTGGAACGTTTGGTGGTAGTGGTGGTGGTGGTGATGATGGTGGCGCCGATCTCCGAGTCTCAGGCAAGCTGTACATGGAAGTAAAAGTGTTATGCACTGGTCCCGGTGCGGACCGCGCCACGTCTGGGGAAGTAATGAGGAGTAGTGGATTTGTGACTGGGGGAATAGGAGCGACAGGGGTTGCTACGTCCCCTGCGGGCGCCAGGTCTCTAATGGAGACAGTGTCCTCTCGCCCGTCAGGATATGCCACATAGGCATACTGAGGGTTGGCGTGGAGGAGTTGGACCGGTTCGACCAAAGGGTCGGACTTGCGAGCCCTCACATGGCGCCGCAGAAGGACGGGTCCTGGGTACGTCAACCAGGCTGGCAATGAGGTCCCCGAGGACAACTTCCGAGGGAATGAGAACATCCTCTCGTGGGGAGTAGCATTGGTTGCCGTACACAGGAGGGAGCGGATAGAATGGAGCGCATTTGGAAGGACCTCCTGCCAACGGGAGACTGGAAGGCCCCTGGATTTCAGTGCCAGTAGGACAGCCTTCCAGACTGTAGCATTCTCCCTTTCCACCTGTCCGTTCCCCCTAGGGTTGTAGCTCGTGGTTCTACTAGAGGCAATCCCGAATGAGAGCAGGGATTGCCTCAAGTCGTTGCTCATGAACGACGAGCCCCTGTCGCTATGAATATGATGTGGAGATGCCGGCGTTGGACTGGGGTAAACACAGTAAGAAGTTTAACAACACCAGGTTAAAGTCCAACAGGTTTATTTGGTAGCAAAAGCCACACAAGCTTTCGAGGCTCTGAGCCCCTTCTTCAGGTGAGTGGGAATTCTGTTCACAAACAGAACTTATAAGACACAGACTCAATTTACATGAATAATGGTTGGAATGCGAATACTTACAACTAATCCAGTCTTTAAGAAACAAAACAATGGGAGTGGGGAGAGCATCAAGACAGGCTAAAAAGATGTGTATTGTCT
This sequence comes from Mustelus asterias, assembly GCF_964213995.1. Lineage (NCBI taxonomy): Eukaryota > Metazoa > Chordata > Chondrichthyes > Carcharhiniformes > Triakidae > Mustelus > Mustelus asterias. The sequence continues at coordinate 53,278,922 of NC_135812.1, read as the reverse complement.
CCAGACAAGACAGCCAGTGAAACTCTGCAGGTCCACGCAACTGTGGGAGTTACAAATAGTGTGACATAAATTCTGATTCTAGGATCGCATGATAAAGACTCAGGAGGAAAAAAGCAGAAATATTTATGTGAAATAGTGTGACATAAACCCAATATCCCGGTTGAGGCCGTCCTTGTGTGTGCGGAACCTGGCTATCAGTTTCTGCTCCGCGACTCTGCGCTGTCGTGTGTCGCGAAGGCCGCCTTGGAGAACGCTTACCCGAATATCTTGATGCTCTCCCCACTCCCATTGTTTTGTTTCTTAAAGACTGGATTAGTTGTAAGTATTCGCATTCCAACCATTATTCATGTAAATTGAGTCTGTGTCTTATAAGTTCTGTTTGTGAACAGAATTCCCACTCACCTGAAGAAGGGGCTCAGAGCCTCGAAAGCTTGTGTGGCTTTTGCTACCAAATAAACCTGTTGGACTTTAACCTGGTGTTGTTAAACTTCTTGCTATGAATATAGCAGGGGTACCCGAACAGGGTAAAATGTTCACTGACAACCTTGATGACGGTGGCAGTTGACGTGTCCGCACAGGGGAAAACAAACGGAAACCGGGAATATTCGTCTATTATATTGAGAAAATAGACATTCCGGTCCGTTGAGGGAAGGGGGCCCTTAAAATCCACACTCAGCCTCTCAAAAGGGCGAGTGGCCTTGACCAAATGTGCCCGGTCTGGTCGATAAAAGTGTGGTTTGCATTCTGCGCAAATCCGACAGCTTCTAGTTACTGACCTGACCTCCTCCACCGAGTAGGGCAGGTTGCGGGCTTTGATGAAGTGGTAGAGTCTGGTGACTCCAGGATGACACAGATCATTGTGGAGAGCCTTCAAGCGGTCCTCCTGCATGATGGCGCATGTTCCGCGCGAGAGGGCATCCGAGGGCTCATTGAGCTTCCCTGGACGATACATAATATCGTAATTATAGGTGGAGAGCTCAATTCTCCACCGCAAGATCTTATCGTTCTTGATCTTGCCCCTCTGCGTGTTATTGAACATAAACGCCACGGATCGTTGATCCGTGATCAGGGTGAACCGCTTACCTGCCAGGTAATGGCGCCAGTGTCTGACTGCCTCCACAATGGCCTGAGCCTCCTTTTCCACCGCTGAGTGCCGAATCTCTGGGCCTTGAAGGGTGCGGGAAAAAAACGCGACGGGCCTGCCTGCCTGGTTTAGTGTGGCGGCTAGGGCGAAGTCAGATGCATCACTCTCCACCTGGAAAGGGATGGATTCATCCACCGCGTGCATCGTGGCTTTCGAGATGTCGCTTTTCAAAACCTTGAAGGCCAATTGGGCCTCCGGCGTAAGTGGGAAGGTCGTGGACTTAATGAGCGGACGAGCTTTGTCCGCGTAGTTGGGGACCCACTGTGCATAATACGAAAAGAACCCGAGGCATCTCCTCAGTGCTTTCGTGCTAGCGGGCAAGGGAAGTTCAGTGAGTGGGCGCATACGGTCTGGATCAGGGCCAATGACCCCGTTTTCCACCACGTATCCGAGGATGGCTAACTTACGCGTACGGAATACGCACTTCTCCCTGTTATAGGTCAGATTCAGGCGAGATGCAGTGCGCAGAAAGTGTTGGAGATTCGTGTCGTGGTCCTGCTGGTCATGGCCGCAGATGGTGACGTTATCCAGGTACGGGAAGGTAGCCCGCAACCCATTCTGGTCCACCATTCGGTCCATAGCACGCTGGAAGACCGAGACCCCATTGGTGACACCAAATGGAACCCTGAGGAATTGGTATAGACGACCATCCGCCTCAAAGGCCGTATATTGTCGGTCCTCTGGGCGGATGGGGAGTTGATGGTAGGCGGACTTAAGGTCTATGGTAGAAAACACTCGGTACTGCGCAATCTGATTGACCATATCAGAAATGCGCGGGAGAGGATACGCATCCAGCTGCGTGTATCTATTAATGGTCTGACTATAGTCGATGACCATCCGAGGTTTGTTCCCGCTTTTGACTACCACGACCTGCGCTCTCCACGGACTAGCACTGGCCTGTATGATCCCTTCCTTGAGGAGCCGCTGAACCTCAGATCTAATAAAGATCCGGTCCTCAGCGCTGTAACGCCTACTTTTAGTAGCGATGGGCTTGCAGCCAGGTACCAGATTTTTAAAAAGGGATGGTGTCGTGATCTTCAGGATGGATAGATTGCACGCGGGGCGCTTTGGGCAATTTGGAGGCTGCGGCTGGTTCCCTACTGCCAGTGAAGGGAGTGGCCCACCGTACTGTAGGATCACACTCTTCATGTGGACCATAAAGTTTAGTCCGAGGATAATTGGCGCGCAAAGGTGAGGTAGCACAAGGAGCCTGAATTGCTCGTAAACTGTGCCCTGTACCTCAAGAGTTACCATACATCGTCCTTGGATCGGTACAGACCGGGACTGTGATGCCATGGAAATTGTCTGTTTGGCAGGGAGAACCCGGAGTCCACACCTTTTAGCAGTTTCAGGGTGTATGAAACTTTCGGTGCTCCCACTGTCAAACAGACAATTCACAGTTCTGCCACTAACCTTTACCTCCATCATAGAATGTTCCAGTCTGTAATGCCTGGTCTGATCCAGAGAGATCGACGCCACCGTTGGCCCCTGGGCGTCACTGCATGCTGCCGATGTGGATGCTGAGGACCCCTGCTGGTCGCTCCTAGTCGTCGTGGACCATGATGGCCGCCCCCATGAATCGCACGTGGGCGAGGGCGCCAAGCGCAGCGACTCCTGGTGGTCTTCCTCCTCCTCTGTTTGCCACGATGGCGCCGTCCTGAGATCGCACGTGGTCGGACCTCGTGGGTACTGCAACGCCGAAAGAGATGGTCTCCGTTCTGGAGGGTTACAAACTGCACTGCCGTTTTTAGGTCTGGACCTACAGACTTTGCCGTAGTGGCCTTTTTTACCGCACTGGCTGCAGATTGCCGTTCTTGCCGGACACTGTTGCCGTGGATGCTTGGCCCCATCGCAAAAATAGCATCGCTGGCCACCTGGAGCTGCCACCGTCGTCGAATCGATCTGGGAGCGCGGGTTCGCGGGGCGAGGAGGGAGCAGAGCTTGCTCCAACCACGTTGACTGCACGTGGTCCTCGGGGTACAGCGCCAAGCTCTTCGACGCCGCCTCCAACCTCGCGGCCATCCCCATTGCCTGGGTCAAGTTGAGTTTCCCCTTTTCTAGTAATTTAAGCCTGATGTACGAGGACCCTACCCCTGCTACGAACGCGTCTCGGGCGAGGTCGTACATGTACTGCTCGGCGGAGACGTCCTTACAGTCGCAACCCCTGCAAGCTGCAGGAGCTCATTGGCATAATCCTCTATGGTTTCGCCCGACTGCCGACGTCGTGCAGCGAGGAGGTAACGAGCATGTATCTCGTTGGGTGGCGTAATGTACCTATTCTTTAGGAGCTCGACGGCACCCTGGTAAGTGGGAGCTGCACGAATGGCTAGGTAAATCGTGTCGCTTACCCTCGCGTGGAGGACCTGGAGTCTATCACTGTCCGTAGTGATAGCTACCGAGGCTGCCAGGTAGTCCTCAAAGCACTTCCACCAATGGTCGAATGTGTTAGCTGCACCGACCGCACGTGGGTCCAGTGTCAGACGATCCGGTTTTAGAATCTGTTCCATACTCTCTGTTTACTGTATTAAATTGATGCGCGTCAATGAGCACATGGAATCAAGGCTTTAGTATTGAAGGCTTTAATACAGTAACAATGAAACTACTAACACGAATACACCAGTTCAGACTGAAGGGGTCCTGCCGGAGCAGGGGGTCTTATACCCTGCCACCGGAGGCGGGACCCCACTGGAATGTGCCATGGTAACACTTATAACAGGTAAACACCCTAACCCAACAACATAGTACAACCCCCACAGTAATAACACCCTAGCCCAACAGTAACATGGTAACAAACCCCAGTGGTGAACCAACGATGGTTCACCACACCCTTAAAGCAGCCTTGGGAAACAAGCACTGTTCTCCTTAAAGCAGACTGAGGAAACTGGCACTGTTCCGATTAAAGCAGAATGGGAAACTGGCACTGTTCCTCTTAAAGCAGACTGGAAAATCTGGCACTGTTCCCCTTAAAGCAGACTCGGGAAACTGGCACTGTTCCCTTAAAGCAGACTGGGGCAAATGGCACTGTTCCCCTTAAAGCAGACTGGGGAATCTGGCACTGTTCCTCTTAAAGCCGAAGGGGGAAACTGGCACTGTTTCTCTTAAAACAGACCGGGGAAACTGGTCCTGTTCCTTTTAAAGCAGGCTGGGGAAACTGGTCCTGTTCCTTTTAAAGCAGACTGGGGAAACTGGCACTGTTTCTCTTAAAGCAGACTGGGGAAACTGACACTGTTCCCCTTAAAGCAGACTGGGTAAACTGTCACTGTTCCCCTTAAAACTGACTGGAGAAACTGGCACTGTTCCTGTTGAAGCAGACTGGGTAAACTGGCACTGTTCCCCTTAAAGCAGATTGGGTAAACTGGCACTATTCCCCTTAAAACTGACTGGAGAAACTGGCACTGTTCCTTTTAAAGCAGTCTGGGGAAACTGGCACTGTTCCCCTTAAAGCAGACTGGGAAACTGGCACTGTTCCTCTTAAAGCAGACTGGGGAAACTGGCACTGCTCCTTTTAAAGCAGACTGGGGAATCGGGCACTGTTCCTGTTGAAGCAGACTGGGGAAACTGGCACTGGTCCTGTTAAAACAGAGTGGGGAAACTGGCACTGTTCCTCTTAAAGCAGACTGAGGAAACTGGCACTGTTCCTCTTAAAGGTGACTGGGGAAACTGGCACTGTTCCTCTTAAAACAGACTGGGGCAACTGGCACTGTTCCTGTTAAAGAAGACTGGGAAGCTGGCACTGTTCCTTTAAAGCAGACTGCAGAAACTGGCACTTTGCCTCTAAAAGCAGATGGGGGAAACTGGCACAGACCATCATAACGCAGACTGGGGAAACTGGTACTGTTCCTTTTCAAGCAGACTGGGGAAACTGGCACTGTTCCTCTTAAAGCAGACCGGGGAAACAGGTACTGTTCCTTTTCAAGCAGACTGGGGAAACTGGCACTGTTCCGGTTAAAGCAGAATGGGAAAGTGGCACTGTTCCTCTTAAAGCAGACTGGAGAAACTGGCACTGTTCCCCTTAAAGCAGACTCGGGAAACTGGCACTGTTCCCTTAAAGCAGACTGGGGCAAATGGCACTGTTCCCCTTAAAGCAGACTGGGGAATCTGGCACTGTTCCTCTTAAAGCCGACGGGGGAAACAGGCACTGTTCCTGTTAAAGCAGACTGGGAAACTGGCACTGTTCCTGTTAAAGCAGACTGGGAAACTGGCACTGTTCCTGTTAAAGCAGACTGGGAAACTGGCACTGTTCCTTTAAAGCGGACTGCGGAAACTGGCACTGTGCCTCTTAAAACAGATGGGGGAAACTGGCACTGACCATCATAAAGCAGACTGGGGAAACTGGTCCTGTTCCTTTCAAAGCAGACTGGGGAAACTGGCACTGTTCCTCTTAAAGCAGACTGGGGAAACTGGTACTGTTCCCCTTAAAGCAGACTGGGGAAACTGGCACTGCTCCTATTGAAGCAGACCGGTGAAACTGGTACTGTTCCTTTTAAAGCGGACTGGGGAAACGGGCACTGTTCCTGTTGAAGCAGACTGGGGAAACAGGCACTGGTCCTGTTAAAACAGAGTGGGGAAACTGGCACTGTTCCTCTTAAAGCAGACTGGGTAAACTGTCACTGTTCCCCTTAAAACTGACTGGAGAAACTGGCACTGTTCCTTTTAAAGCAGACTGGGGAAACGGGCACTGTTCCTGTTGAAGCAGACTGGGGAAACTGGCACTGTTCCTTTAAAGCGGACTGCGGAAACTGGCACTGTGCCTCTTAAAACAGATGGGGGAAACTGGCACTGACCATCATAAAGCAGACTGGGGAAACTGGTACTGTTCCTTTCAAAACAGACTGGGGAAACTGGCACTGTTCCTCTTAAAGCAGACCGGGGAAACTGGTACTGTTCCTTTTCAAGCAGACTGGGGAAACTGGCACTGTTTCTCTTAAAGGAGACTGGGGAAACTGGCACTGTTCCCCTTAAAGCGGACAGGGGAAGTTGGCACTGTTCCTCTGAAAGCAGACTTGGAAAACTGGCACTGCTCCCCTTAAAGCAGACTGGGGAAACTGGCACTGCTCCTATTAAAGCAGACTGGGGAAACTGGCACCGTTCCGATTGAAGCAGACTGGGGAACCTGGCACCGTTCCCCTTAAAGCAGACTGGGGAATCAGGCACTTTTCCCCACAAAGCAGACTGGGGAAACTGACACTGTTCCCCTTAAAGCAGACTTGGGAAACAAGCACTGTTCTCCTTAAAGCAGACTGAGGAAACTGGCACTGTTCCGATTAAAGCAGAATGGGAAACTGGCACTGTTCCTCTTAAAGCAGACTGGAAAATCTGGCACTGTTCCCCTTAAAGCAGACTCGGGAAACTGGCACTGTTCCCTTAAAGCAGACTGGGGCAAATGGCACTGTTCCCCTTAAAGCAGACTGGGGAATCTGGCACTGTTCCTCTTAAAGCCGAAGGGGGAAACTGGCACTGTTTCTCTTAAAACAGACCGGGGAAACTGGTCCTGTTCCTTTTAAAGCAGGCTGGGGAAACTGGTCCTGTTCCTTTTAAAGCAGACTGGGGAAACTGGCACTGTTTCTCTTAAAGCAGACTGGGGAAACTGACACTGTTCCCCTTAAAGCAGACTGGGTAAACTGTCACTGTTCCCCTTAAAACTGACTGGAGAAACTGGCACTGTTCCTGTTGAAGCAGACTGGGTAAACTGGCACTGTTCCCCTTAAAGCAGATTGGGTAAACTGGCACTATTCCCCTTAAAACTGACTGGAGAAACTGGCACTGTTCCTTTTAAAGCAGTCTGGGGAAACGGGCACTGTTCCTGTTGAAGCAGACTGGGGAAAGTGGCACTGTTCCTTTTAAAACAGAGTGGGGAAACTGGCACTTTCCCACTGAAAGCAGACTGGGGAAACTGGCACTGTTCCCCTTAAAGCAGACTGGGAAACTGGCACTGTTCCTCTTAAAGCAGACTGGGGAAACTGGCACTGTTCCTTTTAAAGCAGACTGGGGAATCGGGCACTGTTCCTGTTGAAGCAGACTGGGGAAACTGGCACTGGTCCTGTTAAAACAGAGTGGGGAAACTGGCACTGTTCCTCTTAAAGCAGACTGAGGAAACTGGCACTGTTCCTCTTAAAGGTGACTGGGGAAACTGGCACTGTTCCTCTTAAAGCAGACTGGGGCAACTGGCACTGTTCCTGTTAAAGAAGACTGGGAAGCTGGCACTGTTCCTTTAAAGCAGACTGCAGAAACTGGCACTTTGCCTCTAAAAGCAGATGGGGGAAACTGGCACAGACCATCATAACGCAGACTGGGGAAACTGGTACTGTTCCTTTTAAAGCAGGCTGGGGAAACTGGTCCTGTTCCTTTTAAAGCAGACTGGGGAAAGTGGCACTGTTTCTCTTAAAGCAGACTGGGGAAACTGACACTGTTCCCCTTAAAGCAGACTGGGTAAACTGTCACTGTTCCCCTTAAAACTGACTGGAGAAACTGGCACTGTTCCTGTTGAAGCAGACTGGGTAAACTGGCACTGTTCCCCTTAAAGCAGATTGGGTAAACTGGCACTATTCCCCTTAAAACTGACTGGAGAAACTGGCACTGTTCCTTTTAAAGCAGTCTGGGGAAACTGGCACTGTTCCCCTTAAAGCAGACTGGGAAACTGGCACTGTTCCTCTTAAAGCAGACTGGGGAAACTGGCACTGTTCCTTTTAAAGCAGACTGGGGAATCGGGCACTGTTCCTGTTGAAGCAGACTGGGGAAACTGGCACTGGTCCTGTTAAAACAGAGTGGGGAAACTGGCACTGTTCCTCTTAAAGCAGACTGAGGAAACTGGCACTGTTCCTCTTAAAGGTGACTGGGGAAACTGGCACTGTTCCTCTTAAAGCAGACTGGGGCAACTGGCACTGTTCCTGTTAAAGAAGACTGGGAAGCTGGCACTGTTCCTTTAAAGCAGACTGCAGAAACTGGCACTTTGCCTCTAAAAGCAGATGGGGGAAACTGGCACAGACCATCATAACGCAGACTGGGGAAACTGGTACTGTTCCTTTTCAAGCAGACTGGGGAAACTGGCACTGTTCCTCTTAAAGCAGACCGGGGAAACAGGTACTGTTCCTTTTCAAGCAGACTGGGGAAACTGGCACTGTTCCGGTTAAAGCAGAATGGGAAAGTGGCACTGTTCCTCTTAAAGCAGACTGGAGAAACTGGCACTGTTCCCCTTAAAGCAGACTCGGGAAACTGGCACTGTTCCCTTAAAGCAGACTGGGGCAAATGGCACTGTTCCCCTTAAAGCAGACTGGGGAATCTGGCACTGTTCCTCTTAAAGCCGACGGGGGAAACAGGCACTGTTCCTGTTAAAGCAGACTGGGAAACTGGCACTGTTCCTGTTAAAGCAGACTGGGAAACTGGCACTGTTCCTGTTAAAGCAGACTGGGAAACTGGCACTGTTCCTTTAAAGCGGACTGCGGAAACTGGCACTGTGCCTCTTAAAACAGATGGGGGAAACTGGCACTGACCATCATAAAGCAGACTGGGGAAACTGGTCCTGTTCCTTTCAAAGCAGACTGGGGAAACTGGCACTGTTCCTCTTAAAGCAGACTGGGGAAACTGGTACTGTTCCCCTTAAAGCAGACTGGGGAAACTGGCACTGCTCCTATTGAAGCAGACCGGTGAAACTGGTACTGTTCCTTTTAAAGCGGACTGGGGAAACGGGCACTGTTCCTGTTGAAGCAGACTGGGGAAACAGGCACTGGTCCTGTTAAAACAGAGTGGGGAAACTGGCACTGTTCCTCTTAAAGCAGACTGGGTAAACTGTCACTGTTCCCCTTAAAACTGACTGGAGAAACTGGCACTGTTCCTTTTAAAGCAGACTGGGGAAACGGGCACTGTTCCTGTTGAAGCAGACTGGGGAAACTGGCACTGTTCCTTTAAAGCGGACTGCGGAAACTGGCACTGTGCCTCTTAAAACAGATGGGGGAAACTGGCACTGACCATCATAAAGCAGACTGGGGAAACTGGTACTGTTCCTTTCAAAACAGACTGGGGAAACTGGCACTGTTCCTCTTAAAGCAGACCGGGGAAACTGGTACTGTTCCTTTTCAAGCAGACTGGGGAAACTGGCACTGTTTCTCTTAAAGGAGACTGGGGAAACTGGCACTGTTCCCCTTAAAGCGGACAGGGGAAGTTGGCACTGTTCCTCTGAAAGCAGACTTGGAAAACTGGCACTGCTCCCCTTAAAGCAGACTGGGGAAACTGGCACTGCTCCTATTAAAGCAGACTGGGGAAACTGGCACCGTTCCGATTGAAGCAGACTGGGGAACCTGGCACCGTTCCCCTTAAAGCAGACTGGGGAATCAGGCACTTTTCCCCACAAAGCAGACTGGGGAAACTGACACTGTTCCCCTTAAAGCAGACTTGGGAAACAAGCACTGTTCTCCTTAAAGCAGACTGAGGAAACTGGCACTGTTCCGATTAAAGCAGAATGGGAAACTGGCACTGTTCCTCTTAAAGCAGACTGGAAAATCTGGCACTGTTCCCCTTAAAGCAGACTCGGGAAACTGGCACTGTTCCCTTAAAGCAGACTGGGGCAAATGGCACTGTTCCCCTTAAAGCAGACTGGGGAATCTGGCACTGTTCCTCTTAAAGCCGAAGGGGGAAACTGGCACTGTTTCTCTTAAAACAGACCGGGGAAACTGGTCCTGTTCCTTTTAAAGCAGGCTGGGGAAACTGGTCCTGTTCCTTTTAAAGCAGACTGGGGAAACTGGCACTGTTTCTCTTAAAGCAGACTGGGGAAACTGACACTGTTCCCCTTAAAGCAGACTGGGTAAACTGTCACTGTTCCCCTTAAAACTGACTGGAGAAACTGGCACTGTTCCTGTTGAAGCAGACTGGGTAAACTGGCACTGTTCCCCTTAAAGCAGATTGGGTAAACTGGCACTATTCCCCTTAAAACTGACTGGAGAAACTGGCACTGTTCCTTTTAAAGCAGTCTGGGGAAACGGGCACTGTTCCTGTTGAAGCAGACTGGGGAAATTGGCACTGTTCCTTTTAAAACAGAGTGGGGAAACTGGCACTTTCCCACTGAAAGCAGACTGGGGAAACTGGCACTGTTCCCCTTAAAGCAGACTGGGAAACTGGCACTGTTCCTCTTAAAGCAGACTGGGGAAACTGGCACTGTTCCTTTTAAAGCAGACTGGGGAATCGGGCACTGTTCCTGTTGAAGCAGACTGGGGAAACTGGCACTGGTCCTGTTAAAACAGAGTGGGGAAACTGGCACTGTTCCTCTTAAAGCAGACTGAGGAAACTGGCACTGTTCCTCTTAAAGGTGACTGGGGAAACTGGCACTGTTCCTCTTAAAGCAGACTGGGGCAACTGGCACTGTTCCTGTTAAAGAAGACTGGGAAGCTGGCACTGTTCCTTTAAAGCAGACTGCAGAAACTGGCACTTTGCCTCTAAAAGCAGATGGGGGAAACTGGCACAGACCATCATAACGCAGACTGGGGAAACTGGTACTGTTCCTTTTCAAGCAGACTGGGGAAACTGGCACTGTTCCTCTTAAAGCAGACCGGGGAAACAGGTACTGTTCCTTTTCAAGCAGACTGGGGAAACTGGCACTGTTCCGGTTGAAGCAGAATGGGAAAGTGGCACTGTTCCTCTTAAAGCAGACTGGAGAAACTGGCACTGTTCCCCTTAAAGCAGACTCGGGAAACTGGCACTGTTCCCTTAAAGCAGACTGGGGCAAATGGCACTGTTCCCCTTAAAGCAGACTGGGGAATCTGGCACTGTTCCTCTTAAAGCCGACGGGGGAAACAGGCACTGTTCCTGCTAAAGCAGACTGGGAAACTGGCACTGTTCCTGTTAAAGCAGACTGGGAAACTGGCACTGTTCCTGTTAAAGCAGACTGGGAAACTGGCACTGTTCCTTTAAAGCGGACTGCGGAAACTGGCACTGTGCCTCTTAAAACAGATGGGGGAAACTGGCACTGACCATCATAAAGCAGACTGGGGAAACTGGTCCTGTTCCTTTTAAAGCAGACTGGGGAAACTGGCACTGTTTCTCTTAAAGCAGACTGGGGAAACTGGCACTGTTCCCCTTAACGCAGACTGGGTAAACTGTCACTGTTCCCCTTAAAACTGACTGGAGAAACTGGCACTGTTCCTTTATAAGCAGACTGGGGAAACGGGCACTGTTCCTGTTGAAGCAGACTGGGGAAACTGGCACTGTTCCTGTTTAAACAGAGCGGGGAAACGGGCACTGTTCCTCTTAAAGCAGACTGGGTAAACTGGCACTGTTCCTCTTAAAGCAGACTGAGGAAACTGGCACTGTTCCTTTTAAAGCAGACTGGGGAAACTGGCACTGTTCCTGTTAAAGCAGACTGGGAAACTGGCACTTTTCCTTTAAAGCGGACTGCGGAAACTGGCACTATGCCTCTTATTACAGATGGGGGAAACTGGCACTGACCATCATAAAGCAGACTGGGGAAACTGGTTCTGTTCCTTTCAAAGCAGACTGGGGAAACTGGCACTGTTCCTCTTAAAGCAGACTGGGGAAACTGGTACTGTTCCCCTTAAAGCAGACTGGGGAAACTGGCACTGCTCCTATTGAAGCAGACCGGTGAAACTGGTACTGTTCCTTTTAAAGCGGACTGGGGAAACGGGCACTGTTCCTGTTGAAGCAGACTGGGGAAACAGGCACTGGTCCTGTTAAAACAGAGTGGGGAAACTGGCACTGTTCCTCTTAAAGCAGACTGGGTAAACTGTCACTGTTCCCCTTAAAACTGACTGGAGAAACTGGCACTGTTCCTTTTAAAGCAGACTGGGGAAACGGGCACTGTTCCTGTTGAAGCAGACTGGGGAAACTGGCACTGTTCCTTTAAAGCGGACTGCGGAAACTGGCACTGTGCCTCTTAAAACAGATGGGGGAAACTGGCACTGACCATCATAAAGCAGACTGGGGAAACTGGTACTGTTCCTTTCAAAACAGACTGGGGAAACTGGCACTGTTCCTCTTAAAGCAGACCGGGGAAACTGGTACTGTTCCTTTTCAAGCAGACTGGGGAAACTGGCACTGTTTCTCTCAAAGCAGACCGGGGAAACTGGTACTGTTCCTTTTAAAGCAGACTGGGGAAACTGGCACTGTTTCTCTTAAAGGAGACTGGGGAAACTGGCACTGTTCCCCTTAAAGCGGACAGGGGAAATTGGCACTGTTCCTCTGAAAGCAGACTTGGAAAACTGGCACTGCTCCCCTTAAAGCAGACTGGGGAAACTGGCACTGCTCCTATTAAAGCAGACTGGGGAGACTGGCACCGTTCCGATTGAAGCAGACTGGGGAACCTGGCACCGTTCCCCTTAAAGCAGACTGGGGAATCAGGCACTTTTCCCCACAAAGCAGACTGGGGAAACTGACACTGTTCCCCTTAAAGCAGACTTGGGAAACTGGCACTGTTCCGATTAAAGCAGAATGGGAAACTGGCACTGTTCCTCTTAAAGCAGACTGGAAAATCTGGCACTGTTCCCCTTAAAGTTCCCCTGGAGTATAACGTTGAGAAATGCGAGGTTATACACTTTGGAGGAAATAATAACAAATGGGATTACTATCTCAATGGAAACAAATTAAAACATGCTACCGTGCAAAGGGACCTGGGGGTCCTTGTGCATGAGACGCAAAAGCCCAGTCTGCAGGTACAACAGGTGATCAAGAAGGCAAATGGGATGTTGGCCTATATTGCGAGGGGGATAGAATATAAAAGCAGGGATGTCTTGATGCACCTGTACAGGGCATTGGTGAGGCCGCAGCTGGAATACTGTGTGCAGTATTGGTCCCCTTATATGAGGAAGGATATATTGGCATTGGAGGGAGTGCAGAGAAGGTTCACCAGGTTGATACCGGAGATGAGGGGTTTGGATTATGAGGAGAGGCTGAGGAGATTGGGTTTGTACTCGTTGGAGTTTAGAAGGATGAGGGGGGATCTTATGGAGACTTATAAGATAATGCGGGGGCTGGATAGGGTGGAGGCGGAGAGATTCTTTCCACTTAGTAAGGAAGTTAAAACTAGAGGACACAGCCTCAAAATAAAGGGGGGTCGGTTTAAGACAGAGTTGAGGAGGAACTTCTTCTCCCAGAGGGTGGTGAATCTCTGGAATTCTCTGCCCACTGAGGTGGTGGAGGCTACCTCGCTGAATATGTTTAAAGCGCGGATGGATGGATTCCTGATCGGTAAGGGAATTAAGGGTTATGGGGATCAGGCGGGTAAGTGGTACTGATCCACGTCAGATCAGCCATGATCTTATTGAATGGCGGGGCAGGCTCGAGGGGCTAGATGGCCTACTCCTGCTCCTATTTCTTATGTTCTTATGTTCTTATGTAAAGCAGACTCCGGAAACTGGCACTGTTCTTTTAAAGCAGACTGGGGCAAATGGCACTGTTCCCCTTAAAGCAGACTGGGGAATCTGGCACTGTTCCTCTTAAAACAGATGGGGGAAACTGGCACTGTTTCTCTTAAAGCAGACTGGGGAAACTGGTACTGTTCCTTTCAAAGCAGACTGGGGAAACTGGCACTGCTCCTATTGAAGCAGACCGGGGAAACTGGTACTGTTCCTTTTCAAGCAGACTGGGGAAACTGGCACTGGTCCTTTTAAAGCAGACCGGGGAAACTGGCACTGTTCCTCTTAAAGCAGACTGGGGAAACTGGCACTGTTCCCCTTAAAGTAGATTGGGTAAACTGGCACTGTTCCACTTAAAGCTGACTGGAGAAACTGGCACTGTTCCTTTTAAAGCAGACTGGGGAAACGGGCACTGTTCCTGTTGAAGCAGACTGGGGAACCTGGCACCGTTCCCCTTAAAGCAGACTTGGGAATCTGGCACTTTTCCCCACAAAGCAGACTGGGGAAACTGACACTGTTCCACTTAAAGCAGACCGGGGAACTGGCACTCTTCCTCTGAAAGCAGACTGGGTAAACTGGCACCTTCCCCTAAAAGCAGACTGGGAAAACTGGCACTGTTCCCCTTAAAACTGACTGGAGAAACTGGCACTGTTCCTTTTAAAGCAGTCTGGGGAAACGGGCACTGTTCCTGTTGAAGCAGACTGGGGAAACTGGCACTGTTCCTTTTAAAACAGAGTGGGGAAACTGGCGCTGTCCCTCATAAAGCAGACAGGGGAAACTGGCACTGTTCCCCTTAACGCAGACTGGGTAAACTGTCACTGTTCCCCTTAAAACTGACTGGAGAAACTGGCACTGTTCCTTTATAAGCAGACTGGGGAAACGGGCACTGTTCCTGTTGAAGCAGACTGGGGAAACTGGCACTGTTCCGATTAAAGCAGAATGGGAAACTGGCACTGTTCCTCTTAAAGCAGACTGGAGAAACTGGCACTGTTCCCCTTAAAGCAGACTCGGGAAACTGGCACTGTTCCCTTAAAGCAGACTGGGGCAAATGGCACTGTTCCCCTTAAAGCAGACTGGGGAATCTGGCACTGTTCCTCTTAAAGCCGACGGGGGAAACAGGCACTGTTCCTGTTAAAGCAGACTGGGAAACTGGCACTGTTCCTGTTAAAGCAGACTGGGAAACTGGCACTGTTCCTGTTAAAGCAGACTGGGAAACTGGCACTGTTCCTTTAAAGCGGACTGCGGAAACTGGCACTGTGCCTCTTAAAACAGATGGGGGAAACTGGCACTGACCATCATAAAGCAGACTGGGGAAACTGGTCCTGTTCCTTTTAAAGCAGACTGGGGAAACTGGCACTGTTTCTCTTAAAGCAGACTGGGGAAACTGGCACTGTTCCCCTTAACGCAGACTGGGTAAACTGTCACTGTTCCCCTTAAAACTGACTGGAGAAACTGGCACTGTTCCTTTATAAGCAGACTGGGGAAACGGGCACTGTTCCTGTTGAAGCAGACTGGGGAAACTGGCACTGTTCCTGTTTAAACAGAGTGGGGAAACGGGCACTATTCCTCTTAAAGCAGACTGGGTAAACTGGCACTGTTCCTCTTAAAGCAGACTGAGGAAACTGGCACTGTTCCTGTTAAAGCAGACTGGGAAACTAGCACTGTTCCTTTAAAGCGGACTGCGGAAACTGGCACTGTGCCTCTTATAACAGTTGGAGGAAACTGGCACTGTGCCTCTTATAACAGATGGGGGAAACTGGCACTGACCATCATAAAGCAGACCGGGGAAACTGGCGCTGTCCCTCTTAAAGCAGACAGGGGAAACTGGCACTGTTCCCCTTAACGCTGACTGGGTAAACTGTCACTGTTCCCCTTAAAACTGACTGGAGAAACTGGCACTGTTCCTTTATAAGCAGACTGGGGAAACGGGCACTGTTCCTGTTGAAGCAGACTGGGGAAACTGGCACTGTTCCCCTTAACGCAGACTGGGTAAACTGTCACTGTTCCCCTTAAAACTGACTGGAGAAACTGGCACTGTTCCTTTATAAGCAGACTGGGGAAACGGGCACTGTTCCTGTTGAAGCAGACTGGGGAAACTGGCACTGTTCCTGTTTAAACAGAGTGGGGAAACGGGCACTATTCCTCTTAAAGCAGACTGGGTAAACTGGCACTGTTCCTCTTAAAGCAGACTGAGGAAACTGGCACTGTTCCTGTTAAAGCAGACTGGGAAACTAGCACTGTTCCTTTAAAGCGGACTGCGGAAACTGGCACTGTGCCTCTTATAACAGTTGGAGGAAACTGGCACTGTGCCTCTTATAACAGATGGGGGAAACTGGCACTGACCATCATAAAGCAGACCGGGGAAACTGGCGCTGTCCCTCTTAAAGCAGACAGGGGAAACTGGCACTGTTCCCCTTAACGCAGACTGGGTAAACTGTCACTGTTCCCCTTAAAACTGACTGGAGAAACTGGCACTGTTCCTTTATAAGCAGACTGGGGAAACGGGCACTGTTCCTGTTGAAGCAGACTGGGGAAACTGGCACTGTTCCTGTTTAAACAGAGTGGGGAAACGGGCACTGTTCCTCTTAAAGCAGACTGGGTAAACTGGCACTGTTCCTCTTAATGCAGACTGAGGAAACTGGCACTGTTCCTCTTAAAGCAGACCGGGGAAACTGGCACTGTTCCTGTTAAAGCAGACTGGGAAACTGGCACTGTTCCTTTAAAGCGGACTGCGGAAACTGGCACTGTGCCTCTTATAACAGATGGGGGAAACTGGCACTGTGCCTCTTATAACAGATGGGGGAAACTGGCACTGACCATCATAAAGCAGACCGGGGAAACTGGTTCTGTTCCTTTCAAACCAGACTGGGGAAACTGGTACTGTTCCCCTTAAAGCAGACTGGGTAAACTGGCACTGTTCCTCTTAAAGCAGACTGAGAAAACTGGCACTGTTCCTCTTAAAGCAGACTGGGGAAACTGGCACTGTTCCTGTTAAAGCAGACTGGAAAACTGGCACTGTTCCTTGAAAGCGGACTGCGGAAACTGGCACTGTGCCTCTTAAAACAGATGGGGGAAACTGGAACAGACCATCATAAAGCAGACTGGGGAAACTGGTACTGTTCCTTTCAAAGCAGACTGGGGAAACTGGCACTGTTCCTCTTAAAGCAGACTGGGGAAACTGGTACTGTTCCTTTTCAAGCAGACTGGAGAAACTGGCACTGGTCCTTTTAAAGAAGACCGGGGAAACTGGCACTGTTCCTCGTAAAGCAGACTGGGTAAACTGGCACTGTTCCCCTTAAAGCAGATTGGGTAAACTGGCACTATTCCCCTTAAAACTGACTGGAGAAACTGGCACTGTTCCTTTTAAAGCAGTCTGGGGAAACGGGCACTGTTCCTGTTGAAGCAGACTGGGGAAATTGGCACTGTTCCTTTTAAAACAGAGTGGGGAAACTGGCACTGTTCCCCTTAAAGCAGACTGGGAAACTGGCACTGTTCCTCCTAAAGCAGACTGGGGAAACTGGCACTGTTCCTTTTAAAGCAGACTGGGGAATCGGGCACTGTTCCTGTTGAAGCAGACTGGGGAAACTGGCACTGGTCCTGTTAAAACAGAGTGGGGAAACTGGCACTGTTCCTCTTAAAGCAGACTGAGGAAACTGGCACTGTTCCTCTTAAAGGTGACTGGGGAAACTGGCACTGTTCCTCTTAAAGCAGACTGGGGAAACTGGCACTGTTCCTGTTAAAGCAGACTGGGAAACTGGCACTGTTCCTTTAAAGCAGACTGCAGAAACTGGCACTTTGCCTCTAACAGCAGATGGGGGAAACTGGCACAGACCATCATAAAGCAGACTGGGGAAACTGGTACTGTTCCTTTTCAAGCAGACTGGGGAAACTGGCACTGTTCCTCTTAAAGCAGACCGGGGAAACTGGTACTGTTCCTTTTCAAGCTGACTGGGGAAAGTGGCACTGTTCCGATTAAAGCAGAATGGGAAACTGGCACTGTTCCTCTTAAAGCAGACTGGAGAAACTGGCACTGTTCCCCTTAAAGCAGACTCGGGAAACTGGCACTGTTCCCTTAAAGCAGACTGGGGCAAATGGCACTGTTCCCCTAAAAGCAGACTGGGGAATCTGGCACTGTTCCTCTTAAAGCCGACGGGGGAAACAGGCACTGTTCCTGTTAAAGCAGACTGGGAAACTGGCACTGTTCCTGTTAAAGCAGACTGGGAAACTGGCACTGTTCCTTTAAAGCGGACTGCGGAAACTGGAACTGTGCCTCTTA
Organism: Mustelus asterias; assembly: GCF_964213995.1. Classification (NCBI taxonomy): domain Eukaryota; kingdom Metazoa; phylum Chordata; class Chondrichthyes; order Carcharhiniformes; family Triakidae; genus Mustelus; species Mustelus asterias. Next base: position 53,261,146 of record NC_135812.1, on the reverse strand, counting down.
AAACAGATGGGGGAAACTGGCACTGACCATCATAAAGCAGACTGGGGAAACTGGTCCTGTTCCTTTTAAAGCAGACTGGGGAAACTGGCACTGTTTCTCTTAAAGCAGACTGGGGAAACTGGCACTGTTCCCCTTAACGCAGACTGGGTAAACTGTCACTGTTCCCCTTAAAACTGACTGGAGAAACTGGCACTGTTCCTTTATAAGCAGACTGGGGAAACGGGCACTGTTCCTGTTGAAGCAGACTGGGGAAACTGGCACTGTTCCTGTTTAAACAGAGTGGGGAAACGGGCACTGTTCCTCTTAAAGCAGACTGGGTAAACTGGCACTGTTCCTCTTAAAGCAGACTGAGGAAACTGGCACTGTTCCTTTTAAAGCAGACTGGGGAAACTGGCACTGTTCCTGTTAAAGCAGACTGGGAAACTGGCACTTTTCCTTTAAAGCGGACTGCGGAAACTGGCACTATGCCTCTTATAACAGATGGGGGAAACTGGCACTGACCATCATAAAGCAGACTGGGAAAACTGGTTCTGTTCCTTTCAAAGCAGACTGGGGAAACTGGCACTGTTCCTCTTAAAGCAGACTGGGGAAACTGGTACTGTTCCCCTTAAAGCAGACTGGGGAAACTGGCACTGCTCCTATTGAAGCAGACCGGTGAAACTGGTACTGTTCCTTTTAAAGCGGACTGGGGAAACGGGCACTGTTCCTGTTGAAGCAGACTGGGGAAACAGGCACTGGTCCTGTTAAAACAGAGTGGGGAAACTGGCACTGTTCCTCTTAAAGCAGACTGGGTAAACTGTCACTGTTCCCCTTAAAACTGACTGGAGAAACTGGCACTGTTCCTTTTAAAGCAGACTGGGGAAACGGGCACTGTTCCTGTTGAAGCAGACTGGGGAAACTGGCACTGTTCCTGTTAAAACAGAATGGGGAAACTGGCACTGTTCCTCTTAAAGCAGACTGAGGAAACTGGCACTGTTCCTCTTAAAGCAGACTGAGGAAACTGGCACTGTTCCTCTTAAAGCAGACTGAGGAAACTGGCACTGTTCCTCTTAAAGCAGACTGGGGAAACTGGCTCTGTTCTTTTATAAGCAGACTGGGGAAACGGGCACTGTTCCTGTTGAAGCAAACTGGGGAAACTGGCCCTGTTCGTGTTAAAACAGGTTGGGGAAACTGGCACTGTTCCTCTTAAAGCAGACTGAGGAAACTGGCACTGTTCCTCTTAAAGCAGACTGGGGAAACTGGCACTGTTCCTGTTAAAGCAGACTGGGAAACTGGCACTGTTCCTTTAAAGCGGACTGCGGAAACTGGCACTGTGCCTCTTAAAACAGATGGGGGAAACTGGCACTGACCATCATAAAGCAGACTGGGGAAACTGGTACTGTTCCTTTCAAAGCAGACTGGGGAAACTGGCACTGTTCCTCTTAAAGCAGACTGGGGAAACTGGTACTGTTACTTTTCAAGCAGACTGGAGAAACTGGCACTGGTCCTTTTAAAGAAGATCGGGGAAACTGGCACTGTTCCTCGTAAAGCAGACTGGGTAAACTGGCACTGTTCCCCTTAAAGCAGATTGGGTAAACTGGCACTATTCCCCTTAAAACTGACTGGAGAAACTGGCACTGTTCCTTTTAAAGCAGTCTGGGGAAACGGGCACTGTTCCTGTTGAAGCAGACTGGGGAAATTGGTACTGTTCCTTTTGAAACAGAGTGGGGAAACTGGCACTGTTCCCCTTAAAGCAGACTGGGAAACTAGCACTGTTCCTCTTAAAGCAGAATGGGGAAACTGGCACTGTTCCTTTTAAAGCAGACTGGGGAATCGGGCACTGTTCCTGTTGAAGCAGACTGGGGAAACTGGCACTGGTCCTGTTAAAACAGAGTGGGGAAACTGGCACTGTTCCTCTTAAAGCAGACTGAGGAAACTGGCACTGTTCCTCTTAAAGGTGACTGTGGAAACTGGCACTGTTCCTCTTAAAGCAGACTGGGGAAACTGGCACTGTTCCTGTTAAAGCAGACTGGGAAACTGGCACTGTTCCTTTAAAGCAGACTGCAGAAACTGGCACTTTGCCCCTAACAACAGATGGGGGAAACTGGCACAGACCATCATAAAGCAGACTGGGGAAACTGGTACTGTTCCTTTTCAAGCAGACTGGGGAAACTGGCACTGTTCCTCTTAAAGCAGACCGGGGAAACTGGTACTGTTCTTTTTCAAGCTGACTGGGGAAAGTGGCACTGTTCCGATTAAAGCAGAATGGGAAACTGGCACTGTTCCTCTTAAAGCAGACTGGAGAAACTGGCACTGTTCCCCTTAAAGCAGACTCGGGAAACTGGCACTGTTCCCTTAAAGCAGACTGGGGCAAATGGCACTGTTCCCCTAAAAGCAGACTGGGGAATCTGGCACTGTTCCTCTTAAAGCCGACGGGGGAAACAGGCACTGTTCCTGTTAAAGCAGACTGGGAAACTGGTCCTGTTCCTGTTAAAGCAGACTGGGAAACTGGCACTGTTCCTGTTAAAGCAGACTGGGAAACTGGCACTGTTCCTTTAAAGCGGACTGCGGAAACTGGCACTGTGCCTCTTAAAACAGATGGGGGAAACTGGCACTGACCATCATAAAGCAGACTGGGGAAACTGGTCCTGTTCCTTTTAAAGCAGACTGGGGAAACTGGCACTGTTTCTCTTAAAGCAGACTGGGGAAACTGGCACTGTTCCCCTTATCGCAGACTGGGTAAACTGTCACTGTTCCCCTTAAAACTGACTGGAGAAACTGGCACTGTTCCTTTATAAGCAGACTGGGGAAACAGGCACTGTTCCTGTTGAAGCAGACTGGGGAAACTGGCACTGTTCCTGTTTAAACAGAGTGGGGAAAGGGGCACTGTTCCTCTTAAAGCAGACTGGGTAAACTGGCACTGTTTCTCTTAAAGCAGACTGAGGAAACTGGCACTGTTCCTTTTAAAGCAGACTGGGGAAACTGGCACTGTTCCTGTTAAAGCAGACTGGGAAACTGGCACTTTTCCTTTAAAGCGGACTGCGGAAACTGGCACTATGCCTCTTATAACAGATGGGGGAAACTGGCACTGACCATCATAAAGCAGACTGGGGAAACTGGTTCTGTTCCTTTCAAAGCAGACTGGGGAAACTGGCACTGTTCCTCTTAAAGCAGACTGGGGAAACTGGTACTGTTCCCCTTAAAGCAGACTGGGGAAACTGGCACTGCTCCTATTGAAGCAGACCGGTGAAACTGGTACTGTTCCTTTTAAAGCGGACTGGGGAAACGGGCACTGTTCCTGTTGAAGCAGACTGGGGAAACGGGCACTGTTCCTGTTGAAGCAGACTGGGGAAACTGGCACTGTTCCTGTTAAAACAGAATGGGGAAACTTGCACTGTTCCTCTTGAAGCAGACTGGAGAAACTGGCACTGTTCCTCTTAAAGCAGACTGAGGAAACTGGCACTGTTCCTCTTAAAGCAGACTGAGGAAACTGGCACTGTTCCTCTTATAGCAGACTGGGGAAACTGGCACTGTTCCTGTTAAAGCAGACTGGGAAACTGGCACTGTTCCTTTAAAGCAGACTGCGGAAACTGGCACTGTGCCTCTAAAAGCAGATGGGGGAAACTGGCACTGACCATCATAAAGCAGACTGGGGAAACTGGTACTGTTCCTTTCAAAGCAGACTGGGGAAACTGGCACTGTTCCTCTTAAAGCAGACCGGGGAAACTGGTACTGTTCCTTTTCAAGCAGACTGGGGAAACTGGCACTGTTTCTCTAAAAGCAGACCGGCGAAACTGGTACTGTTCCTTTTAAAGCAGACTGGGGAAACTGGCACTGTTTCTCTTAAAGGAGACTGGGGAAACTGGCACTGTTCCCCTTAAAGCGGACAGGGGAAATTGGCACTGTTCCTCTGAAAGCAGACTTGGAAAACTGGCACTGCTCCCCTTAAAGCAGACTGGGGAAACTGGTACTGCTCCTATTAAAGGAGACTCAGGAAACTGGCACCGTTCCCCTTAAAGCAGACTGGGGAATCTGCACACTTCCCCACAAAGCAGACTGGGGAAACTGACACTGTTCCCCTTAAAGCAGACTTGGGAAACTGGCACTGTTCTCCTTAAAGCAGACTGGGGAAACTGGCACTGTTCCACTTAAAACTGACTGGAGAAACTGGCACTGTTCCTTTTAAAGCAGACTGGGGAAACGGGCACTGTTCCTGTTGAAGCAGACTGGGGAACCTGGCACCGTTCCCCTTAAAGCAGACTGGGGAATCTGGCACTTTTCCCCACAAAGCAGACTGGGGAAACTGACACTGTTCCACTTAAAGCAGACCGGGGAACAGGCACTGTTCCTCTTAAAGCAGACTGGGTGATGCGCGACAATCAAGCACGTGGAACAAGGCTTCAGCTATTGAAGGCTTTTCTTAGCAAACAATGGAACTAACTAACACGAGTACACCAGTTCAGACTGGAGGGGTCCTGCCGCAGCAGAGGGTCTTATACCTCTCCTCCGGAGGCGGGGCCCCACCGGGATGTGCCATAATACCATTTACCACAGGTAAACACCCTAACCCAACAACATTATACAACCCCCACAGTGACAACACCCTAACCCAACAGTAACATAAGAACAACCCCCAGTGGTAACCAACGATGGTTCACCACATTCACCCCTCCTTTAAAAACAAAGGCCGGCGGGGTGCAAAAACAGGTCATATATGTACAAAATTCACAAGTCCAGACGGTCTGGAGGACCGCACCGTCGCTGTGATCTCCTCAACACCGGTTGCGAAACCGGAGCAGGTGCTTGCGGTGGCGTTCTCTCCAAAACAGCGTCCGGCTGTCCCCTCAAGGACTCCCGGGCCGGTTGACCCTGGTGAGGCGATGGTGCAGGGGATCCTGGAACCTTCTGTGGTGGCGCCGATCTCCGAGTCTCAGGCAAGCTGTACATGGGAGTATAACTGTTATGCACTGGTCCCGGTGCTGACCACGCCACGTCTGGGGAAGAAATAAGTAATAGGGGATTCGTGACAGGGGGTATGGGAGCGACAGGAGTTGCTACGTCCCCTGCGGGCGCCAGGTCTCGAATGGAGACTGTGTCCTCTCGCCCGTCAGGATATGCCACATAGGCATACTGAGGGTTGGTGTGGAGGAGTTGGACCGGTTCGACCAAGGGGTCGGACCTGCGGGCCCTCACATGTCGCCGCAGAAGGACGGGTCCTGGGTACGTCAACCAGGCTGGTAATGAGATCCCCGAGGACGACTTCCGAGGGAATGAGAACATCCTCTCGTGGGGAGTAGCATTGGTTGCCGTACACAGGAGGGAGCGGATAGAATGGAGCGCATTTGGAAGGACCTCCTGCCAACGGGAGACTGGAAGGCCCTTGGATTTCAGCGCCAGTAGGACAGCCTTCCAGACTGTAGCATTCTCCCTTTCCACCTGTCCGTTACCCCTAGGGTTGTAGCTCGTGGTTCTACTAGAGGCAATCCCATATGAGAGCAGGAATTGCCTCAAGTCGTTGCTCATGAACGACGAGCCCCTGTCGCTATGTATGTAGCAGGGGTACCCGAACAGGGTAAAAAGCTCACTGAATGCCTTAATCACGGTGGCATTCGACGTGTCCGCACAGGGGACAACAAACGGGAACCGGGAGTACTCATCTATTATATTGAGGAAATAGACATTCCGATCCGTTGAGGGAAGGGGGCCCTTAAAATCCACACTCAGCCTCTCGAAAGGGCGAGTGGCCTTGACCAATTGTGCCCGGTCCGGTCGATAAAAGTGCGGTTTGCATTCCGCGCAAATCCGACAGCTTCTCGTCACTGACCTGACATCCTCCACCGAGTAGGGCAGGTTGCGGGCTTTTACGAAGTGGTAGAGTCGGGTGACTCCAGGATGACACAGGTCATTGTGGAGGGCCTTCAAGCAGTCCTCCTGCATGATGGCGCATGTTCCGCGCGAGAGGGCATCCGAGGGCTCATTGAGCTTCCCTGGACGATACATAATATCGTAATTATAGGTGGAGAGCTCAATTCTCCACCGCAAGATCTTATCGTTTTTGATCTTGCCCCTCTGCGTGTTACTGAACATAAATGCCACGGATCGTTGATCCGTGATCAGAGTGAATCGCTTCCCCGCCAGGTAATGGCGCCAGTGTCTGACTGCCTCCACAATGGCCTGAGCCTCCTTCTCCACCGCTGAGTGCCGAATTTCGGGGCCTTGAAGGGTGCGGGAAAAGAACGCGACGGGCCTGCCTGCCTGGTTTAGTGTGGCGGCTAGGGCGAAATCAGATGCATCACTCTCCACCTGGAAAGGGATGGATTCATCCACCGCGTGCATCGTGGCTTTCGAAATGTCGCTTTTCAAAGCCTTGAAGGCCAATTGGGCCTCCGGCGTGAGTGGGAAGGTCGTGGACTTGATGAGCGGACGGGCTTTGTCCGCGTAGTTGGGGACCCACTGCACATAATACGAAAAGAACCCGAGGCATCTCCTCAGTGCTTTCGTGCTAGCGGGCAAGGGAAGTTCAGTAAGGGTGCGCATACGGTCTGGATCAGGGCCAATGACCCCGTTTTCCACCACGTATCCAAGGATGGCTAACCTGCGCGTACGGAATACGCACTTCTCCCTGTTATTGGTCAGATTCAGGCGAGATGCAGTGCGCAGAAAGTGTTGGAGATTCGTGTCATGGTCCTGCTGGTCATGGCCGCAGATGGTGACGTTATCCAGGTACGGGAAGGTAGCCCGCAACCCGTTCTGGTCCACCATTCGGTCCATAGCACGCTGGAAGACCGAGACCCCATTGGTGACACCAAATGGAACCCTGAGAAAATGGTATAGACGACCATCCGCCTCAAAAGCCGTGTATTGTCGGTCCTCTGGGCGGATGGGGAGTTGATGGTAGGCGGACTTAAGGTCTATGGTAGAGAACACTCGGTACTGCGCAATCTGATTGACCATATCAGAAATGCGCGGGAGAGGATACGCATCCAGCTGCGTATAACGGTTAATGGTCTGACTGTAGTCGATGACCATCCGAGGTTTGTTCCCGCTTTTGACTACCACGACCTGCGCTCTCCACGGACTAGCACTGGCCTGTATGATCCCTTCCTTGAGGAGCCGCTGAACCTCAGATCTAATAAAGATCCGGTCTTCAGCGCTGTAACGCCTACTCTTAGTAGCGATGGGCTTGCAGCCTGGTACCAGATTCTTAAATAAAGAAAGTGTGGTGATTTTCAGAGTGGAAAGATTGCATGCGGGGCGCTTTGGGCAATTTGGAGGCTGCGGCTGATTCCCTACTGCCAGTGAAGGGAGTGGCCCACCGTACTGTAGGATCACACTCTTCATGTGGACCATAAAATTTAGTCCGAGGAGAATTGGCGCACAAAGGTGAGGTAACACAAGGAGCCTGTATTGCTCGTAAATTGTGCCCTGTACCTCTAGGGTTACCATACACCGTCCTTGGATCGATACAGACCGGGACCGTGATGCCATGGAAATTGTCTGCTTGGCAGGTAGAACCCGGAGTCCACACCTTTTTGCAGTGTCAGGGTGTATGAAACTCTCGGTGCTCCCACTGTCAAACAGACAATACACAGTACGACCATTTACCTTGATATTCATCATGGAATTCTCAAGCCTGTGGTGCTTTGTCTGGTCCAGGGAGATCGACGCCACTGTTGGCCCCTGGGCGTCACTGCATGCAGCCGATGTTGATGCTGAGGACCCCTGCTGGTCGCTTCTAGTCGTCGTGGACCATGATGGCCGCCCCCATGAATCGCACGTGGGTGAGGGCGCCAAACGTAGCGACTCCTGGTGGTCTTCCTCCTCCTCCGTCAGCCACGATGGCGCCATCCTGGATTCGCACGTGGTCGGACCTCGTGGGTACTGCGACGCCGAAGGAGATTGTCTCCGCTCTGGAGGGTTACAAGCTGCACTGCCGTTTTTGGACTTTGACCTGCAAACTTTAGCATAGTGGCCCTTTTTACCACACTGGCTGCAGATTGCCGTTTTTGCAGGACACTGTTGCCGTGGATGCTTGGCCCCACCGCAAAAATAGCATCGCTGGCCGCCTGGAGCTGCCGCCGTCGTCGGATCGATATGGGAGCGCAAGCCCGCGGGGCGAGGAGGGATTTGAGCTTGCTCTTGCCACGTTGTCTCCACGTGGTCCTCGGGGTACAGAGCCAAGCTTTTCGACGCTGCTTCCAGCATCTCAGCCATCTCCATCGCTTGGGTCAAGTTGAGGTTCCCTTTCTCCAGTAACTTAAGCCGGATGTACGAGGACCCTACCCCTGCTACGAACGCGTCTCGGGCAAGGTCGTACATATATTGTTCGGCTGATACGTCTTTACAATCGCAACCCCTGGCAAGCTGCAGGAGCTCATTGGCGTAGTCCTCCATGGTTTCGCCCGACTGCCGACGTCGTGTAACGAGGAGGTAACGAGCGTGTATCTCGTTGGGTGGTCTCGTGTATTGTTTCTTCAAGAGCTCGATGGCCCTCGGGTAAGTGGTGGCCGCACGAATCGCAAGATAAATCGTGTCGCTTACCCTTGCGTGGAGGACCTGGAGTTTGTCGCTGTCTGTAGTAACAGCTACAGAGGCTGCCAGGGAGTCTTCGAAACACTTCCACCAGTGGTCGAAGGTGTTAGCGGCACCGACCGCACGTTCAACGCCAGACGTTCTGGTTTTAATATTTGTTCCACACTCCCTTTTTACTGTTGAGAGTTTTATGTTTGCTAATAAAATTGATGCGCGACAATCAAGCACGTGGAACAAGGCTTCAGCTATTGAAGGCTTTTATTAGCAAACAATGGAACTAACGAACACGAGAACACCAGTTCAGACTGGAGGGGTCCTGCCGGAGCAGAGGGTCTTATACCTCTCCTCCGGAGGCAGGGCCCCACTGGGATGTGCCATAATAACATTTACCACAGGTAAACACCCAAACCCAACAACATTATACAACCCCCACAGTGACAACACCCTAACGCAACAGTAACATAAGAACAACCCCCAGTGGTAACCAACGATGGTTCACCACACTGGGTAAACTGGCACTGTTCCCCTTAAAGCAGACTGGGAAAACTGGCACTGTTCCCCTTAAAACTGACTGGAGAAACTGGCACTGTTCCTTTTAAAGCTGACTGGGGAAACAGGGCACTGTTCCTTTTAAAACAGAGTGGGGAAACTGGCGCTGTCCCTCTTAAAGCAGACAGGGGAAACTGGCACTGTTCCCCTTAAAGCAGACTGGGAAACTGGCACTGTTCCTCTTAAAGCAGATTGGGGAAACTGGCACTGTTCCTTTTAAAGCAGACTGGGGAAACAGGCACTGTTCCTGTTGAAGCAGACTGGGGAAACAGGCACTGGTCCTGTTAAAACAGAGTGGGGAAACTGGCACTGTTCCTCTTAAAGCAGGCTGGGTAAACTGTCACTGTTTCCCTTAAAACTGACTGGAGAAACTGGCACTGTTCCTTTTAAAGCAGACTGGGGAAACAGGCACTGTTCCTTTTGAAGCAGGCTGAGGAAACTGGCACTGTTCCTGTTAAAGCAGACTGGGAAACTGGCACTGTTCCTGTTAAAGCACACTGGGAAACTGGCACTGTTCCTTTAAAGCAGACTGTGGAAACTGGCACTGTGCCTCTTAAAGCAGACTGGGGAAACTGGCACTGACCATCTTAAAGCAGACTGGGGAAACTGGCACTGTTTCTCTTGAAGCAGACTGGGGAAACTGGCACTGTTCCTTTTAAAGCAGACTGGGGAAATGGGCACTGTGCCTCTGAAAGCAGACTGTGGAAACTGGCACTGTTTCTCTTAAAGCAGACTGGGGGAAACAGACACTGTTCCTGTTCAAGCGGACTGGGGGAACTGGTACTGTTCCTTTTTAAGCAGACTCGGGAAACTAGCACGGTTCCTCTTAAAGCAGACTGGGTAAACTGGTGCTGTTCTGTTTAAAGCAGACTGGGGAAACTGGCACGGTTACTATTCAAGCAGACTGGGGAAACGGGCACTGGTTCTCGAAAAGTTGACTGGTGAAACTGGCACTGTTTCTCTGAAAGCAGACTGGGGAATCGGGCACTGTTCCTGTTGAAGCAGGCTGGGGAAACTGGGATTGTTCCTTTTAAAGCAGACTGGGGAAACTGGGACTGTTCCTTTTAAAGCAGACTGGGGAAACTGGCACTGTTCCTCTTAAAGCAGACTGGGTAAACTGGCACTGTTCCCCTTAAAGCAGACTCGGGAAACAGGCACTGTTCCTCTAAAAGCAGACTGGGGAAACTGGCACTGTTCCCCTTAATGCAGACTGGGTAAACTGGCACTGTTCCCCTTAAAGCAGACTGGGGAAACGGGCACTGTTCCTGTTGAAGCAGACTGGGGAAACTGGCACTGTTCCCCTTAATGCAGACTGGGGAATCAGGCACTTTTCCCCACAAAGCAGACTGGGGAAACTGGCACTGTCCCTCTTAAAGCAGACTGGGGAAACTGGCACTGTTTCTCTTGAAGCAGACTGGGGAAACTGGCACAATTTCTCTTGAAGCAGACTGGGGAAACTGACACTGTTTCTCTAAAAGCAGACTGGGGAAACTGGCACTGTTTCTCTTAAAGCAGACTGGGGAAACTGGCACTGTTCCCCTCAAAGCAGACTGGGGAAACTGGCACTGTTCCCCTTAAAACTGACTGGAGAAACTGGCACTGTTCCTTTTAAAGCAGACTGGGGAAACGGGCACTGTTCCTGTTGAAGCAGACTGGGGAAATTGGCACTGACCATCATAAAGCGGACTGCGGAAACTGGCACTGTTTCTCTTGAAGCAGACTGGGGAAACTGGCACAATTTCTCTTGAAGCAGACTGGGGAAACTTGCACTGTTTCTCTAAAAGCAGACAGGGGAATCTGACACTGTTTCTCTAAAAGCAGACTGGGGAAACTGACACTGTTTCTCTTGAAGCAGACTGGGGAAACTGGGACAATTTCTCTTGAAGCAGACTGGGGAAACTTGCACTTTTTCTCTAAAAGCAGACTGGGGAATCTGACACTGTTTCTCTTAAAGCAGACTGGGGAATCTGACACTGTTTCTCTAAAAGCAGACTGGGGAAACTGACACTGTTTCTCTTAAAGCAGACTGGGGAAATGGGCACTGTCCCTCTTAAAGCAGACTGGGGAAACTGGTGCTATTCGCCTTAAGCAGACCAGGGAAACTGACACTGTCCCTCTTAAAGCAGACTGGGGAAACTGGCACTGTTTCCCTTATAGCAGACTGGGGAAACTGGCACTGTTCCTCTAAAAGCAGACTGGGAAACTGGCACTGTTCCTTTAAAGCAGACTGCGGAAACTGGCACTGTGCCTCTTAAAGCAGACTGGGGAAACTGGCACTGACCATCATAATGCAGACTGGGGAAACTGGCACGGTTTCGCTTGAAGCAGCCTGGGGAAACTGGCACAGTTTCTCTTGAAGCAGACTGGGGAAACTGGCACTGTTTCTTTTAAAGCAGACTGGGGAACCTGGCACTTTCCCTCTTAAAGGTGACTGGGGAAACTGGCACTGTTCCGTGTAAAGCAGACTGGAGTAACTGGCACTGTTCCTTTTAAAGCAGACTGGGGAAATGGGCACTGTGCCTCTGAAAGCAGGCTGGGGAAACTGGCGCTATTCGCCTTAAGCAGACTGGGGAAACTGACACTGTTCCACTGAAAGCAGCCGTGGGAAACTGGCACTGTTCTCCGTAAAGCAGACTGGGGAAACTGGCACTGTTCCCTGAAAGCAGACTGGGGCAAATGGCACTGTTCCCCTTCAAGCAGACTGGGGAATCTCGCACTGTTCCTCTTAAAGCAGACGGGGGAAACTGGCACTGTTTCTCTTAAAGCAGACCGGGGAAACTGGTACTGTTCCTTTTAAAGCAGACTGGGGAAACTGGCACTGTTCCTGTTGAAGCAGACTGGGGAACCTGGCACTGTTCCTGTTAAAACAGAGTGGGGAAACTGGTACTGTTCCTCTTAAAGCAGACTGGGTAAACTGGCACTGTTCCTCTTAAAGCCGACGGGGGAAACTGGCACTGTTCCTCTTAAAGCAGACTGCGGAAACTGGCACTGTGCCTCTTAAAACAGATGGGGGAAACTGGCACTGACCATCATAAAGCAGACTGGGGAAACTGGTACTGTTCCTTTCAAAACAGACTGGGGAAACTGGCACTGTTCCTCTTAAAGCAGACCGGGGAAACAGGTACTGTTCCTTTTCAAGCAGACTGGGGAAACTGGTACTGTTCCTTTCAAAGCAGACTGGGGAAACTGGCACTGTTCCTCTTAAAGCAGACCGGGGAAACTGGTACTGTTCCTTTTCAAGCAGACTGGGGAAACTGGCACTGGTCCTTTTAAAGCAGACCGGGGAAACTGGCACTCTTCCTCTTAAAGCAGACTGGGTAAACTGGCACTGTTCCCCTTAAAGCAGACTGGAGAAACTGGCACTGTTCCTTTTAAAGCAGACTGGGGAAATGGGCACTGTTCCTGTTGAAGCAGACTGGGGAAACTGGCACTGTTCCTTTTAAAACAGAGTGGGGAAACTGGCGCTGTTCCTTTAAAGCAGACTGAGGAAACTGGCACTGTTCCTCTTGAAGCAGACTGAGGAAACTGGCACCGTTCCTCTTAAAGCAGACTGGGGAAACTGGCACTGCTCCTGTTAAAGCCGACTGGGGAAACTGGCACCGTTCCGATTGAAGAAGACTGGGGAACCTGGCACCGTTCCCCGTAAAGCAGACTGGGGAATCAGGCACTTTTCCCCACAAAGCAGACTGGGGAAACTGGCACTGTTCCGATTAAAGCAGAATGGGAAACTGGCACTGTTCCTCTTAAAGCAGACTGGAGAAACTGGCACTGTTCCCCTTAAAGCAGACTCGGGAAACTGGCATTGTTCCCTTAAAGCAGACTGGGGCAAATGGCACTGTTCCCCTTAAAGCAGACTGGGGAATCTGGCACTGTTCCTCTTAAAGCCGACGGGGGAAACTGGCACTGTTCCTGTTAAAGCAGACTGGGGAACCTGGCACTTTCCCTCTTAAAGGTGACTGGGGAAACTGCCACTGTTCCCCGTAAAGCAGATTGGGGTAACTGGCACTGTTCCTTTTAAAGCAGACTGGGGAAACGGGTACTGTGCCTCTGAATGCACACTGGGGAAACTGGCACTGTTTCTCTTAAAGCAGACTGGGGGAAACTGGCACTGTTCCCTTAAAGCAGACTGGGGCAAATGGCACTGTTCCCCTTCAAGCACACTGGGGAATCTCGCACTGTTCCTCTTAAAGCAGACGGGGGAAACTGGCACTGTTTCTCTTACAGCAGACCGGGGAAACTGGTACTGTTCCTTTTAAAGCAGACTGGGGAAACTGGCACTGTTTCTCTTAAAGCAGACTGGGGAAACTGGCACTGTTCCCCTTAAAACTGACTGGAGAAACTGGCACTGTTCCTGTTAAAGCAGACTGGGAAACTGGCACTGTTCCTGTTAAAGCAGACTGGGGAACCTGGCACTTTCCCTCTTAAAGGTGACTGGGGAAACTGCCACTGTTCCCCGTAAAGCAGATTGGGGTAACTGGCACTGTTCCTTTTAAAGCAGACTGGGGAAACGGGTACTGTGCCTTTGAATGCACACTGGGGAAACTGGCACTGTTTCTCTTAAAGCAGACTGGGGGAAACAGACACTGTTGCTGTTCAAGCAGACTGGGGAAACTGGTACTGGTCCTTTTAAAGCAGACCGGGGAAACTGGCACTGGTCCTTTTAAAGCAGACTGGGTAAACTGGCACTGGTCCTTTTAAAGCAGACCGAGGAAACAGGCACTGTTCCTCTTAAAGCAGACTGGGTAAACTGGCACTGTTCCCCTGAAAGCAGACTGGGTAAACTGGCACTGTTCCCCTTAAAACTGACTGGAGAAACTGGCACTGTTCCTTTTAAAGCAGACTGGGGAAACGGGCACTGTTCCTGTTGAAGCAGACTGGGGAAACTGGCACTGTTCCTGTTAAAACAGAGTGGGGAAACTGGCACTGTTCCTGTTAAAGCAGACTGGGAAACTGGCACTGTTCCTTTAAAGCGGACTGCGGAAACTGGCACTGTGCCTCTTAAAACAGATGGGGGAAACTGGCACTGTTTCTCTTAAAGCAGACTGGGGAAACTGGTACTGTTCCTTTCAAAGCAGAATGGGGAAACTGGCACTGTTCCTATTGAAGCAGACCGGGGAAACTGGCACTGGTCCTTTTAAAGCAGACCGGGGAAACTGGCACTGTTCCTATTAAAGCTGACTGGCGAAACTGGCACTGTTCCCCTTAAAGCAGATTGGGTAAACTGGCACTGTTCCACTTAAAGCTGACTGGAGAAACTGGCACTGTTCCTTTTAAAGCAGACTGGGGAAACGGGCACTGTTCCTGTTGAAGCAGACTGGGGAACCTGGCACCGTTCCCCTTAAAGCAGACTGGGGAATCTGGCACTTTTCCCCACAAAGCAGACTGGGGAAACTGACACTGTTCCACTTAAAGCAGACCGGGGAACTGGCACTCTTCCTCTTAAAGCAGACTGGGTAAACTGGCACATTCCCCTTAAAGCAGACTGGGAAAACTGGCACTGTTCCCCTTAAAACTGACTGGAGAAACTGGCACTGTTCCTTTTAAAGCAGTCTGGGGAAACGGGCACTGTTCCTGTTGAAGCAGACTGGGGAAAGTGGCACTGTTCCCTTAAAGCAGACTGGGGCAAATGGCACTGTTCCCCTTAAAGCAGACTGGGGAATCTGGCACTGTTCCTCTTAAAGCCGAAGGGGGAAACTGGCACTGTTTCTCTTAAAACAGACCGGGGAAACTGGTCCTGTTCCTTTTAAAGCAGGCTGGGGAAACTGGTCCTGTTCCTTTTAAAGCAGACTGGGGAAACTGACACTGTTTCTCTTGAAGCAGACTGGGGAAACTGGGACAATTTCTCTTGAAGCAGACTGGGGAAACTTGCACTTTTTCTCTAAAAGCAGACTGGGGAATCTGACACTGTTTCTCTTAAAGCAGACTGGGGAATCTGACACTGTTTCTCTAAAAGCAGACTGGGGAAACTGACACTGTTTCTCTTAAAGCAGACTGGGGAAATGGGCACTGTCCCTCTTAAAGCAGACTGGGGAAACTGGTGCTATTCGCCTTAAGCAGACCAGGGAAACTGACACTGTCCCTCTTAAAGCAGACTGGGGAAACTGGCACTGTTTCCCTTATAGCAGACTGGGGAAACTGGCACTGTTCCTCTAAAAGCAGACTGGGAAACTGGCACTGTTCCTTTAAAGCAGACTGCGGAAACTGGCACTGTGCCTCTTAAAGCAGACTGGGGAAACTGGCACTGACCATCATAATGCAGACTGGGGAAACTGGCACGGTTTCGCTTGAAGCAGCCTGGGGAAACTGGCACAGTTTCTCTTGAAGCAGACTGGGGAAACTGGCACTGTTTCTTTTAAAGCAGACTGGGGAACCTGGCACTTTCCCTCTTAAAGGTGACTGGGGAAACTGGCACTGTTCCGTGTAAAGCAGACTGGAGTAACTGGCACTGTTCCTTTTAAAGCAGACTGGGGAAATGGGCACTGTGCCTCTGAAAGCAGGCTGGGGAAACTGGCGCTATTCGCCTTAAGCAGACTGGGGAAACTGACACTGTTCCACTGAAAGCAGCCGTGGGAAACTGGCACTGTTCTCCGTAAAGCAGACTGGGGAAACTGGCACTGTTCCCTGAAAGCAGACTGGGGCAAATGGCACTGTTCCCCTTCAAGCAGACTGGGGAATCTCGCACTGTTCCTCTTAAAGCAGACGGGGGAAACTGGCACTGTTTCTCTTAAAGCAGACCGGGGAAACTGGTACTGTTCCTTTTAAAGCAGACTGGGGAAACTGGCACTGTTCCTGTTGAAGCAGACTGGGGAACCTGGCACTGTTCCTGTTAAAACAGAGTGGGGAAACTGGTACTGTTCCTCTTAAAGCAGACTGGGTAAACTGGCACTGTTCCTCTTAAAGCCGACGGGGGAAACTGCACTGTTCCTCTTAAAGCAGACTGCGGAAACTGGCACTGTGCCTCTTAAAACAGATGGGGGAAACTGGCACTGACCATCATAAAGCAGACTGGGGAAACTGGTACTGTTCCTTTCAAAACAGACTGGGGAAACTGGCACTGTTCCTCTTAAAGCAGACCGGGGAAACAGGTACTGTTCCTTTTCAAGCAGACTGGGGAAACTGGTACTGTTCCTTTCAAAGCAGACTGGGGAAACTGGCACTGGTCCTTTTAAAGCAGACCGGGGAAACTGGCACTCTTCCTCTTAAAGCAGACCGGGGAAACTGGTACTGTTCCTTTTAAAGCAGACTGGGGAAACTGGCACTGTTCCTGTTGAAGCAGACTGGGGAACCTGGCACTGTTCCTGTTAAAACAGAGTGGGGAAACTGGTACTGTTCCTCTTAAAGCAGACTGGGTAAACTGGCACTGTTCCTCTTAAAGCCGACGGGGGAAACTGGCACTGTTCCTCTTAAAGCAGACTGCGGAAACTGGCACTGTGCCTCTTAAAACAGATGGGGGAAACTGGCACTGACCATCATAAAGCAGACTGGGGAAACTGGTACTGTTCCTTTCAAAACAGACTGGGGAAACTGGCACTGTTCCTCTTAAAGCAGACCGGGGAAACAGGTACTGTTCCTTTTCAAGCAGACTGGGGAAACTGGTACTGTTCCTTTCAAAGCAGACTGGGGAAACTGGCACTGTTCCTCTTAAAGCAGACCGGGGAAACTGGTACTGTTCCTTTTCAAGCAGACTGGGGAAACTGGCACTGGTCCTTTTAAAGCAGACCGGGGAAACTGGCACTCTTCCTCTTAAAGCAGACTGGGTAAACTGGCACTGTTCCCCTTAAAGCAGACTGGAGAAACTGGCACTGTTCCTTTTAAAGCAGACTGGGGAAATGGGCACTGTTCCTGTTGAAGCAGACTGGGGAAACTGGCACTGTTCCTTTTAAAACAGAGTGGGGAAACTGGCGCTGTTCCTTTAAAGCAGACTGAGGAAACTGGCACTGTTCCTCTTGAAGCAGACTGAGGAAACTGGCACCGTTCCTCTTAAAGCAGACTGGGGAAACTGGCACTGCTCCTGTTAAAGCCGACTGGGGAAACTGGCACCGTTCCGATTGAAGAAGACTGGGGAACCTGGCACCGTTCCCCGTAAAGCAGACTGGGGAATCAGGCACTTTTCCCCACAAAGCAGACTGGGGAAACTGGCACTGTTCCGATTAAAGCAGAATGGGAAACTGGCACTGTTCCTCTTAAAGCAGACTGGAGAAACTGGCACTGTTCCCCTTAAAGCAGACTCGGGAAACTGGCATTGTTCCCTTAAAGCAGACTGGGGCAAATGGCACTGTTCCCCTTAAAGCAGACTGGGGAATCTGGCACTGTTCCTCTTAAAGCCGACGGGGGAAACTGGCACTGTTCCTGTTAAAGCAGACTGGGGAACCTGGCACTTTCCCTCTTAAAGGTGACTGGGGAAACTGCCACTGTTCCCCGTAAAGCAGATTGGGGTAACTGGCACTGTTCCTTTTAAAGCAGACTGGGGAAACGGGTACTGTGCCTCTGAATGCACACTGGGGAAACTGGCACTGTTTCTCTTAAAGCAGACTGGGGGAAACTGGCACTGTTCCCTTAAAGCAGACTGGGGCAAATGGCACTGTTCCCCTTCAAGCACACTGGGGAATCTCGCACTGTTCCTCTTAAAGCAGACGGGGGAAACTGGCACTGTTTCTCTTACAGCAGACCGGGGAAACTGGTACTGTTCCTTTTAAAGCAGACTGGGGAAACTGGCACTGTTTCTCTTAAAGCAGACTGGGGAAACTGGCACTGTTCCCCTTAAAACTGACTGGAGAAACTGGCACTGTTCCTGTTAAAGCAGACTGGGAAACTGGCACTGTTCCTGTTAAAGCAGACTGGGGAACCTGGCACTTTCCCTCTTAAAGGTGACTGGGGAAACTGCCACTGTTCCCCGTAAAGCAGATTGGGGTAACTGGCACTGTTCCTTTTAAAGCAGACTGGGGAAACGGGTACTGTGCCTTTGAATGCACACTGGGGAAACTGGCACTGTTTCTCTTAAAGCAGACTGGGGGAAACAGACACTGTTGCTGTTCAAGCAGACTGGGGAAACTGGTACTGGTCCTTTTAAAGCAGACCGGGGAAACTGGCACTGGTCCTTTTAAAGCAGACTGGGTAAACTGGCACTGGTCCTTTTAAAGCAGACCGAGGAAACAGGCACTGTTCCTCTTAAAGCAGACTGGGTAAACTGGCACTGTTCCCCTGAAAGCAGACTGGGTAAACTGGCACTGTTCCCCTTAAAACTGACTGGAGAAACTGGCACTGTTCCTTTTAAAGCAGACTGGGGAAACGGGCACTGTTCCTGTTGAAGCAGACTGGGGAAACTGGCACTGTTCCTGTTAAAACAGAGTGGGGAAACTGGCACTGTTCCTGTTAAAGCAGACTGGGAAACTGGCACTGTTCCTTTAAAGCGGACTGCGGAAACTGGCACTGTGCCTCTTAAAACAGATGGGGGAAACTGGCACTGTTTCTCTTAAAGCAGACTGGGGAAACTGGTACTGTTCCTTTCAAAGCAGAATGGGGAAACTGGCACTGTTCCTATTGAAGCAGACCGGGGAAACTGGCACTGGTCCTTTTAAAGCAGACCGGGGAAACTGGCACTGTTCCTATTAAAGCTGACTGGCGAAACTGGCACTGTTCCCCTTAAAGCAGATTGGGTAAACTGGCACTGTTCCACTTAAAGCTGACTGGAGAAACTGGCACTGTTCCTTTTAAAGCAGACTGGGGAAACGGGCACTGTTCCTGTTGAAGCAGACTGGGGAACCTGGCACCGTTCCCCTTAAAGCAGACTGGGGAATCTGGCACTTTTCCCCACAAAGCAGACTGGGGAAACTGACACTGTTCCACTTAAAGCAGACCGGGGAACTGGCACTCTTCCTCTTAAAGCAGACTGGGTAAACTGGCACATTCCCCTTAAAGCAGACTGGGAAAACTGGCACTGTTCCCCTTAAAACTGACTGGAGAAACTGGCACTGTTCCTTTTAAAGCAGTCTGGGGAAACGGGCACTGTTCCTGTTGAAGCAGACTGGGGAAAGTGGCACTGTTCCCTTAAAGCAGACTGGGGCAAATGGCACTGTTCCCCTTAAAGCAGACTGGGGAATCTGGCACTGTTCCTCTTAAAGCCGAAGGGGGAAACTGGCACTGTTTCTCTTAAAACAGACCGGGGAAACTGGTCCTGTTCCTTTTAAAGCAGGCTGGGGAAACTGGTCCTGTTCCTTTTAAAGCAGACTGGGGAAACTGACACTGTTTCTCTTGAAGCAGACTGGGGAAACTGGGACAATTTCTCTTGAAGCAGACTGGGGAAACTTGCACTTTTTCTCTAAAAGCAGACTGGGGAATCTGACACTGTTTCTCTTAAAGCAGACTGGGGAATCTGACACTGTTTCTCTAAAAGCAGACTGGGGAAACTGACACTGTTTCTCTTAAAGCAGACTGGGGAAATGGGCACTGTCCCTCTTAAAGCAGACTGGGGAAACTGGTGCTATTCGCCTTAAGCAGACCAGGGAAACTGACACTGTCCCTCTTAAAGCAGACTGGGGAAACTGGCACTGTTTCCCTTATAGCAGACTGGGGAAACTGGCACTGTTCCTCTAAAAGCAGACTGGGAAACTGGCACTGTTCCTTTAAAGCAGACTGCGGAAACTGGCACTGTGCCTCTTAAAGCAGACTGGGGAAACTGGCACTGACCATCATAATGCAGACTGGGGAAACTGGCACGGTTTCGCTTGAAGCAGCCTGGGGAAACTGGCACAGTTTCTCTTGAAGCAGACTGGGGAAACTGGCACTGTTTCTTTTAAAGCAGACTGGGGAACCTGGCACTTTCCCTCTTAAAGGTGACTGGGGAAACTGGCACTGTTCCGTGTAAAGCAGACTGGAGTAACTGGCACTGTTCCTTTTAAAGCAGACTGGGGAAATGGGCACTGTGCCTCTGAAAGCAGGCTGGGGAAACTGGCGCTATTCGCCTTAAGCAGACTGGGGAAACTGACACTGTTCCACTGAAAGCAGCCGTGGGAAACTGGCACTGTTCTCCGTAAAGCAGACTGGGGAAACTGGCACTGTTCCCTGAAAGCAGACTGGGGCAAATGGCACTGTTCCCCTTCAAGCAGACTGGGGAATCTCGCACTGTTCCTCTTAAAGCAGACGGGGGAAACTGGCACTGTTTCTCTTAAAGCAGACCGGGGAAACTGGTACTGTTCCTTTTAAAGCAGACTGGGGAAACTGGCACTGTTCCTGTTGAAGCAGACTGGGGAACCTGGCACTGTTCCTGTTAAAACAGAGTGGGGAAACTGGTACTGTTCCTCTTAAAGCAGACTGGGTAAACTGGCACTGTTCCTCTTAAAGCCGACGGGGGAAACTGCACTGTTCCTCTTAAAGCAGACTGCGGAAACTGGCACTGTGCCTCTTAAAACAGATGGGGGAAACTGGCACTGACCATCATAAAGCAGACTGGGGAAACTGGTACTGTTCCTTTCAAAACAGACTGGGGAAACTGGCACTGTTCCTCTTAAAGCAGACCGGGGAAACAGGTACTGTTCCTTTTCAAGCAGACTGGGGAAACTGGTACTGTTCCTTTCAAAGCAGACTGGGGAAACTGGCACTGGTCCTTTTAAAGCAGACCGGGGAAACTGGCACTCTTCCTCTTAAAGCAGACTGGGTAAACTGGCACTGTTCCCCTTAAAGCAGACTGGAGAAACTGGCACTGTTCCTTTTAAAGCAGACTGGGGAAATGGGCACTGTTCCTGTTGAAGCAGACTGGGGAAACTGGCACTGTTCCTTTTAAAACAGAGTGGGGAAACTGGCGCTGTTCCTTTAAAGCAGACTGAGGAAACTGGCACTGTTCCTCTTGAAGCAGACTGAGGAAACTGGCACCGTTCCTCTTAAAGCAGACTGGGGAAACTGGCACTGCTCCTGTTAAAGCCGACTGGGGAAACTGGCACCGTTCCGATTGAAGAAGACTGGGGAACCTGGCACCGTTCCCCGTAAAGCAGACTGGGGAATCAGGCACTTTTCCCCACAAAGCAGACTGGGGAAACTGGCACTGTTCCGATTAAAGCAGAATGGGAAACTGGCACTGTTCCTCTTAAAGCAGACTGGAGAAACTGGCACTGTTCCCCTTAAAGCAGACTCGGGAAACTGGCATTGTTCCCTTAAAGCAGACTGGGGCAAATGGCACTGTTCCCCTTAAAGCAGACTGGGGAATCTGGCACTGTTCCTCTTAAAGCCGACGGGGGAAACTGGCACTGTTCCTGTTAAAGCAGACTGGGGAACCTGGCACTTTCCCTCTTAAAGGTGACTGGGGAAACTGCCACTGTTCCCCGTAAAGCAGATTGGGGTAACTGGCACTGTTCCTTTTAAAGCAGACTGGGGAAACGGGTACTGTGCCTCTGAATGCACACTGGGGAAACTGGCACTGTTTCTCTTAAAGCAGACTGGGGGAAACTGGCACTGTTCCCTTAAAGCAGACTGGGGCAAATGGCACTGTTCCCCTTCAAGCAGACTGGGGAATCTCGCACTGTTCCTCTTAAAGCAGACGGGGGAAACTGGCACTGTTTCTCTTACAGCAGACCGGGGAAACTGGTACTGTTCCTTTTAAAGCAGACTGGGGAAACTGGCACTGTTTCTCTTAAAGCAGACTGGGGAAACTGGCACTGTTCCCCTTAAAACTGACTGGAGAAACTGGCACTGTTCCTGTTAAAGCAGACTGGGAAACTGGCACTGTTCCTGTTAAAGCAGACTGGGGAACCTGGCACTTTCCCTCTTAAAGGTGACTGGGGAAACTGCCACTGTTCCCCGTAAAGCAGATTGGGGTAACTGGCACTGTTCCTTTTAAAGCAGACTGGGGAAACGGGTACTGTGCCTTTGAATGCACACTGGGGAAACTGGCACTGTTTCTCTTAAAGCAGACTGGGGGAAACAGACACTGTTGCTGTTCAAGCAGACTGGGGAAACTGGTACTGGTCCTTTTAAAGCAGACCGGGGAAACTGGCACTGGTCCTTTTAAAGCAGACTGGGTAAACTGGCACTGGTCCTTTTAAAGCAGACCGAGGAAACAGGCACTGTTCCTCTTAAAGCAGACTGGGTAAACTGGCACTGTTCCCCTGAAAGCAGACTGGGTAAACTGGCACTGTTCCCCTTAAAACTGACTGGAGAAACTGGCACTGTTCCTTTTAAAGCAGACTGGGGAAACGGGCACTGTTCCTGTTGAAGCAGACTGGGGAAACTGGCACTGTTCCTGTTAAAACAGAGTGGGGAAACTGGCACTGTTCCTGTTAAAGCAGACTGGGAAACTGGCACTGTTCCTTTAAAGCGGACTGCGGAAACTGGCACTGTGCCTCTTAAAACAGATGGGGGAAACTGGCACTGTTTCTCTTAAAGCAGACTGGGGAAACTGGTACTGTTCCTTTCAAAGCAGAATGGGGAAACTGGCACTGTTCCTATTGAAGCAGACCGGGGAAACTGGCACTGGTCCTTTTAAAGCAGACCGGGGAAACTGGCACTGTTCCTATTAAAGCTGACTGGCGAAACTGGCACTGTTCCCCTTAAAGCAGATTGGGTAAACTGGCACTGTTCCACTTAAAGCTGACTGGAGAAACTGGCACTGTTCCTTTTAAAGCAGACTGGGGAAACGGGCACTGTTCCTGTTGAAGCAGACTGGGGAACCTGGCACCGTTCCCCTTAAAGCAGACTGGGGAATCTGGCACTTTTCCCCACAAAGCAGACTGGGGAAACTGACACTGTTCCACTTAAAGCAGACCGGGGAACTGGCACTCTTCCTCTTAAAGCAGACTGGGTAAACTGGCACATTCCCCTTAAAGCAGACTGGGAAAACTGGCACTGTTCCCCTTAAAACTGACTGGAGAAACTGGCACTGTTCCTTTTAAAGCAGACTGGGGAAACTGGCACTGTTCCTTTTAAAGAAGACTTGGGAAACGGGCACTGTTCCTGTTGAAGCAGACTGGGAAACTGGCACTGTTCCTCTTAAAGCAGACTGGGGAAACTGGCACTGTTCCTTTTAAAGAAGACTTGGGAAACGGGCACTGTTCCTGTTGAAGCATACTGGGCAAACTGGCACTGGTCCTGTTAAAACAGAGTGGGGAAACTGGCACTGTTCCCCTTAAAGCAGACTCGGGAAACAGGCACTGTTCCTCTAAAAGCTGACTGGGGAAACTGGCACTGTTCCCCTTAATGCAGACTGGGTAATCTGGCACTGTTCCCCTTAAAGCAGACTGGGGAAACGGGCACTGTTCCTGTTGAAGCAGACTGGGGAAACTGGCACTGTTCCTTTTAAAACAGAGTGGGGAAACTGGCACTGTCCCTCTTAAAGCAGACTGGGGAAACTGGCACTGTTTCTCTTGAAGCAGACTGGGGAAACTGGCACAATTTCTCTTGAAGCAGACTGGGGAAACTGACACTGTTTCTCTAAAAGCAGACTGGGGAAACTGGCACTGTTTCTCTTAAAGCAGACTGGGGAAACTGGCACTGTTCCCCTCAAAGCAGATTGGGGAAACTGGCACTGTTCCCCTTAAAACTGACTGGAGAAACTGGCACTGTTCCTTTTAAAGCAGACTGGGGAAACGGGCACTGTTCCTGTTGAAGCAGACTGGGGAAACAGGCACTGGTCCTGTTAAAACAGAGTGGGGAAACTGGCACTGTTCCTCTTAAAGCAGACTGAGGAAACTGGCACTGTTCCTCTTAAAGCAGACTGAGGAAACTGGCACTGTTCCTCTTAAAGCAGACTGGGGAAACTGTCACTGCTCCTGTTAAAGCCGACTGGGGAAACTGGCACCGTTCCGATTGAAGAAGACTGGGGAACCTGGCACCGTTCCCCGTAAAGCAGACTGGGGAATCAGGCACTTTTCCCCACAAAGCAGACTGGGGAAACTGACACTGTTCCCCTTAAAGCAGACTTGGTAAACTGGCACTGTTCTCCTTAAAGCAGACTGGGGAAACTGGCACTGTTCCGATTAAAGCAGAATGGGAAACTGGCACTGTTCCTCTTAAAGCAGACTGGAGAAACTGGCACTGTTCCCCTTAAAGCAGACTCGGGAAACTGGCATTGTTCCCTTAAAGCAGACTGGGGCAAATGGCACTGTTCCCCTAAAAGCAGACTGGGGAATCTGGCACTGTTCCTCTAAAAGCCGACGGGGGAAACTGGCACTGTTCCTGTTAAAGCAGACTGGGGAACCTGGCACTTTCCCTCTTAAAGGTGACTGGGGAAACTGCCACTGTTCCCCGTAAAGCAGATTGGGGTAACTGGCACTGTTCCTTTTAAAGCAGACTGGGGAAACGGGTACTGTGCCTCTGAATGCACACTGGGGAAACTGGCACTGTTTCTCTTAAAGCAGACTGGGGGAAACTGGCACTGTTCCCTTAAAGCAGACTGGGGCAAATGGCACTGTTCCCCTTCAAGCAGACTGGGGAATCTCGCACTGTTCCTCTTAAAGCAGACGGGGGAAACTGGCACTGTTTCTCTTACAGCAGACCGGGGAACCTGGCACTTTCCCTCTTAAAGGTGACTGGGGAAACTGCCACTGTTCCCCGTAAAGCAGATGGGGGAAACTGGCACTGTTTCTCTTAAAGCAGACTGGGGAAACTGGTACTGTTCCTTTCAAAGCAGACTGGGGAAACTGGCACTGTTCCTATTGAAGCAGACCGGGGAAACTGGTACTGTTCCTTTTCAAGCAGACTGGGGAAACTGGCACTGGTCCTTTTAAAGCAGACCGGGGAAACTGGCACTGTTCCTATTAAAGCAGACTGGCGAAACTGGCACTGTTCCCCTTAAAGCAGATTGGGTAAACTGGCACTGTTCCACTTAAAGCTAACTGGAGAAACTGGCACTGTTCCTTTTAAAGCAGACTGGGGAAACGGGCACTGTTCCTGTTGATGCGGACTGGGGAACCTGGCACCGTTCCCCTTAAAGCAGACTGGGGAATCATAGAAATCATAGAAACCCTACAGTGCAGAAGGAGGCCATTTGGCCCATCGAGTCTGCACCGACCACAATCCCACCCAGGCCCTACCCCCACATATTCACCCGCTAATCCCTCTAACCTCCGCATCTTAGGACTCTAAGGGGCAATTTTTTTTTTTAACCTGGCCAATCAACCTAACCCGCACATCTTTGGACTGTGGGAGGAAACCGGAGGAAACCCACGCAGACACGAGGAGAATGTGCAAACTCCACACAGACAGTGACCCGAGCCGGGAATCGAACCCGGGACCCTGGAGCTGTGAAGCAGCAGTGCTAACCACTGTGCTACCATGCCGCCCTAATCTGGCACTTTTCCCCACAAAGCAGACTGGGGAAACTGACACTGTTCCACTTAAAGCAGACCGGGGAACTGGCACTCTTCCTCTTAAAGCAGACTGGGTAAACTGACACATTCCCCTTAAAGCAGACTGGGAAAACTGGCACTGTTCCCCTTAAAACTGACTGGAGAAACTGGCACTGTTCCTTTTAAAGCAGACTGGGGAAACGGGCACTGTTACTGTTGAAGCAGACTGGGGAAATTGGCACTGTTCCTTTTAAAACAGAGTGGGGAAACTGGCACTGTCACTCTGAAAGCAGACTGGGGAAACTGGCACTGTTCCCCTTAACGCAGACTGGGAAACTGGCACTGTTCCTCTTAAAGCAGACTGGGGAAACTGGCACTGTTCCTTTTAAAGCAGACTTGGGAAACGGGCACTGTTCCTGTTGAAGCAGACTGGGCAAACTGGCACTGGTCCTGTTAAAACAGAGTGGGGAAACTGGCACTGTTCCCCTTAAAGCAGACTCGGGAAACAGGCACTGTTCCTCTAAAAGCAGACTGGGGAAACTGGCACTGTTCCCCTTAATGCAGACTGGGTAAACTGGCACTGTTCCCCTTAAAGCAGACTGGGGAAACGGGCACTGTTCCTGTTGAAGCAGACTGGGGAAACTGGCACTGTTCCTTTTAAAACAGAGTGGGGAAACTGGCACTGTCCCTCTTAAAGCAGACTGGGGAAACTGGCACTGTTTCTCTTGAAGCAGACTGGGGAAACTGGCACAATTTCTCTTGAAGCAGACTGGGGTAACTGACACTGTTTCTCTAAAAGCAGACTGGGGAAACTGGCACTGTTTCTCTTAAAGCAGACTGGGGAAACTGGCACTGTTCCCCTCAAAGCAGACTGGGGAAACTGGCACTGTTCCCCTTAAAACTGACTGGAGAAACTGGCACTGTTCCTTTTAAAGCAGACTGGGGAAACGGGCACTGTTCCTGTTGAAGCAGACTGGGGAAATTGGCACTGACCATCATAAAGCGGACTGCGGAAACTGGCACTGTTTCTCTTGAAGCAGACTGGGGAAACTGGCACAATTTCTCTTGAAGCAGACTGGGGAAACTTGCACTGTTTCTCTAAAAGCAGACAGGGGAATCTGACACTGTTTCTCGAAAAGCAGACTGGGGAAACTGACACTGTTTCTCTTGAAGCAGACTGGGGAAACTGGGACAATTTCTCTTGAAGCAGACTGGGGAAACTTGCACTGTTTCTCTAAAAGCAGACTGGGGAAACTGACACTGTTTCTCTTAAAGCAGACTGGGGAAATGGGCACTGTGCCTCTGAAAGCAGACTGGGGAAACTGGTGCTATTCGCCTTAAGCAGACCAGGGAAACTGACACTGTCCCTCTTAAAGCAGACTGGGGAAACTGGCACTGTTCCCCTTATAGCAGACTGGGGAAACTGGCACTGTTCCTCTAAAAGCAGACTGGGAAACTGGCACTGTTCCTTTAAAGCAGACTGCGGAAACTGGCACTGTGCCTCTTCAAGCAGACTGGGGAAACTGGCACTGACCATCATAATGCAGACTGGGGAAACTGGCACGGTTTCGCTTGAAGCAGCCTGGGGAAACTGGCACAGTTTCTCTTGAAGCAGACTGGGGAAACTGGCACTGTTTCTTTTAAAGCAGACTGGGGAACCTGGCACTTTCCCTCTTAAAGGTGACTGGGGAAACTGGCACTGTTCCGTGTAAAGCAGACTGGAGTAACTGGCACTGTTCCTTTTAAAGCAGACTGGGGAAATGGGCACTGTGCCTCTGAAAACAGGCTGGGGAAACTGGCGCTATTCGCCTTAAGCAGACTGGGGAAACTGACACTGTTCCACTGAAAGCAGCCGTGGGAAACTGGCACTGTTCTCCGTAAAGCAGACTGGGGAAACTGGCACTGTTCCCTTAAAGCAGACTGGGGCAAATGTGTGGTGAACCATCGTTGGTTCACCACTGGGGGTTGTTATTATGTTACTGTTGGGCTAGGGTGTTATTACTGTGGGGGTTGTACTATGTTGTTGGGTTAGGGTGTTTACCTGTTATAAGTGTTATCATGGCACATTCCAGTGGGGTCCCGCCTCCGGTGGCAGGGTATAAGACCCCCTGCTCCGGCAGGACCCCTTCAGTCTGAACTGGTGTATTCGTGTTAGTAGTTTCATTGTTACTGTATTAAAGCCTTCAATACTAAAGCCTTGATTCCAGGTGCTCATTGACGCGCATCAATTTAATACAGTAACAATGAAACTACTAATACTCGCCCTTTTGAGAGGCTGAGTGTGGATTTTAAGGGCCCCCTTCCCTCAACGGACCGGAATGTCTATTTTCTCAATATAATAGACGAATATTCCCGGTTTCCGTTTGTTTTCCCCTGTGCGGACACGTCAACTGCCACCGTCATCAAGGTTTTCAGTGAACTTTTTACCCTGTTCGGGTACCCCTGCTACATTCATAGCGACAGGGGCTCGTCGTTCATGAGCAACGACTTGAGGCAATTCCTGCTCTCATTCGGGATTGCCTCTAGTAGAACCACGAGCTACAACCCTAGGGGTAACGGACAGGTGGAAAGGGAGAATGCTACAGTCTGGAAGGCTGTCCTACTGGCACTGAAATCCAGGGGCCTTCCAGTCTCCCGTTGGCAGGAGGTCCTTCCAAATGCGCTCCATGCTATCCGCTCCCTCCTGTGTACGGCAACCAATGCTACTCCCCACGAGAGGATGTTCTCATTCCCTCGGAAGTCGTCCTCGGGGACCTCATTGCCAGCCTGGTTGACGTACCCAGGACCTGTCCTTCTGCGGCGCCATGTGAGGGCTCGCAAGTCCGACCCCTTGGTCGAACCGGTCCAACTCCTCCACGCCAACCCTCAGTATGCCTATGTGGCATATCCTGACGGGCGAGAGGACACTGTCTCCATTAGAGACCTGGCGCCCGCAGGGGACGTAGCAACCCCTGTCGCTCCTATTCCCCCAGTCACAAATCCACTACTCCTCATTACTTCCCCAGACGTGGCGCGGTCAGCACCGGGACCAGTGCATAACACTTTTACTCCCATGTACAGCTTGCCTGAGACTCGGAGATCGGCGCCACCATCATCATCACCACCACCACTACCACCAAACGTTCCAGGATCCCCTGCACCATCGCCTCACCAGGGCCGGCCGGCCCGGGAGTCCTTGAGGGGACAGCCAGATGTTACTTTGAGAGAGCCACCACAAGCACCTGCTCCGTTTTCGCAACCGGTGTTGAAGAGATCGGCACCTGCTCCGGTTTCGCAACCGGTGTTGAGGAGATCGCAGCGTCGGTGCGGTCCTCCAGACCGTCTGGACTTGTGAATCCTGTTATTTTTTTTGTTATTGTCTGTTTTCGTCCACCCCACCACCTTTTGTTCCTAAAGGAGGGGTGAATGTGGTGAACCATCGTTGGTTCACCACTGGGGGTTGTTATTATGTTACTGTTGGGCTAGGGTGTTATTACTGTGGGGGTTGTACTATGTTGTTGGGTTAGGGTGTTTACCTGTTATAAGTGTTATCATGGCACATTCCAGTGGGGTCCCGCCTCCGGTGGCAGGGTATAAGACCCCCTGCTCCGGCAGGACCCCTTCAGTCTGAACTGGTGTATTCGTGTTAGTAGTTTCATTGTTACTGTATTAAAGCCTTCAATACTAAAGCCTTGATTCCAGGTGCTCATTGACGCGCATCAAAATGGCACTGTTCCCCTTCAAGCAGACTGGGGAATCTCGCACTGTTCCTCTTAAAGCAGACGGGGGAAACTGGCACTGTTTCTCTTAAAGCAGACCGGGGAAACTGGTACTGTTCCTTTTAAAGCAGACTGGGGAAACTGGCACTGTTCCTGTTGAAGCAGACTGGGGAAACTGGCACTGTTCCTGTTAAAACAGAGTGGGGAAACTGGTACTGTTCCTCTTAAAGCAGACTGGGTAAACTGGCACTGTTCCTCTTAAAGCCGACGGGGGAAACTGGCACTGTTCCTCTTAAAGCAGACTGGGGAAACTGGCACTGTTCCTGTTGAAGCAGACTGGGAAACTGGCACTGTTCCTTTAAAGCGGACTGCGGAAACTGGCACTGTGCCTCTTAAAACAGATGGGGGAAACTGGCACTGACCATCATAAAGGAGACTGGGGAAACTGGTACTGTTCCTTTCAAAGCAGACTGGGGAAACTGGCACTGTTCCTCTTAAAGCAGACCGGGGAAACTGGTACTGTTCCTTTTCAAGCAGACTGGGGAAACTGGCACTGGTCCTTTTAAAGCAGACCGGGGAAACTGGCACTCTTCCTCTTAAAGCAGACTGGGTAAACTGGCACTGTTCCCCTTAAAGCAGACTGGAGAAACTGGCACTGTTCCTTTTAAAGCAGACTGGGGAAACGGGCACTGTTCCTGTTGAAGCAGACTGGGGAAACTGGCACAGTTCCTTTTAAAACAGAGTGGGGAAACTGGCGCTGTCCCTCTTAAAGCAGACAGGGGAAACTGGCCCTGTTCCCCTTAAAGCAGACTGGGAAACTGGCACTGTTCCTCTTAAAGCAGACTGGGGAAACTGGCACTGTTCCTTTTAAAGCAGACTGGGGAAACGGGCACTGTTCCTGTTGCAGCAGACTGGGGAAACTGGCACTGTTCCCCTTAAAGCAGACTGGAGAAACTGGCACTGTTCCTTTTAAAGCAGACTGGGGAAACGGGCACTGTTCCTGTTGAAGCAGACTGGGGAAACTGGCACAGTTCCTTTTAAAACAGAGTGGGGAAACTGGCGCTGTCCCTCTTAAAGCAGACAGGGGAAACTGGCCCTGTTCCCCTTAAAGCAGACTGGGAAACTGGCACTGTTCCTCTTAAAGCAGACTGGGGAAACTGGCACTGTTCCTCTTGAAGCAGACTGAGGAAACTGGCACTGTTCCTCTTCAAGCAGACTGGGGAAACTTGCACTGCTCCTGTTAAAGCCGACTGGGGAAACTGGCACCGTTCCGATTGAAGAAGACTGGAGAACCTGGCACCGTTCCCCGTAAAGCAGACTGGGGAATCAGGCACTTTTCCCCACAAAGCAGACTGGGGAAACTGACACTGTTCCCCTTAAAGCAGACTTGGTAAACTGGCACTGTTCTCCTTAAAGCAGACTGGGGAAACTGGCACTGTTCCGATTAAAGCAGAACGGGAAACTGGCACTGTTCCTCTTAAAGCAGACTGGAGAAACTGGCACTGTTCCCCTTAAAGCAGACTCGGGAAACTGGCATTGTTCCCTTAAAGCAGACTGGGGCAAATGGCACTGTTCCCCTTAAAGCAGACTGGGGAATCTGGCACTGTTCCTCTTAAAGCCGACGGGGGAAACTGGCACTGTTCCTGTTAAAGCAGATTGGGGTAACTGGCACTGTTCCTTTTAAAGCAGACTGGGGAAACGGGTACTGTGCCTCTGAATGCACACTGGGGAAACTGGCACTGTTTCTCTTAAAGCAGACTGGGGGAAACTGGCACTGTTCCCTTAAAGCAGACTGGGGCAAATGGCACTGTTCCCCTTCAAGCACACTGGGGAATCTCGCACTGTTCCTCTTAAAGCAGACGGGGGAAACTGGCACTGTTTCTCTTACAGCAGACCGGGGAAACTGGTACTGTTCCTTTTAAAGCAGACTGGGGAAACTGGCACTGTTTCTCTTAAAGCAGACTAGGGAAACTGGCACTGTTCCCCTTAAAACTGACTGGAGAAACTGGCACTGTTCCTGTTAAAGCAGACTGGGAAACTGGCACTGTTCCTGTTAAAGCAGACTGGGGAACCTGGCACTTTCCCTCTTAAAGGTGACTGGGGAAACTGCCACTGTTCCCCGTAAAGCAGATTGGGGTAACTGGCACTGTTCCTTTTAAAGCAGACTGGGGAAACGGGTACTGTGCCTTTGAATGCACACTGGGGAAACTGGCACTGTTTCTCTTAAAGCAGACTGGGGGAAACAGACACTGTTGCTGTTCAAGCAGACTGGGGAAACTGGTACTGGTCCTTTTAAAGCAGACCGGGGAAACTGGCACTGGTCCTTTTAAAGCAGACTGGGTAAACTGGCACTGGTCCTTTTAAAGCAGACCGAGGAAACAGGCACTGTTCCTCTTAAAGCAGACTGGGTAAACTGGCACTGTTCCCCTGAAAGCAGACTGGGTAAACTGGCACTGTTCCCCTTAAAACTGACTGGAGAAACTGGCACTGTTCCTTTTAAAGCAGACTGGGGAAACGGGCACTGTTCCTGTTGAAGCAGACTGGGGAAACTGGCACTGTTCCTGTTAAAACAGAGTGGGGAAACTGGCACTGTTCCTGTTAAAGCAGACTGGGAAACTGGCACTGTTCCTTTAAAGCGGACTGCGGAAACTGGCACTGTGCCTCTTAAAACAGATGGGGGAAACTGGCACTGTTTCTCTTAAAGCAGACTGGGGAAACTGGTACTGTTCCTTTCAAAGCAGACTGGGGAAACTGGCACTGTTCCTATTGAAGCAGACCGGGGAAGCTGGTACTGTTCCTTTTCAAGCAGACTGGGGAAACTGGCACTGGTCCTTTTAAAGCAGACCGGGGAAACTGGCACTGTTCCTATTAAAGCAGACTAGCGAAACTGGCACTGTTCCCCTTAAAGCAGATTGGGTAAACTGGCACTGTTCCACTTAAAGCTAACTGGAGAAACTGGCACTGTTCCTTTTAAAGTAGACTGGGGAAACGGGCACTGTTCCTGTTGAAGCAGACTGGGGAACCTGGCACCGTTCCCCTTCAAGCAGACTGGGGAATCTGGCACTTTTCCCCACAAAGCAGACTGGGGAAACTGACACTGTTCCACTTAAAGCAGACCGGGGAACTGGCACTCTTCCTCTTAAAGCAGACTGGGTAAACTGGCACATTCCGCTTAAAGCAGACTGGGAAAACTGGCACTGTTCCCCTTAAACTGACTGGAGAAACTGGCACTGTTCCTCTTAAAGCCGACAGGGGAAACTGGCACTGTTCCTCTTAAAGCAGACTGGGGAAACTGGCACTGTTCCTGTTGAAGCAGACTGGGAAACTGGCACTGTTCCTTTAAAGCGGACTGCGGAAACTGGCACTGTGCCTCTGAAAACAGATGGGGGAAACTGGCACTGACCATCATAAAGGAGACTGGGGAAACTGGTACTGTTCCTTTCAAAGCAGACTGGGGAAACTGGCACTGTTCCTCTTAAAGCAGACCGGGGAAACTGGTACTGTTCCTTTTCAAGCAGACAGGGGAAACTGGCACTGGTCCTTTAAAAGCAGACCGGGGAAACTGGCACTCTTCCTCTTAAAGCAGACTGGGTAAACTGGCACTGTTCCCCTTAAAGCAGACTGGAGAAACTGGCACTGTTCCTTTTAAAGCAGACTGGGGAAACGGGCACTGTTCCTGTTGAAGCAGACTGGGGAAACTGGCACAGTTCCTTTTAAAACAGAGTGGGGAAACTGGCGCTGTCCCTCTTAAAGCAGACAGGGGAAACTGGCACTGTTCCCCTTAAAGCAGACTGGGAAACTGGCACTGTTCCTCTTAAAGCAGACTGGGGAAACTGGCACTGTTCCTTTTAAAGCAGACTGGGGAAACGGGCACTGTTCCTGTTGCAGCAGACTGGGGAAACAGGCACTGGTCCTGTTAAAACAGAGTGGGGAAACTGGCACTGTTCCTCTTAAAGCAGACTGAGGAAACTGGCACTGTTCCTCTTGAAGCAGACTGAGGAAACTGGCACTGTTCCTCTTAAAGTAGACTGGGGAAACTGGCACTGCTCCTGTTAAAGCCGACTGCGGAAACTGGCACCGTTCCGATTGAAGAAGACTGGGGAACCTGGCACCGTTCCCCGTAAAGCAGACTTGGGAATCAGGCACTTTTCCCCACAAAGCAGACTGGGGAAACTGACACTGTTCCCCTTAAAGCAGACTTGGTAAACTGGCACTGTTCTCCTTAAAGCAGACTGGGGAAACTGGCACTGTTCCGATTAAAGCAGAATGGGAAACTGGCACTGTTCCTCTTAAAGCAGACTGGGGAAACTGGCACTGTTCCCCATAAAGCAGACTCGGGAAACTGGCATTGTTCCCTTAAAGCAGACTGGGGCAAATGGCACTGTTCCCCTTAAAGCAGACTGGGAAATCTGGCACTGTTCCTCTTAAAGCCGACGGGGGAAACTGGCACTGTTCCTGTTAAAGCAGACTGGGGAACCTGGCACTTTCCCTCTTAAAGGTGACTGGGGAAACTGCCACTGTTCCCCGTAAAGCAGATTGGGGTAACTGGCACTGTTCCTTTTAAAGCAGACTGGGGAAACGGGTACTGTGCCTCTGAATGCACACTGGGGAAACTGGCACTGTTTCTCTTAAAGCAGACTGGGGGAAACTGGCACTGTTCCCTTAAAGCAGACTGGGGCAAATGGCACTGTTCCCCTTCAAGCACACTGGGGAATCTCGCACTGTTCCTCTTAAAGCAGACGGGGGAAACTGGCACTGTTTCTCTTACAGCAGACCGGGGAAACTGGTACTGTTCCTTTTAAAGCAGACTGGGGAAACTGGCACTGTTTCTCTTAAAGCAGACTAGGGAAACTGGCACTGTTCCCCTTAAAACTGACTGGAGAAACTGGCACTGTTCCTGTTAAAGCAGACTGGGAAACTGGCACTGTTCCTGTTAAAGCAGACTGGGGAACCTGGCACTTTCCCTCTTAAAGGTGACTGGGGAAACTGCCACTGTTCCCCGTAAAGCAGATTGGGGTAACTGGCACTGTTCCTTTTAAAGCAGACTGGGGAAACGGGTACTGTGCCTTTGAATGCACACTGGGGAAACTGGCACTGTTTCTCTTAAAGCAGACTGGGGGAAACAGACACTGTTGCTGTTCAAGCAGACTGGGGAAACTGGTACTGGTCCTTTTAAAGCAGACCGGGGAAACTGGCACTGGTCCTTTTAAAGCAGACTGGGTAAACTGGCACTGGTCCTTTTAAAGCAGACCGAGGAAACAGGCACTGTTCCTCTTAAAGCAGACTGGGTAAACTGGCACTGTTCCCCTGAAAGCAGACTGGGTAAACAGGCACTGTTCCCCTTAAAACTGACTGGAGAAACTGGCACTGTTCCTTTTAAAGCAGAC
Source organism: Mustelus asterias (assembly GCF_964213995.1). Taxonomy (NCBI): domain Eukaryota; kingdom Metazoa; phylum Chordata; class Chondrichthyes; order Carcharhiniformes; family Triakidae; genus Mustelus; species Mustelus asterias. Next base: position 53,226,727 of record NC_135812.1, on the reverse strand, counting down.
TGGGGAAACGGGCACTGTTCCTGTTGAAGCAGACTGGGGAAACTGGCACTGTTCCTGTTAAAACAGAGTGGGGAAACTGGCACTGTTCCTGTTAAAGCAGACTGGGAAACTGGCACTGTTCCTTTAAAGCGGACTGCGGAAACTGGCACTGTGCCTCTTAAAACAGATGGGGGAAACTGGCACTGTTTCTCTTAAAGCAGACTGGGGAAACTGGTACTGTTCCTTTCAAAGCAGACTGGGGAAACTGGCACTGTTCCTATTGAAGCAGACCGGGGAAACTGGTACTGTTCCTTTTCAAGCAGACTGGGGAAACTGGCACTGGTCCTTTTAAAGCAGACCGGGGAAACTGGCACTGTTCCTATTAAAGCAGACGAGCGAAACTGGCACTGTTCCCCTTAAAGCAGATTGGGTAAACTGGCACTGTTCCACTTAAAGCTAACTGGAGAAACTGGCACTGTTCCTTTTAAAGCAGACTGGGGAAACGGGCACTGTTCCTGTTGAAGCAGACTGGGGAACCTGGCACCGTTCCCCTTAAAGCAGACTGGGGAATCTGGCACTTTTCCCCACAAAGCAGACTGGGGAAACTGACACTGTTCCACTTAAAGCAGACCGGGGAACTGGCACTCTTCCTCTTAAAGCAGACTGGGTAAACTGGCACATTCCCCTTAAAGCAGACTGGGAAAACTGGCACTGTTCCCCTTAAACTGACTGGAGAAACTGGCACTGTTCCTTTTAAAGCAGACTGGGGAAACGGGCACTGTTACTGTTGAAGCAGACTGGGGAAATTGGCACTGTTCCTTTTAAAACAGAGTGGGGAAACTGGCACTGTCACTCTGAAAGCAGACTGGGGAAACTGGCACTGTTCCCCTTAACGCAGACTGGGAAACTGGCACTGTTCCTCTTAAAGCAGACTGGGGAAACTGGCACTGTTCCTTTTAAAGCAGACTTGGGAAACGGGCACTGTTCCTGTTGAAGCAGACTGGGCAAACTGGCACTGGTCCTGTTAAAACAGAGTGGGGAAACTGGCACTCTTCCTCTTAAAGCAGACTGAGGAAACTGGCACTGTTCCTCTTAAAGGTGACTGGGGAAACTGGCACTGTTCCTCTTAAAGCAGACTGGGGAAACTGGCACTGTTCCTGTTAAAGCAGACTGGGAAACTGGCACTGTTCCTTGAAAGCAGACTGCGGAAACTGGCACTTTGCCTCTAAAAGCAGATGGTGGAAACTGGCACTGACCATCATAAAGCAGACTGGGGAAACTGGTACTGTTCCTTTTCAAGCAGACTGGGGAAACTGGCACTGTTCCGATTAAAGCAGAATGGGAAACTGGCACTGTTCCTCTTAAAGCAGACTGGAGAAACTGGCACTGTTCCCCTTAAAGCAGACTCGGGAAACTGGCACTGTTCCCTTAAAGCAGACTGGGGCAAATGGCACTGTTCCCCTTAAAGCAGACTGGGGAATCTGGCACTGTTCCTCTTAAAGCCGACGGGGGAAACAGGCACTGTTCCCCTGAAAGCAGACTGGGTAAACTTTCACTGTTCCCCTTAAAACTGACTGGAGAAACTGGCACTGTTCCTTTATAAGCAGACTGGGGAAACGGGCACTGTTCCTGTTGAAGCAGACTGGGGAAACTGGCACTGTTCCTGTTAAAACAGAGTGGGGAAACGGGCACTGTTCCTCTTAAAGCAGACTGGGTAAACTGGCACTGTTCCTCTTAAAGCAGACTGAGGAAACTGGCACTGTTCCTCTTAAAGCAGACTGGGAAACTGGCACTGTTCCTGTTAAAGCGGACTGCGGAAACTGGCACTGTGCCTCTTAAAACAGATGGGGGAAACTGGCTGATGCACGTCAATCGAGCACAAGACACAAGGCTTCGGTAACTGGAGGCTTTTATTGTCTAACAATGGAACTATTAGAACACAAGTACACCACTCCAGACTGAAGGGGTCCCGCCCGAGCAGGGGGTCTTTTACATCTCCCAGGAGGCGGGGCCCGACTGGGATGTGCCACAACAGCAACAACCACAGGTGTATTAATCCCACAGTGTAAACACCCTAGCCCAACAACAACATTAGAACAATCCCACAGTGTGAACACCCTAGCCCAACAACAACATTAGAACAACCCCACAGTGGTAACCAACGATGGTTCACCACACTGGCACTGACCATCATAAAGCAGACTGGGGAAACTGGTCCTGTTCCTTTTAAAGCAGACTGGGGAAACTGGCACTGTTTCTCTTAAAGCAGACTGGGGAAACTGGCACTGTTCCCCTTAAAGCAGACTGGGTAAACTGTCACTGTTCCCCTTAAAACTGACTGGAGAAACTGGCACTGTTCCTCTTAAAGCAGACTGGGGAAACGGGCACTATTCCTGTTGAAGCAGACTGGGGAAACTGGCACTGTTCCTGTTTAAACAGAGTGGGGAAACGGGCACTGTTCAACTTAAAGCAGAATGGGTAACTGGCACTGTTCCTCTTAAAGCAGACTGAGGAAACTGGCACTGTTCCTGTTAAAGCAGACTGGGAAACTGGCACTGTTCCTTTAAAGCGGACTGCGGAAACTGGCACTGTGCCTCTTAAAACAGATGGGGGAAACTGGCACAGACCATCATAAAGCAGACTGGGGAAACTGGTTCTGTTCCTTTCAAAGCAGACTGGGGAAACTGGCACTGTTCCCCTTAAAGCAGACTGGGAAACTGGCACTGTTCCTCTGAAAGCTACTGGGGAAACTGGCACTGTTCCCCTTAAAGCAGACTTGGGAAACTGGCACTGTTCTCCTTAAAGCAGACTGGGGAAACTGGCACTGTTCCTTTTAAAGCAGAATGGGAAACTGGCACTGTTCCTCTTAAAGCAGACTGGAGAAACTGGCAATGTTCCCCTGAAAGCAGACTCGGGAAACTGGCACTGTTCCCTTAAAGCAGACTGGGGCAAATGGCACTGTTCCTGTTAAAACAGAGTGGGGAATCTGGCACTGTTCCTCTTAAAGCCGACGGGGGAAACTGGCACTGTTCCTGTTAAAGCAGACTGGGGAACCTGGCACTTTCCCTCTTAAAGGTGACTGGGGAAACTGCCACTGTTCCTCTTAAAGCAGACTGGAGAAACTGGCAATGTTCCCCTGAAAGCAGACTCGGGAAACTGGCACTGTTCCCTTAAAGCAGACTGGGGCAAATGGCACTGTTCCTGTTAAAACAGAGTGGGGAATCTGGCACTGTTCCTCTTAAAGCCGACGGGGGAAACTGGCACTGTTCCCCTTAAAGCAGACTTGGGAAACTGGCACTGTTCTCCTTAAAGCAGACTGGGGAAACTGGCACTGTTCCGACTAAAGCAGAATGGGAAACTGGCACTGTTCCTCTTAAAGCAGACTGGAGAAACTGGCAATGTTCCCCTGAAAGCAGACTCGGGAAACTGGCACTGTTCCCTTAAAGCAGACTGGGGCAAATGGCACTGTTCCTGTTAAAACAGAGTGGGGAATCTGGCACTGTTCCTCTTAAAGCCGACGGGGGAAACTGGCACTGTTCCTGTTAAAGCAGACTGGGGAACCTGGCACTTTCCCTCTTAAAGGTGACTGGGGAAACTGGCACTGTTCCTCTTAAAGCAGACTGGAGAAACTGGCAATGTTCCCCTGAAAGCAGACTCGGGAAACTGGCACTGTTCCCTTAAAGCAGACTGGGGCAAATGGCACTGTTCCTGTTAAAACAGAGTGGGGAATCTGGCACTGTTCCTCTTAAAGCCGACGGGGGAAACTGGCACTGTTCCTGTTAAAGCAGACTGGGGAACCTGGCACTTTCCCTCTTAAAGGTGACTGGGGAAACTGCCACTGTTCCCCGTAAAGCAGATTGGGGTAACTGGCACTGTTCCTTTTAAAGCAGACTGGGGAAACGGGTACTGTGCCTCTGAATGCACACTGGGGAAACTGGCACTGTTTCTCTTAAAGCAGACTGGGGGAAACTGGCACTGTTCCCTTAAAGCAGACTGGGGCAAATGGCACTGTTCCCCTTCAAGCAGACTGGGGAATCTCGCACTGTTCCTCTTAAAGCAGACGGGGGAAACTGGCACTGTTTCTCTTACAGCAGACCGGGGAAACTGGTACTGTTCCTTTTAAAGCAGACTGGGGAAACTGGCACTGTTTCTCTTAAAGCAGACTGGGGAAACTGGCACTGTTCCCCTTAAAACTGACTGGAGAAACTGGCACTGTTCCTGTTAAAGCAGACTGGGAAACTGGCACTGTTCCTGTTAAAGCAGACTGGGGAACCTGGCACTTTCCCTCTTAAAGGTGACTGGGGAAACTGCCACTGTTCCCCGTAAAGCAGATTGGGGTAACTGGCACTGTTCCTTTTAAAGCAGACTGGGGAAACGGGTACTGTGCCTTTGAATGCACACTGGGGAAACTGGCACTGTTTCTCTTAAAGCAGACTGGGGGAAACAGACACTGTTGCTGTTCAAGCAGACTGGGGAAACTGGTACTGGTCCTTTTAAAGCAGACCGGGGAAACTGGCACTGGTCCTTTTAAAGCAGACTGGGTAAACTGGCACTGGTCCTTTTAAAGCAGACCGAGGAAACAGGCACTGTTCCTCTTAAAGCAGACTGGGTAAACTGGCACTGTTCCCCTGAAAGCAGACTGGGTAAACTGGCACTGTTCCCCTTAAAACTGACTGGAGAAACTGGCACTGTTCCTTTTAAAGCAGACTGGGGAAACGGGCACTGTTCCTGTTGAAGCAGACTGGGGAAACTGGCACTGTTCCTGTTAAAACAGAGTGGGGAAACTGGCACTGTTCCTGTTAAAGCAGACTGGGAAACTGGCACTGTTCCTTTAAAGCGGACTGCGGAAACTGGCACTGTGCCTCTTAAAACAGATGGGGGAAACTGGCACTGTTTCTCTTAAAGCAGACTGGGGAAACTGGTACTGTTCCTTTCAAAGCAGACTGGGGAAACTGGCACTGTTCCTATTGAAGCAGACCGGGGAAACTGGTACTGTTCCTTTTCAAGCAGACTGGGGAAACTGGCACTGGTCCTTTTAAAGCAGACCGGGGAAACTGGCACTGTTCCTATTAAAGCAGACTAGCGAAACTGGCACTGTTCCCCTTAAAGCAGATTGGGTAAACTGGCACTGTTCCACTTAAAGCTAACTGGAGAAACTGGCACTGTTCCTTTTAAAGCAGACTGGGGAAACGGGCACTGTTCCTGTTGAAGCAGACTGGGGAACCTGGCACCGTTCCCCTTAAAGCAGACTGGGGAATCTGGCACTTTTCCCCACAAAGCAGACTGGGGAAACTGACACTGTTCCACTTAAAGCAGACCGGGGAACTGGCACTCTTCCTCTTAAAGCAGACTGGGTAAACTGGCACATTCCCCTTAAAGCAGACTGGGAAAACTGGCACTGTTCCCCTTAAACTGACTGGAGAAACTGGCACTGTTCCTTTTAAAGCAGACTGGGGAAACGGGCACTGTTACTGTTGAAGCAGACTGGGGAAATTGGCACTGTTCCTTTTAAAACAGAGTGGGGAAACTGGCACTGTCACTCTGAAAGCAGACTGGGGAAACTGGCACTGTTCCCCTTAACGCAGACTGGGAAACTGGCACTGTTCCTCTTAAAGCAGACTGGGGAAACTGGCACTGTTCCTTTTAAAGCAGACTTGGGAAACGGGCACTGTTCCTGTTGAAGCAGACTGGGCAAACTGGCACTGGTCCTGTTAAAACAGAGTGGGGAAACTGGCACTCTTCCTCTTAAAGCAGACTGAGGAAACTGGCACTGTTCCTCTTAAAGGTGACTGGGGAAACTGGCACTGTTCCTCTTAAAGCAGACTGGAGAAACTGGCAATGTTCCCCTGAAAGCAGACTCGGGAAACTGGCACTGTTCCCTTAAAGCAGACTGGGGCAAATGGCACTGTTCCTGTTAAAACAGAGTGGGGAATCTGGCACTGTTCCTCTTAAAGCCGACGGGGGAAACTGGCACTGTTCCTGTTAAAGCAGACTGGGGAACCTGGCACTTTCCCTCTTAAAGGTGACTGGGGAAACTGCCACTGTTCCCCGTAAAGCAGATTGGGGTAACTGGCACTGTTCCTTTTAAAGCAGACTGGGGAAACGGGTACTGTGCCTCTGAATGCACACTGGGGAAACTGGCACTGTTTCTCTTAAAGCAGACTGGGGGAAACTGGCACTGTTCCCTTAAAGCAGACTGGGGCAAATGGCACTGTTCCCCTTCAAGCAGACTGGGGAATCTCGCACTGTTCCTCTTAAAGCAGACGGGGGAAACTGGCACTGTTTCTCTTACAGCAGACCGGGGAAACTGGTACTGTTCCTTTTAAAGCAGACTGGGGAAACTGGCACTGTTTCTCTTAAAGCAGACTGGGGAAACTGGCACTGTTCCCCTTAAAACTGACTGGAGAAACTGGCACTGTTCCTGTTAAAGCAGACTGGGAAACTGGCACTGTTCCTGTTAAAGCAGACTGGGGAACCTGGCACTTTCCCTCTTAAAGGTGACTGGGGAAACTGCCACTGTTCCCCGTAAAGCAGATTGGGGTAACTGGCACTGTTCCTTTTAAAGCAGACTGGGGAAACGGGTACTGTGCCTTTGAATGCACACTGGGGAAACTGGCACTGTTTCTCTTAAAGCAGACTGGGGGAAACAGACACTGTTGCTGTTCAAGCAGACTGGGGAAACTGGTACTGGTCCTTTTAAAGCAGACCGGGGAAACTGGCACTGGTCCTTTTAAAGCAGACTGGGTAAACTGGCACTGGTCCTTTTAAAGCAGACCGAGGAAACAGGCACTGTTCCTCTTAAAGCAGACTGGGTAAACTGGCACTGTTCCCCTGAAAGCAGACTGGGTAAACTGGCACTGTTCCCCTTAAAACTGACTGGAGAAACTGGCACTGTTCCTTTTAAAGCAGACTGGGGAAACTGGCACTGTTCCTCTTAAAGGTGACTGGGGAAACTGGCACTGTTCCTCTTAAAGCAGACTGGGGAAACTGGCACTGTTCCTGTTAAAGCAGACTGGGAAACTGGCACTGTTCCTTGAAAGCAGACTGCGGAAACTGGCACTTTGCCTCTAAAAGCAGATGGTGGAAACTGGCACTGACCATCATAAAGCAGACTGGGGAAACTGGTACTGTTCCTTTTCAAGCAGACTGGGGAAACTGGCACTGTTCCGATTAAAGCAGAATGGGAAACTGGCACTGTTCCTCTTAAAGCAGACTGGAGAAACTGGCACTGTTCCCCTTAAAGCAGACTCGGGAAACTGGCACTGTTCCCTTAAAGCAGACTGGGGCAAATGGCACTGTTCCCCTTAAAGCAGACTGGGGAATCTGGCACTGTTCCTCTTAAAGCCGACGGGGGAAACAGGCACTGTTCCCCTGAAAGCAGACTGGGTAAACTTTCACTGTTCCCCTTAAAACTGACTGGAGAAACTGGCACTGTTCCTTTATAAGCAGACTGGGGAAACGGGCACTGTTCCTGTTGAAGCAGACTGGGGAAACTGGCACTGTTCCTGTTAAAACAGAGTGGGGAAACGGGCACTGTTCCTCTTAAAGCAGACTGGGTAAACTGGCACTGTTCCTCTTAAAGCAGACTGAGGAAACTGGCACTGTTCCTCTTAAAGCAGACTGGGAAACTGGCACTGTTCCTGTTAAAGCGGACTGCGGAAACTGGCACTGTGCCTCTTAAAACAGATGGGGGAAACTGGCTGATGCACGTCAATCGAGCACAAGACACAAGGCTTCGGTAACTGGAGGCTTTTATTGTCTAACAATGGAACTATTAGAACACAAGTACACCACTCCAGACTGAAGGGGTCCCGCCCGAGCAGGGGGTCTTTTACATCTCCCAGGAGGCGGGGCCCGACTGGGATGTGCCACAACAGCAACAACCACAGGTGTATTAATCCCACAGTGTAAACACCCTAGCCCAACAACAACATTAGAACAATCCCACAGTGTGAACACCCTAGCCCAACAACAACATTAGAACAACCCCACAGTGGTAACCAACGATGGTTCACCACACTGGCACTGACCATCATAAAGCAGACTGGGGAAACTGGTCCTGTTCCTTTTAAAGCAGACTGGGGAAACTGGCACTGTTTCTCTTAAAGCAGACTGGGGAAACTGGCACTGTTCCCCTTAAAGCAGACTGGGTAAACTGTCACTGTTCCCCTTAAAACTGACTGGAGAAACTGGCACTGTTCCTCTTAAAGCAGACTGGGGAAACGGGCACTATTCCTGTTGAAGCAGACTGGGGAAACTGGCACTGTTCCTGTTTAAACAGAGTGGGGAAACGGGCACTGTTCAACTTAAAGCAGAATGGGTAACTGGCACTGTTCCTCTTAAAGCAGACTGAGGAAACTGGCACTGTTCCTGTTAAAGCAGACTGGGAAACTGGCACTGTTCCTTTAAAGCGGACTGCGGAAACTGGCACTGTGCCTCTTAAAACAGATGGGGGAAACTGGCACAGACCATCATAAAGCAGACTGGGGAAACTGGTTCTGTTCCTTTCAAAGCAGACTGGGGAAACTGGCACTGTTCCCCTTAAAGCAGACTGGGAAACTGGCACTGTTCCTCTGAAAGCTACTGGGGAAACTGGCACTGTTCCCCTTAAAGCAGACTTGGGAAACTGGCACTGTTCTCCTTAAAGCAGACTGGGGAAACTGGCACTGTTCCTTTTAAAGCAGAATGGGAAACTGGCACTGTTCCTCTTAAAGCAGACTGGAGAAACTGGCAATGTTCCCCTGAAAGCAGACTCGGGAAACTGGCACTGTTCCCTTAAAGCAGACTGGGGCAAATGGCACTGTTCCTGTTAAAACAGAGTGGGGAATCTGGCACTGTTCCTCTTAAAGCCGACGGGGGAAACTGGCACTGTTCCTGTTAAAGCAGACTGGGGAACCTGGCACTTTCCCTCTTAAAGGTGACTGGGGAAACTGCCACTGTTCCTCTTAAAGCAGACTGGAGAAACTGGCAATGTTCCCCTGAAAGCAGACTCGGGAAACTGGCACTGTTCCCTTAAAGCAGACTGGGGCAAATGGCACTGTTCCTGTTAAAACAGAGTGGGGAATCTGGCACTGTTCCTCTTAAAGCCGACGGGGGAAACTGGCACTGTTCCCCTTAAAGCAGACTTGGGAAACTGGCACTGTTCTCCTTAAAGCAGACTGGGGAAACTGGCACTGTTCCGACTAAAGCAGAATGGGAAACTGGCACTGTTCCTCTTAAAGCAGACTGGAGAAACTGGCAATGTTCCCCTGAAAGCAGACTCGGGAAACTGGCACTGTTCCCTTAAAGCAGACTGGGGCAAATGGCACTGTTCCTGTTAAAACAGAGTGGGGAATCTGGCACTGTTCCTCTTAAAGCCGACGGGGGAAACTGGCACTGTTCCTGTTAAAGCAGACTGGGGAACCTGGCACTTTCCCTCTTAAAGGTGACTGGGGAAACTGGCACTGTTCCTCTTAAAGCAGACTGGAGAAACTGGCAATGTTCCCCTGAAAGCAGACTCGGGAAACTGGCACTGTTCCCTTAAAGCAGACTGGGGCAAATGGCACTGTTCCTGTTAAAACAGAGTGGGGAATCTGGCACTGTTCCTCTTAAAGCCGACGGGGGAAACTGGCACTGTTCCTGTTAAAGCAGACTGGGGAACCTGGCACTTTCCCTCTTAAAGGTGACTGGGGAAACTGCCACTGTTCCCCGTAAAGCAGATTGGGGTAACTGGCACTGTTCCTTTTAAAGCAGACTGGGGAAACGGGTACTGTGCCTCTGAATGCACACTGGGGAAACTGGCACTGTTTCTCTTAAAGCAGACTGGGGGAAACTGGCACTGTTCCCTTAAAGCAGACTGGGGCAAATGGCACTGTTCCCCTTCAAGCAGACTGGGGAATCTCGCACTGTTCCTCTTAAAGCAGACGGGGGAAACTGGCACTGTTTCTCTTACAGCAGACCGGGGAAACTGGTACTGTTCCTTTTAAAGCAGACTGGGGAAACTGGCACTGTTTCTCTTAAAGCAGACTGGGGAAACTGGCACTGTTCCCCTTAAAACTGACTGGAGAAACTGGCACTGTTCCTGTTAAAGCAGACTGGGAAACTGGCACTGTTCCTGTTAAAGCAGACTGGGGAACCTGGCACTTTCCCTCTTAAAGGTGACTGGGGAAACTGCCACTGTTCCCCGTAAAGCAGATTGGGGTAACTGGCACTGTTCCTTTTAAAGCAGACTGGGGAAACGGGTACTGTGCCTTTGAATGCACACTGGGGAAACTGGCACTGTTTCTCTTAAAGCAGACTGGGGGAAACAGACACTGTTGCTGTTCAAGCAGACTGGGGAAACTGGTACTGGTCCTTTTAAAGCAGACCGGGGAAACTGGCACTGGTCCTTTTAAAGCAGACTGGGTAAACTGGCACTGGTCCTTTTAAAGCAGACCGAGGAAACAGGCACTGTTCCTCTTAAAGCAGACTGGGTAAACTGGCACTGTTCCCCTGAAAGCAGACTGGGTAAACTGGCACTGTTCCCCTTAAAACTGACTGGAGAAACTGGCACTGTTCCTTTTAAAGCAGACTGGGGAAACGGGCACTGTTCCTGTTGAAGCAGACTGGGGAAACTGGCACTGTTCCTGTTAAAACAGAGTGGGGAAACTGGCACTGTTCCTGTTAAAGCAGACTGGGAAACTGGCACTGTTCCTTTAAAGCGGACTGCGGAAACTGGCACTGTGCCTCTTAAAACAGATGGGGGAAACTGGCACTGTTTCTCTTAAAGCAGACTGGGGAAACTGGTACTGTTCCTTTCAAAGCAGACTGGGGAAACTGGCACTGTTCCTATTGAAGCAGACCGGGGAAACTGGTACTGTTCCTTTTCAAGCAGACTGGGGAAACTGGCACTGGTCCTTTTAAAGCAGACCGGGGAAACTGGCACTGTTCCTATTAAAGCAGACTAGCGAAACTGGCACTGTTCCCCTTAAAGCAGATTGGGTAAACTGGCACTGTTCCACTTAAAGCTAACTGGAGAAACTGGCACTGTTCCTTTTAAAGCAGACTGGGGAAACGGGCACTGTTCCTGTTGAAGCAGACTGGGGAACCTGGCACCGTTCCCCTTAAAGCAGACTGGGGAATCTGGCACTTTTCCCCACAAAGCAGACTGGGGAAACTGACACTGTTCCACTTAAAGCAGACCGGGGAACTGGCACTCTTCCTCTTAAAGCAGACTGGGTAAACTGGCACATTCCCCTTAAAGCAGACTGGGAAAACTGGCACTGTTCCCCTTAAACTGACTGGAGAAACTGGCACTGTTCCTTTTAAAGCAGACTGGGGAAACGGGCACTGTTACTGTTGAAGCAGACTGGGGAAATTGGCACTGTTCCTTTTAAAACAGAGTGGGGAAACTGGCACTGTCACTCTGAAAGCAGACTGGGGAAACTGGCACTGTTCCCCTTAACGCAGACTGGGAAACTGGCACTGTTCCTCTTAAAGCAGACTGGGGAAACTGGCACTGTTCCTTTTAAAGCAGACTTGGGAAACGGGCACTGTTCCTGTTGAAGCAGACTGGGCAAACTGGCACTGGTCCTGTTAAAACAGAGTGGGGAAACTGGCACTCTTCCTCTTAAAGCAGACTGAGGAAACTGGCACTGTTCCTCTTAAAGGTGACTGGGGAAACTGGCACTGTTCCTCTTAAAGCAGACTGGAGAAACTGGCAATGTTCCCCTGAAAGCAGACTCGGGAAACTGGCACTGTTCCCTTAAAGCAGACTGGGGCAAATGGCACTGTTCCTGTTAAAACAGAGTGGGGAATCTGGCACTGTTCCTCTTAAAGCCGACGGGGGAAACTGGCACTGTTCCTGTTAAAGCAGACTGGGGAACCTGGCACTTTCCCTCTTAAAGGTGACTGGGGAAACTGCCACTGTTCCCCGTAAAGCAGATTGGGGTAACTGGCACTGTTCCTTTTAAAGCAGACTGGGGAAACGGGTACTGTGCCTCTGAATGCACACTGGGGAAACTGGCACTGTTTCTCTTAAAGCAGACTGGGGGAAACTGGCACTGTTCCCTTAAAGCAGACTGGGGCAAATGGCACTGTTCCCCTTCAAGCAGACTGGGGAATCTCGCACTGTTCCTCTTAAAGCAGACGGGGGAAACTGGCACTGTTTCTCTTACAGCAGACCGGGGAAACTGGTACTGTTCCTTTTAAAGCAGACTGGGGAAACTGGCACTGTTTCTCTTAAAGCAGACTGGGGAAACTGGCACTGTTCCCCTTAAAACTGACTGGAGAAACTGGCACTGTTCCTGTTAAAGCAGACTGGGAAACTGGCACTGTTCCTGTTAAAGCAGACTGGGGAACCTGGCACTTTCCCTCTTAAAGGTGACTGGGGAAACTGCCACTGTTCCCCGTAAAGCAGATTGGGGTAACTGGCACTGTTCCTTTTAAAGCAGACTGGGGAAACGGGTACTGTGCCTTTGAATGCACACTGGGGAAACTGGCACTGTTTCTCTTAAAGCAGACTGGGGGAAACAGACACTGTTGCTGTTCAAGCAGACTGGGGAAACTGGTACTGGTCCTTTTAAAGCAGACCGGGGAAACTGGCACTGGTCCTTTTAAAGCAGACTGGGTAAACTGGCACTGGTCCTTTTAAAGCAGACCGAGGAAACTGCCACTGTTCCTCTTAAAGCAGACTGGAGAAACTGGCAATGTTCCCCTGAAAGCAGACTCGGGAAACTGGCACTGTTCCCTTAAAGCAGACTGGGGCAAATGGCACTGTTCCTGTTAAAACAGAGTGGGGAATCTGGCACTGTTCCTCTTAAAGCCGACGGGGGAAACTGGCACTGTTCCCCTTAAAGCAGACTTGGGAAACTGGCACTGTTCTCCTTAAAGCAGACTGGGGAAACTGGCACTGTTCCGACTAAAGCAGAATGGGAAACTGGCACTGTTCCTCTTAAAGCAGACTGGAGAAACTGGCAATGTTCCCCTGAAAGCAGACTCGGGAAACTGGCACTGTTCCCTTAAAGCAGACTGGGGCAAATGGCACTGTTCCTGTTAAAACAGAGTGGGGAATCTGGCACTGTTCCTCTTAAAGCCGACGGGGGAAACTGGCACTGTTCCTGTTAAAGCAGACTGGGGAACCTGGCACTTTCCCTCTTAAAGGTGACTGGGGAAACTGGCACTGTTCCTCTTAAAGCAGACTGGAGAAACTGGCAATGTTCCCCTGAAAGCAGACTCGGGAAACTGGCACTGTTCCCTTAAAGCAGACTGGGGCAAATGGCACTGTTCCTGTTAAAACAGAGTGGGGAATCTGGCACTGTTCCTCTTAAAGCCGACGGGGGAAACTGGCACTGTTCCTGTTAAAGCAGACTGGGGAACCTGGCACTTTCCCTCTTAAAGGTGACTGGGGAAACTGCCACTGTTCCCCGTAAAGCAGATTGGGGTAACTGGCACTGTTCCTTTTAAAGCAGACTGGGGAAACGGGTACTGTGCCTCTGAATGCACACTGGGGAAACTGGCACTGTTTCTCTTAAAGCAGACTGGGGGAAACTGGCACTGTTCCCTTAAAGCAGACTGGGGCAAATGGCACTGTTCCCCTTCAAGCAGACTGGGGAATCTCGCACTGTTCCTCTTAAAGCAGACGGGGGAAACTGGCACTGTTTCTCTTACAGCAGACCGGGGAAACTGGTACTGTTCCTTTTAAAGCAGACTGGGGAAACTGGCACTGTTTCTCTTAAAGCAGACTGGGGAAACTGGCACTGTTCCCCTTAAAACTGACTGGAGAAACTGGCACTGTTCCTGTTAAAGCAGACTGGGAAACTGGCACTGTTCCTGTTAAAGCAGACTGGGGAACCTGGCACTTTCCCTCTTAAAGGTGACTGGGGAAACTGCCACTGTTCCCCGTAAAGCAGATTGGGGTAACTGGCACTGTTCCTTTTAAAGCAGACTGGGGAAACGGGTACTGTGCCTTTGAATGCACACTGGGGAAACTGGCACTGTTTCTCTTAAAGCAGACTGGGGGAAACAGACACTGTTGCTGTTCAAGCAGACTGGGGAAACTGGTACTGGTCCTTTTAAAGCAGACCGGGGAAACTGGCACTGGTCCTTTTAAAGCAGACTGGGTAAACTGGCACTGGTCCTTTTAAAGCAGACCGAGGAAACAGGCACTGTTCCTCTTAAAGCAGACTGGGTAAACTGGCACTGTTCCCCTGAAAGCAGACTGGGTAAACTGGCACTGTTCCCCTTAAAACTGACTGGAGAAACTGGCACTGTTCCTTTTAAAGCAGACTGGGGAAACGGGCACTGTTCCTGTTGAAGCAGACTGGGGAAACTGGCACTGTTCCTGTTAAAACAGAGTGGGGAAACTGGCACTGTTCCTGTTAAAGCAGACTGGGAAACTGGCACTGTTCCTTTAAAGCGGACTGCGGAAACTGGCACTGTGCCTCTTAAAACAGATGGGGGAAACTGGCACTGTTTCTCTTAAAGCAGACTGGGGAAACTGGTACTGTTCCTTTCAAAGCAGACTGGGGAAACTGGCACTGTTCCTATTGAAGCAGACCGGGGAAACTGGTACTGTTCCTTTTCAAGCAGACTGGGGAAACTGGCACTGGTCCTTTTAAAGCAGACCGGGGAAACTGGCACTGTTCCTATTAAAGCAGACTAGCGAAACTGGCACTGTTCCCCTTAAAGCAGATTGGGTAAACTGGCACTGTTCCACTTAAAGCTAACTGGAGAAACTGGCACTGTTCCTTTTAAAGCAGACTGGGGAAACGGGCACTGTTCCTGTTGAAGCAGACTGGGGAACCTGGCACCGTTCCCCTTAAAGCAGACTGGGGAATCTGGCACTTTTCCCCACAAAGCAGACTGGGGAAACTGACACTGTTCCACTTAAAGCAGACCGGGGAACTGGCACTCTTCCTCTTAAAGCAGACTGGGTAAACTGGCACATTCCCCTTAAAGCAGACTGGGAAAACTGGCACTGTTCCCCTTAAACTGACTGGAGAAACTGGCACTGTTCCTTTTAAAGCAGACTGGGGAAACGGGCACTGTTACTGTTGAAGCAGACTGGGGAAATTGGCACTGTTCCTTTTAAAACAGAGTGGGGAAACTGGCACTGTCACTCTGAAAGCAGACTGGGGAAACTGGCACTGTTCCCCTTAACGCAGACTGGGAAACTGGCACTGTTCCTCTTAAAGCAGACTGGGGAAACTGGCACTGTTCCTTTTAAAGCAGACTTGGGAAACGGGCACTGTTCCTGTTGAAGCAGACTGGGCAAACTGGCACTGGTCCTGTTAAAACAGAGTGGGGAAACTGGCACTCTTCCTCTTAAAGCAGACTGAGGAAACTGGCACTGTTCCTCTTAAAGGTGACTGGGGAAACTGGCACTGTTCCTCTTAAAGCAGACTGGAGAAACTGGCAATGTTCCCCTGAAAGCAGACTCGGGAAACTGGCACTGTTCCCTTAAAGCAGACTGGGGCAAATGGCACTGTTCCTGTTAAAACAGAGTGGGGAATCTGGCACTGTTCCTCTTAAAGCCGACGGGGGAAACTGGCACTGTTCCTGTTAAAGCAGACTGGGGAACCTGGCACTTTCCCTCTTAAAGGTGACTGGGGAAACTGCCACTGTTCCCCGTAAAGCAGATTGGGGTAACTGGCACTGTTCCTTTTAAAGCAGACTGGGGAAACGGGTACTGTGCCTCTGAATGCACACTGGGGAAACTGGCACTGTTTCTCTTAAAGCAGACTGGGGGAAACTGGCACTGTTCCCTTAAAGCAGACTGGGGCAAATGGCACTGTTCCCCTTCAAGCAGACTGGGGAATCTCGCACTGTTCCTCTTAAAGCAGACGGGGGAAACTGGCACTGTTTCTCTTACAGCAGACCGGGGAAACTGGTACTGTTCCTTTTAAAGCAGACTGGGGAAACTGGCACTGTTTCTCTTAAAGCAGACTGGGGAAACTGGCACTGTTCCCCTTAAAACTGACTGGAGAAACTGGCACTGTTCCTGTTAAAGCAGACTGGGAAACTGGCACTGTTCCTGTTAAAGCAGACTGGGGAACCTGGCACTTTCCCTCTTAAAGGTGACTGGGGAAACTGCCACTGTTCCCCGTAAAGCAGATTGGGGTAACTGGCACTGTTCCTTTTAAAGCAGACTGGGGAAACGGGTACTGTGCCTTTGAATGCACACTGGGGAAACTGGCACTGTTTCTCTTAAAGCAGACTGGGGGAAACAGACACTGTTGCTGTTCAAGCAGACTGGGGAAACTGGTACTGGTCCTTTTAAAGCAGACCGGGGAAACTGGCACTGGTCCTTTTAAAGCAGACTGGGTAAACTGGCACTGGTCCTTTTAAAGCAGACCGAGGAAACAGGCACTGTTCCTCTTAAAGCAGACTGGGTAAACTGGCACTGTTCCCCTGAAAGCAGACTGGGTAAACTGGCACTGTTCCCCTTAAAACTGACTGGAGAAACTGGCACTGTTCCTTTTAAAGCAGACTGGGGAAACGGGCACTGTTCCTGTTGAAGCAGACTGGGGAAACTGGCACTGTTCCTGTTAAAACAGAGTGGGGAAACTGGCACTGTTCCTGTTAAAGCAGACTGGGAAACTGGCACTGTTCCTTTAAAGCGGACTGCGGAAACTGGCACTGTGCCTCTTAAAACAGATGGGGGAAACTGGCACTGTT
The DNA here is from genome assembly GCF_964213995.1 of Mustelus asterias. Lineage (NCBI taxonomy): Eukaryota > Metazoa > Chordata > Chondrichthyes > Carcharhiniformes > Triakidae > Mustelus > Mustelus asterias. The sequence goes on along the minus strand of NC_135812.1, from coordinate 53,210,113 downwards.
TCTCTTAAAGCAGACTGGGGAAACTGGTACTGTTCCTTTCAAAGCAGACTGGGGAAACTGGCACTGTTCCTATTGAAGCAGACCGGGGAAACTGGTACTGTTCCTTTTCAAGCAGACTGGGGAAACTGGCACTGGTCCTTTTAAAGCAGACCGGGGAAACTGGCACTGTTCCTATTAAAGCAGACTAGCGAAACTGGCACTGTTCCCCTTAAAGCAGATTGGGTAAACTGGCACTGTTCCACTTAAAGCTAACTGGAGAAACTGGCACTGTTCCTTTTAAAGCAGACTGGGGAAACGGGCACTGTTCCTATTGAAGCAGACTGGGGAAACTGGCACTGTTCCTGTTAAAGCAGAGTGGGGAAACTGGCACTGTTCCTCTTAAAGCAGACTCAGGAAACTGGCACTGTTCCTCTTAAAGCAGACTGAGGAAACTGGCACTGTTCCTCTTAAAGTAGACTGGGGAAACTGGCACTGTTCCTGTTAAAGCAGACTGGGAAACTGGCACTGTTCCTTTAAAGCGGACTGCGGAAACTGGCACTGTGCCTCTTAAAACAGATGGGGGAAACTGGCACTGTTTCTCTTAAAGCAGACTGGGGAAACTGGTCCTGTTCCTTTCAAAGCAGACTGGGGAAACTGGCACTGCTCCTATTGAAGCAGACCGGGGAATCTGGTACTGTTGCTTTTCAAGCAGACTGGGGAAACTGGCACTGGTCCTTTTAAAGCAGACCGGGAAACTGGCACTGTTCCTCTTAATGCAGCCTGGGGAAACTGGCACTGTTCCCCTTAAAGCAGATTGGGTAAACTGGCACTGTTCCACTTAAAACTGACTGGAGAAACTGGCACTGTTCCTTTTAAAGCAGACTGGGGAAACGGGCACTGTTCCTGTTGAAGCAGACTGGGGAACCTGGCACCGTTCCCCTTAAAGCAGACTGGGGAATCTTGCACTTCTCCCCACAAAGCAGCCTGGTGAAACTGACACTGTTCCACTTTACGCAGACCGGGGAACTGACACTGTTCCTCTTAACGCAGACTGGGTAAACTGGCACAGTTCCCCTTAAAGCAGACTGGGAAAACTGGCACTGTTCCCCTTAAAACTGTCTGGAGAAGCTGGCACTGTTCCTTTTAAAGCTGACTGGGGAAACGGGCACTGTTCCTGTTGAAGCAGACTGGGGAAACTGGCACTGGTCCTGTTAAAACAGACTGGGTAAACTCGCACTGTTCCCCTTAAAGCAGACTGGGTAAACTGGCACTCTTCCCCTGAAAACTGACTGGAGAAACTGGCACTGTTCCTTTTAAAGCAGACTGGGGAAACTGGCACTGTTCCTGTTAAAACAGAATGGGGAAACTGGCACTGTTCCTCTTAAAGCAGACTCAGGAAACTGGCACTGTTCCTCTTAAAGCAGACTGAGGAAACTGGCACTGTTCCTCTTCAAGCAGACTGGGGAAACTGGCACTGTTCCTGTTAAAGCAGACTGGGAAACTGGCACTGTTCCTTTAAAGCGGACTGCGGAAACTGGCACTGTGCCTCTTAAAACAGATGGGGGAAACTGGCACTGTTTCTCGTAAAGCAGACTGGGGAAACTGGCACTGCTCCTATTGAAGCAGACCGGGGAAACTGGTACTGTTCCTTTTCAAGCAGACTGGGGAAACTGGCACTGTTCCTTTTAAAGCAGACCGGGGAAACTGGCACTGTTCCTCTTAAAGCAGACTGTGGAAACTGGCACTGTTCCCCTTAAAGCAGATTGGGTAAACTGGCACTGTTCCACTTAAAACTGACTGGAGAAACTGGCACTGTTCCTTTTAAAGCAGACTGGGGAAACGGACACTCTTCCTGTCGAAGCAGACTGGGGAACCTGGCACCGTTCCCCTTAAAGCAGACTGCGGAATCTGGCACGTTTCCCCACAAAGCAGACTGGGGAAACTGACACTGTTCCACTTAAAGCAGACCGGGGAACTGGCACTGTTCCTCTTAAAGCAGACTGGGGAAACTGACACTGTTCCACTTAAAGCAGACCGGGGAACTGGCACTGTTCCTCTTAAAGCAGACTGGGTAAACTGGCACTGTTCCCATTCAAGCAGACTGGGAAAACTGGTACTGTTCCCCTTAAAACTGGCTGGAGAAACTGGCACTGTTCCTTTTAAAGCTGACTGGGGAAACAGGCACTGTTCCTGTTGAAGCAGACTGGGGAAACTGGCACTGTTCCTTTTAAAGCAGACTAGGGTAACTGGCACTGTTCCCCTTAAAGCAGACTGGGGAAACTGGCACTGTTCCTTTTAAAGCAGACTAGGGAAACGGGCACTGTTCCTGTTGAAGCAGACTGGGGAAACAGGCACTGGTCCTGTTAAAACAGAGTGGGGAAACAGGCACTGTTCCTCTTAAAGCAGACTGGGTAAACTGTCACTGTTCCCCTTAAAACTGACTGGAGAAACTGGCACTGTTCCTTTTAAAGCAGACTGGGGAAACGGGCACTGTTCCTGTTGAAGCAGACTGGGGAAACTGGCACTGTTCCTGTTAAAACAGAGTGGGGAAACTGGCACTGTTCCTCTTAAAGCAGACTCAGGAAACTGGCACTGTTCCTCTTAAAGCAGACTGAAGAAACTGGCACTGTTCCTCTTAAAGCAGACTGGGGAAACTGGCACTGTTCCTTTAAAGCAGACTGCGGAAACTGGCACTGTGCCTCTAAAAGCAGATGGGGGAAACTGGCACTGACCATCATAAAGCAGACTGGGGAAACTGGTACTGTTCCTTTCAAAGCAGACTGGGGAAACTGGCACTGTTCCTCTTACAGCAGACCGGGGAAACTGGTACTGTTCATTTTCAAGCAGACTGGGGAAACTGGCACTGTTTCTCTCAAAGCAGACCGGGGAAACTGGTACTGTTCTTTTTAAAGCAGACTGGGGAAACTGGCACTGTTTCTCTTTAAGGAGTCTGGGGAAACTGGCACTGTTCCCCTTAAAGCGGACAGGGGAAACTGGCACTGCTCCCCTTAAAGCAGACTGGGGAAACTGGGACTGCTCCTATTAAAGCAGACTGGGGAAACTGGCACCGTTCCGATTGAAGCAGACTAGGGAACCTGGCACCGTTCCCCTTAAAGCAGACTGGGGAATCTGGCACTTTTCCCCACAAACTGGCAGTGTTCCCCTTAAAACTGACTGGAGAAACTGGCACTGTCCCTCTTAAAGCAGACTAGGGAAACTGGCATTGTTCCTGTTAAAGCAGACTGGGAAACTGGCACTGTTCCTTTAAAGCAGACTGCGGAAACTGGCACTGTGCCTCTTAAAGCAGACTGGGGAAACTGGCACTGACCATCTTAAAGCAGACCGGGGAAACTGGCACTGTTTCTCTTGAAGCAGACTGGGGAAACTGGCACAGTTTCTCTGAAAGCAGACCGGGGAAACTTGTACTGGTCCTTTTAAAGCAGCCTGGGGAAACTGGCACTGTTTCTCTAAAAGCAGACTGGGGAATCTGACACTGTTTCTCTTAAAGGAGACTGGGGAAACTGGCACTGTTTCTCTTAAAGCAGACTGGGGAAACAGGCACTGTTCCTATTAAAGCAGACTGGGAAAACTGGCACTGTTGCTTTTAAAGCAGACTGGGGAAATGGGCACTGTGCCTCTGAAAGCAGACTGGGGTAACTTGCACTGTTTCTCTTAAAGCAGACTAGGGGAAACAGGCACTGCTCCTGTTCAAGCAGACTGGGGAAACTGGCACTGTTCCTCTTAAAGCAGACTGGGTATACTGGCACTGTTCCCCTTAAAGCAGACTGGGTAAACTGGCACTGTTCCCCTTAAAGCCGACTGGGGAAACTGGCACTGTTCCTCTTAAAGCAGACTGGGTAAACTGGCACTGTTCCCCTTATAGCAGACTGGGTAAACTGGCACTGTTCCCCTTAAAGCCGACTGGGGAAACTGGCACTGTTCCTCTAAAAGCAGAATGGGGAAACTGGCACTGTTCCCTTAAAGCAGACTGGGGAAACTGGCACTGTTCCCCTTAAAGCAGACTGGGTAAACTGGCACTGTTCCCCTTAAAGCCGACTGGGGAAACTGGCACTGTTCCTCTAAAAGCAGACTGCGGAAACTGGCACTGTTCCCTTAAAGCCGACTGGGGAAACTGGCACTGTTCCTCTTAAAGCAGACTGGGTAAACTGGCACTGTTCCCCTTAAAGCCGACTGGTGAAACTGGCACTGTTCCTCTAAAAGCAGAGTGGGGAATCGGGCACTGTTCCCTTAAAGCAGACTGGGTAAACTGGCACTGTTCCCCTTAAAACTGACTGGGGAAACTGGCACTGGTCCTTCTGAAGCAGACTGGGCAAACTGGCACTGTTCCTCCTAAAGCAGACTGGGGAAACTGGCACTGTTCCTTCTGAAGCAGACTGGAGAAACTGGCACTGTTCCACTTAAAGCAGACAGGAGAAACTGGCACTGTTCCACTTAAAGCAGACTGGGGAAACTGCACTGTCTCTTCTGAAGCAGACTTTGGAAACTGGCGCTGGTCGCCTGAAGCAGACTGGGGAAACTGACACTGTCCATCTTAAAGCAGACTGGGGAAACTGACACTGTTCCCCTGATGGCTGACTGGGGAAACTGGCACTGTTCCCCTTAAAGCAGATTGGGGAAACTGACACTGTTCCTCTAAAAGCAGACTGGGGAAACTGGCACTGATCCTTTTAAAGCAGACAGGGGAAACTGGCACTGTTCCTGTTGAAGCAGACTGGGGAAACAGGCACTGGTCCTGTTAAAACAGAGTGGGGAAACTGGCACTGTTCCTCTAAAAGCAGACTGGGGAAACTGGCACTGTTCCTTTTAAAGCAGCATGGGGAAACTGGCACTGTTCCTGTTGAAGCAGACTGGGGAAACTGGCACTGTTCCTGTTGAAGCAGACTGGGGAAACTGGCACTGTTGGTTTTAAAGCAGACTGGGGAAACTGGCACTGTTCCCCGTATAGCAGACTGGGGTAACTGGCACTGTTCCCCGTAAAGCTGACTGGGGTAACTGGCACTGTTCCTTTTAAAGCAGACGGCGGAAACAGGCACTGTGCCTCTTAAAGCAGAGTGGGGGAAACAGACACTGTTCGTGTTCAAGCGGACTGGGGAAACTGGTACTTTTCCTTTTAAAGCAGACTGGGGAAACTGATACTGTTCTGTTTAAAGCAGACTGGGGAACCTGGCACTTTCGCTCTTAAAGGTGACTGGGGAAACTGGCACTGTTCCCCGTAAAGTAGACTGGGGAAACTGGCACTGTTCCTTTTAAAGCAGGCTGGGGAAATGGGCACTGTGCCTCTGAAAGCAGACTGGGGAAACTGGCACTGTTCCTCTTGAAGCAGACTGGGGAAACTGGTGCTGTTCTGTTTAAAGCAGACTGGGGAAACTGGCACGGTTACTATTAAAGCAGACTGGGGAAACTGGCATTGGTTCTCTTAAAGCAGATTGGTGAAACTGGCACTGTTCCTGTTAAAGCAGACTGGGAAACTTGGCACTGTTCCTTTAAAGCTGACTGCGGAAACTGGCACTGTGCCTCTTAAAGCAGACTGGGGAAACTGGCACTGACCATCTTAAAGCAGACTGGGGAAACTGGCACTGTTTCTATTGAAGCAGACTGGGGAAACTGGCACAGTTTCTCTTAAAGCAGACCAGAGAAACTGGTACTGTTCCTTTTAAAGCAGACTGGGGAAACTGGCACTGTTTCTCTAAAAGCAGACTGGGGAATCTGACACTGTTTCTCGTAAAGGATACTGGGGAAACTGGCACTGTTTCTCTTAAAGCAGACTAGGGAACCTGGCACTTTCGCTCTTAAAGGTGACTGGGGAAACTGGCACTGTTCCCCGTAAAGCAGACTGGGGAAACTGGCTGTGGTGAACCATCGTTGGTTCACCACTGGGGTTGTTATTGTGTTACTGTTGGGCTAGGGTGTTGTTGTTATGGGGGTTGTACTATGTTGTTGGGTTAGGGTGTTTACCTGTCCTAAGTGTTATCATGGCACACTCCAGTGGGGTCCCGCCTCCGGTGGCAGGGTATAAGACACCCTGCTCCGGCAGGACCCCTTCAGTCTGAACGGGTGAATTTGTGTTAGTAGTTTCATTGTTAATGTATTAAAGCCTTCAGTTCTAAAGCCTTGTTTCCGGGTGCTCATTGAGGTGCATCAATTTAATACATTAACTGAGAATATGGAACAGATCCTAAAACCGGATCGTCTGACACTGGACCCACGTGCGGTCGGTGCAGCTAACACGTTCGAACATTGGTGGAAGTGCTTCGAGGACTACCTGGCAGCCTCGGTAGCTATCACTACAGACAGTGATAGACTCCAGGTCCTCCACGCAAGGGTAAGCGACACGATTTACCTAGCCATTCGTGCAGCTTCCACTTACCAGGGTGCCGTCGAGCTCCTAAAGAATAGGTACATTACGCCACCCAACGAGATTCACGCTCGTTATCTCCTCGCTACACGACGTCGGCAGTCGGGCGAGACCATAGAAGACTACGCCAATGAACTCCTGCAGCTTGCCAGGGGTTGTGACTGTAAGGATGTCTCCGCCGAGCAGTACATGCAAGACCTCGCCCGAGACGCGTTCGTAGCAGGGGTAGGGTCCTCGTACATCAGACTTAAATTATTAGAAAAGGGGAAACTCAACTTGACCCAGGCAATGGGGATGGCCGTGAGGTTGGAGGCGGCGTCGAAGAGCTTGGCGCTGTACCCCGAGGACCACGTGCAGTCAACGTGGTTGGAGCAAGCTCTGCTCCCTCCTCGCCCCGCGAACCCGCGCTCCCAGATCGATTCGACGACGGCGGCAGCTCCAGGTGGCCAGCGATGCTATTTTTGCGGTGGGGCCAAGCATCCACGGCAACAGTGTCCGGCAAGAACGGCAATCTGCAGCCAGTGCGGTAAAAAAGGCCACTACGGCAAAGTCTGCAGGTCCAAACCTAAAAACGGCAGTGCAGCATGTAACCCTCCAGAACGGAGACCATCTCTTTCGGCGCTGCAGTACCCACGAGGTCCGACCACGTGCGATCTCAGGACGGCGCCATCGTGGCAGACAGAGGAGGAGGAAGACCACCAGGAGTCGCTGCGCTTGGAGCCCTCGGCCACATGCGATTCATGGGGGCGGCCATCATGGTCCACGACGACTAGGAGCGACCAGCAGGGGTCCTCAGCATCCACATCGGCAGCATGCAGCAGCGACCAGCAGGGGTCCTCAGCATCCACATCGGCAGCATGCAGTGACACCCAGGGGCCAACGGTGGCGTCGATCTCTCTGGATCAGACCAGGCATTACAGACTGGAACATTCCATGATGGAGGTAAAGGTTAGTGGCAGAACTGTAAATTGTCTGTTTGACAGTGGGAGCACCGAAAGTTTCATACACCCTGAAACTGCTAAAAGGTGTGGACTCCGGGTTCTCCCTGCCAAACAGACAATTTCCATGGCATCACAGTCCCGATCTGTACCGATCCAAGGACGATGTATGGTAACTCTTGAGGTACAGGGCACAGTTTACGAGCAATACAGGCTCCTTGTGCTACCTCACCTTTGCGCGCCAATTCTCCTCGGACTAAACTTTATGGCCCACATGAGGAGTGTGATCCTACAGTACGGTGGGCCACTCCCTTCACTGGCAGTAGGGAACCAGCCGCAGCCTCCAAATTGCCCAAAGCGCCCCGCGTGCAATCTATCCACCCTGAAGATCACGACACCATCCCTTTTTAAAAATCTGGTACCTGGCTGCAAGCCCATTGCTACTAAAAGTAGGCGTTACAGCGCTGAGGACCGGATCTTTATTAGATCTGAGGTTCAGCGGCTCCTCAAGGAAGGGATCATACAGGCCAGTGCTAGTCCGTGGAGAGCGCAGGTCGTGGTAGTCAAAAGCGGGAACAAACCTCGGATGGTCATCGACTATAGTCAGACCATTAATAGATACACGCAGCTGGATGCGTATCCTCTCCCGCGCATTTCTGATATGGTCAATCAGATTGCGCAGTACCGAGTGTTTTCTACCATAGACCTTAAGTCCGCCTACCATCAACTCCCCATCCGCCCAGAGGACCGACAATATACGGCTTTTGAGGCGGATGGTCGTCTATACCAATTCCTCAGGGTTCCATTTGGTGTCACCAATGGGGTCTCGGTCTTCCAGCGTGCTATGGACCGAATGGTGGACCAGAACGGGTTGCGGGCTACCTTCCCGTACCTGGATAACGTCACCATCTGCGGCCATGACCAGCAGGACCACGACACGAATCTCCAACACTTTCTACGCACTGCATCTCGCCTGAATCTGACCTATAACAGGGAGAAGTGCGTATTCCGTACGCATAGGTTAGCCATCCTCGGATACGTGGTGGAAAACGGGGTCATTGGCCCTGATCCAGACCGTATGCGCCCACTCACTGAACTTCCCTTGCCCGCTAGCACGAAAGCACTGAGGAGATGCCTCGGGTTCTTTTCGTATTATGCACAGTGGGTCCCCAACTACGCGGACAAAGCTCGTCCGCTCATTAAGTCCACGACCTTCCCACTTACGCCGGAGGCCCAATTGGCCTTCAAGGTTTTGAAAAGCGACATCTCGAAAGCCACGATGCACGCGGTGGATGAATCCATCCCTTTCCAGGTGGAGAGTGATGCATCTGACTTCGCCCTAGCCGCCACACTAAACCAGGCAGGCAGGCCCGTCGCGTTTTTTTCCCGCACCCTTCAAGGCCCAGAGATTCGGCACTCAGCGGTGGAAAAGGAGGCTCAGGCCATTGTGGAGGCAGTCAGACACTGGCGCCATTACCTGGCAGGTAAGCGGTTCACCCTGATCACGGATCAACGATCCGTGGCGTTTATGTTCAGTAACACGCAGAGGGGCAAGATCAAGAACGATAAGATCTTGCGGTGGAGAATTGAGCTCTCCACCTATAATTACGATATTATGTATCGTCCAGGGAAGCTCAATGAGCCCTCGGATGCCCTCTCGCGCGGAACATGCGCCATCATGCAGGAGGACCGCTTGAAGGCTCTCCACAATGATCTGTGTCATCCTGGAGTCACCAGACTCTACCACTTCATAAAAGCCCGCAACCTACCCTACTCGGTGGAGGAGGTCAGGTCAGTTACTAGAAGTTGTCGGATTTGCGCAGAATGCAAACCACACTTTTATCGACCAGACCGGGCACATTTGGTCAAGGCCACTCGCCCTTTTGAGAGGCTGAGTGTAGATTTTAAGGGCCCCCTTCCCTCAACGGATTGGAATGTCTATTTTCTTAACATAATAGACGAATTTTCCCGGTTTCCGTTTGTTTTCCCCTGTGCGGACACGTCGACTGCCACCGTCATCAAGGCATTCAGTGAGCTTTTTACCCTGTTCGGGTACCCCTGCTATATTCATATTCATATAAACCCCAAGAGGCCAACAACGAACACAATGAGACAGCCAATGAACTGGAACAGCCGACAGAGAGATCCGCAGTGCATCCGAAGAGGAAAGAGTCGAATTGGACTCCTCCGGAAGGCCGCTGCCCTCGACTTGACATGTATGCCCAAGCCGTCAGGAGGTGCGTCAACACCAAATTCATCAGCCGCACTCACAAGACAGCCCCGAACATCACCCAAGCACAACGTAACGCCATCCACGCTCTCAAGACCAACCGCAACATTGTCATCAAACCAGCAGACAAAGGAGGGGCCATCGTCATACTGAACAGAACGGATTACTGCAAAGAAGTGTACCGACAACTCAACAACGAGGAACACTACAGACAGTTACCTGCAGATCCGACCAAAGAACACACCCGTCAACTCAACACTCTGATCAAGACCTTTGATCCGGACCTTCAGAACACCCTCCGTGCTCTCATCCCACGTACTCCCCGCGTTGGAGATCTCTACTGCCTCCCGAAGATACACAAGGCAAACACACCCGGCCGTCCCATCGTATCGGGCAATGGGACCCTGTGCGAGAACCTCTCCGGCTATGTCGAGGGCATCCTGAAACCCATTGTACAAAGAACCCCCAGCTTTTGTCGCGACACGACGGACTTCCTACAGAAACTCGGCACACATGGAGCAGTTGAACCAGGAGCGCTCCTCGTCACAATGGATGTCTCAGCACTCTACACCAGCATCCCCCATGACGATGGCATTGCTGCAACGGCCTCAGTGCTCAGCGCCAACAACTGCCAGTTTCCAGATGCAATTTTACATCTCATCCGCTTCATCCTGGACCACAATATCTTCACCTTCAACAACCAGTTCTTCATCCAGACACACGGAACAGCCATGGGGACCAAATTTGCACCTCAATATGCCAACATCTTCATGCACAGGTTCGAACAAGACTTCTTCACCGCACAGGACCTTCAACCGGTGCTATACACTAGATACATCGATGACATTTTCTTCCTTTGGACTCATGGTGAACAATCACTGAAACAACTCTATGATGACATCAACAAGTTCCATCCCACCATCAGGCTCACCATAGACTACTCTCCGGAATCGGTTGCATTCTTGGACACGCGCATCTCCATTAAGGACGGTCACCTCAGCACCTCACTGTACCGCAAGCCCACGGATAACCTCACGATGCTCCACTTCTCCAGCTTCCACCCTAAACACGTTAAAGAAGCCATCCCCTACGGACAAGCCCTCCGTATACACAGGATCTGCTCGGATGAGGAGGATCGCAACAGACACCTCCAGACGCTGAAAGATGCCCTCATAAGAACAGGATATGGCGCTAGACTCATTGATCAACAGTTCCAACGCGCCACAGCGAAAAACCGCACCGACCTCCTCAGAAGACAAACACGGGACACAGTGGACAGAGTACCCTTCGTTGTCCAGTACTTCCCCGGAGCGGAGAAGCTACGGCATCTCCTCCGGAGCCTTCAACATGTCATTGATGAAGACGAACATCTCGCCAAGGCCATCCCCACACCCCCACTTCTTGCCTTCAAACAACCGCACAACCTCAAACAGACCATTGTCCGCAGCAAACTACCCAGCCTTCAGGAGAACAGTGACCAAGACACCACACAACCCTGCCACAGCAACCTCTGCAAGACGTGCCGGATCATCGACACAGATGCCATCATCTCACGTGAGAACACCATCCACCAGGTACACGGTACATACTCTTGCAACTCGGCCAACGTTGTCTACCTGATACGCTGCAAGAAAGGATGTCCCGAGGCATGGTACATTGGGGAGACCATGCAGACGCTGCGACAACGGATGAATGAACACCGCTCGACAATCACCAGGCAAGACTGTTCTCTTCCTGTTGGGGAGCACTTCAGCGGTCACGGGCATTCGGCCTCTGATATTCGGGTAAGCGTTCTCCAAGGCGGCCTTCGCGACACACGACAGCGCAGAGTCGCGGAGCAGAAACTGATAGCCAGGTTCCGCACACACAAGGACGGCCTCAACCGGGATATTGGGTTTATGTCACACTATTTCACATAAATATTTCTGCTTTTTTCCTCCTGAGTCTTTATCATGCGATCCTAGAATCAGAATTTATGTCACACTATTTGTAACTCCCACAGTTGCGTGGACCTGCAGAGTTTCACTGGCTGTCTTGTCTGGAGACAATACACATCTTTTTAGCCTGTCTTGATGCTCTCTCCACTCCCATTGTTTTGTTTCTTAAAGACTGGATTAGTTGTAAGTATTCGCATTCCAACCATTATTCATGTAAATTGAGTCTGTGTCTTATAAGTTCTGTTTGTGAACAGAATTCCCACTCACCTGAAGAAGGGGCTCAGAGCCTCGAAAGCTTGTGTGGCTTTTGCTACCAAATAAACCTGTTGGACTTTAACCTGGTGTTGTTAAACTTCTTACCATATTCATAGCGACAGGGGCTCGTCGTTCATGAGCAACGACTTGAGGCAATTCCTGCTCTCATTCGGGATTGCCTCTAGTAGAACCACGAGCTACAACCCTAGGGGTAACGGACAGGTGGAAAGGGAGAATGCTACAGTCTGGAAGGCTGTCCTACTGGCACTGAAATCCAAGGGCCTTCCAGTCTCCCGGTGGCAGGAGGTCCTTCCAACTGCGCTCCATTCTATCCGCTCCCTCCTGTGTACGGCAACCAATGCTACTCCCCACGAGAGGATGTTCTCATTCCCTCGGAAGTCGTCCTCGGGGACCTCATTGCCAGCCTGGTTGACGTACCCAGGACCCGTCCTTCTGCGGCGCCATGTGAGGGCTCGCAAGTCCGACCCCTTGGTCGAACCGGTCCAACTCCTCCACGCCAACCCTCAGTATGCCTATGTGGCATATCCTGACGGGCGAGAGGACACTGTCTCCATTAGAGACCTGGCGCCCGCAGGGGACGTAGCAACTCCTGTCGCTCCTATTCCCCCAGTCACAGATCCACTACTCCTCATTACTTCCCCAGACGTGGCGCGGTCAGCACCGGGACCAGTGCATAACACTTTTACTCCCATGTACAGCTTGCCTGAGACTCGGAGATCGGCGCCACCATCATCACCACCACCACCACTACCAAACGTTCCAGGATCCCCTACACCATCGCCTCATCAGGGCCGGCCGGCCCGGGAGTCTTTGAGGGGACAGCCAGATGTTGTTTTGAGAGAGCCACCGCAAGCACCTGCTCCGGTTTCGCAACCGGTGTTGAGAAGATCGCAGCGTCGGTGTGGTCCTCCAGACCGTCTGGACTTGTGAATCCTGTTATTTTTTTTGTCATTGTCTGTTTTCATCCACCCCGCCACCTTTGGTTCCTAAAGGAGGGGTGAATGTGGTGAACCATCGTTGGTTCACCACTGGGGTTGTTATTGTGTTACTGTTGGGCTAGGGTGTTGTTGTTATGGGGGTTGTACTATGTTGTTGGGTTAGGGTGTTTACCTGTCCTAAGTGTTATCATGGCACACTCCAGTGGGGTCCCGCCTCCGGTGGCAGGGTATAAGACCCCCTGCTCCGGCAGGACCCCTTCAGTCTGAACGGGTGAATTTGTGTTAGTAGTTTCATTGTTAATGTATTAAAGCCTTCAGTTCTAAAGCCTTGTTTCCGGGTGCTCATTGAGGTGCATCACTGGCACTGTTCCTTTTAAAGCAGACTGGGGAAACGGGCACTGTGCCTCTGAAAGCAGACTGGGGAAACTGGCACTGTGCCTCTTAAAGCAGACTGGGGGAAACAGACACTGTTCCTGTTCAAGCAGACTGGGGAAACTGGCACAGTTCCCCTTAAAGCCGACTGGTGAAACTGGCACTGTTCCTCTAAAAGCAGACTGTGGAAACTGGCACTGTTCCCCTTAAAGCAGACTGGGTAAACTGGCACTGTTCCTCTTAAAACTGACTGGAGAAACTGGCACTGTTCATTTAAAGCAGCTTGGGGAAACGGGCACTGTTCCTGTTGAAGCAGATTGGGGAAACTGGCACTGTTCCTTTTAAAACAGAATGGGGAAACTGGCACTGTCCCTCTTAAAGCAGACTATGGAAACTGACACTGTCCCTCTTACAGCAGACTGGGGGAAACAGACTGATGCACCTCAATGAGCACCCGGAAACAAGGCTTTAGAACTGAAGGCTTTAATACATTAACAATGAAACTACTAACACAAATTCACCCGTTCAGACTGAAGGGGTCCTGCCGGAGCAGGGGGTCTTATACCCTGCCACCGGAGGCGGGACCCCACTGGAGTGTGCCATGATAACACTTAGGACAGGTAAACACCCTAACCCAACAACATAGTACAACCCCCATAACAACAACACCCTAGCCCAACAGTAACACAATAACAACCCCAGTGGTGAACCAACGATGGTTCACCACACTGACCATCTTAAAGCAGCCTGGGGAAACTGGCACTGTTTCTCTTGAAGCAGACTGGGGAAACTGGCACAGTTTCTCTTAAAGCAGACCGGAGAAACTGGTACTGGTCCTTTTACAGCAGCCTGGGGAAACTGGCACTGTTTCTCTAAAAGCAGACTGGGGAATCTGACACTGTTTCTCTTAAAGGAGACTGGGGAAACTGGCACTGTTTCTCTTAAAGCAGACTGGGGAAACAGGCACTGTTCCTATTAAAGCAGACTGGAGAAACTGGCACTGTTGCTTTTAAAGCAGACTGGGGAACCTGGCACTTTCTCTCTTAAAGGTGACTGGGGAAACTGGCACTGTTCCCCGTAAAGCAGACTGGGGTAACTGGCACTGTTCCTTTTAAAGCAGACTGGATAATGGGCACTGTGCCTCTGAAAGCAGACTGGGGAAACTGGCACTGTTTCTCTTAAAGCAGACTGGGGGAAACAGACACTGTTCCTGTTCAACAGGACTGGGGGAACTAATATTGTTCCTTTTTAAGGAGACTGGGGAAACTGGCACTGTTCCTCTTGAAGCAGACTGGGGAAACTGGTGCTGTTCTGTTTAAAGCAGACTGGGGAAACTGGCACGGTTACTATTAAAGCAGACTGGGAAAACTGGCACTGGTTCTCTGAAAGCAGATTGGTGGAACTGGCACTGCTCCCCTTAAAGCAGACTGGGAAACTGGCACTGTTCCTGTTAAAGCAGACTGGGAAACTTGGCACTGTTCCTTTAAAGCAGACTGCGGAAACTGGCACTGTGCCTCTTAAAGCAGACTGGGGAAACTGGCACTGACCATCTTAAAGCAGACTGGGGAAACTGGCACTGTTTCTATTGAAGCAGACTGGGGAAACTGGCGCAGTTTCTCTTAAAGCAGACCAGAGAAACTGGTACTGTTCCTTTTTAAGCAGACTGGGGAAACTGGCACTGTTTCTCTAAAAGCAGACTGGGGAATCTGACAATGTTTCTCGTAAAGGATACTGGGGAAACTGGCACTGTTTCTCTTAACGCAGACTGGGGAACCTGGCAATTTCGCTCTTAAAGGTGACTGGGGAAACTGGCACTGTTCCCCGTAAAGCAGACTGGGGAAACTGGCACTGTTCCTTTTAAAGCAGGCTGGGGAAATGGGCACTGTGCCTCTGAAAGCAGACTGGGGAAACTGGCATTGTGCCTCTTATAGCAGACTGGGGGAAACAGACACTGTTCGTGTTCAAGCAGACTGGGGAAACTGGCACTGTTCCCCTTAAAGCCGACTGGTGAAACTGGCACTGTTCCTCTAAAAGCAGACTGTGGAAACTGGCACTGTTCCCCTTAAAGCAGATTGGGTAAACTGGCACTGTTCCCCTTAAAACTGACTGGAGAAACTGGCACTGTTCATTTAAAGCAGCTTGGGGAAACGGGCACTGTTCCTGTTGAAGCAGATTGGGGAAACTGGCACTGTTCCTTTTAAAACAGAATGGGGAAACTGGCACTGTCCCTCTTAAAGCAGACTATGGAAACTGGCACTGTTCCTGTTAAAGCAGACTGGGGGAAACAGACACTGTTCCTGTTCAAGCAGACTGGGAAAACTGGCACTGATCCTCTTAAAGCAGACTGGGTAAACTGGCACTGTTCTCCTTAAAGCCGACTGGTGAAACTGGCACTGTTCCTCTAAAAGCAGACTGGGGAAACTGGTGCTGTTCTGTTTAAAGCAGACTGGGGAAACTGGCACGGTTACTATTAAAGCAGACTGGGGAAACTGGCACTGTTCCCCTTAAAGCAGACTGGGAAACTGGCACTGTTCCTGTTAAAGCAGACTGGGAAACTTGGCACTGTGCCTCTTAAAGCAGACTGGGGAAACTGGCACTGACCATCTTAAAGCAGACTGGGGAAACTGGCACTGTTTCTATTGAAGCAGACTGGGGAAACTGGCGCAGTTTCTCTTAAAGCAGACCAGAGAAACTGGTACTGTTCCTTTTAAAGCAGACTGGGGAAACTGGCACTGTTTCTCTAAAAGCAGACTGGGGAATCTGACACTGTTTCTCGTAAAGGATACTGGGGAAACTGGCACTGTTTCTCTGAACGCAGACTGGGGAACCTGGCAATTTCGCTCTTAAAGGTGACTGGGGAAACTGGCACTGTTCCCCGTAAAGCAGACTGGGGAAACTGGCACTGTTCCTTTTAAAGCAGGCTGGGGAAATGGGCACTGTGCCTCTGAAAGCAGACTGGGGAAACTGGCACTGTGCCTCTTATAGCAGACTGGGGGAAACAGACACTGTTCCTGTTCAAGCAGACTGGGGAAACTGGCACTGTTCCCCTTAAAGCCGACTGGTGAAACTGGCACTGTTCCTCTAAAAGCAGACTGTGGAAACTGGCACTGTTCCCCTTAAAGCAGATTGGGTAAACTGGCACTGTTCCCCTTAAAACTGACTGGAGAAACTGGCACTGTTCATTTAAAGCAGCTTGGGGAAACGGGCACTGTTCCTGTTGAAGCAGATTGGGGAAACTGGCACTGTTCCTTTTAAAACAGAATGGGGAAACTGGCACTGTCCCTCTTAAAGCAGACTATGGAAACTGGCACTGTTCCTGTTAAAGCAGACTGGGAAACTGGCACTGTTCCTGTTAAAGCAGACTGGGGGAAACAGACACTGTTCCTGTTCAAGCAGACTGGGAAAACTGGCACTGATCCTCTTAAAGCAGACTGGGTAAACTGGCACTGTTCTCCTTAAAGCCGACTGGTGAAACTGGCACTGTTCCTCTAAAAGCAGACTGGGGAATCTGACACTGTTTCTCGTAAAGGATACTGGGGAAACTGGCACTGTTTCTCTGAACGCAGACTGGGGAACCTGGCAATTTCGCTCTTAAAGGTGACTGGGGAAACTGGCACTGTTCCCCGTAAAGCAGACTGGGGAAACTGGCACTGTTCCTTTTAAAGCAGGCTGGGGAAATGGGCACTGTGCCTCTGAAAGCAGACTGGGGAAACTGGCACTGTGCCTCTTATAGCAGACTGGGGGAAACAGACACTGTTCCTGTTCAAGCAGACTGGGGAAACTGGCACTGTTCCCCTTAAAGCCGACTGGTGAAACTGGCACTGTTCCTCTAAAAGCAGACTGTGGAAACTGGCACTGTTCCCCTTAAAGCAGATTGGGTAAACTGGCACTGTTCCCCTTAAAACTGACTGGAGAAACTGGCACTGTTCATTTAAAGCAGCTTGGGGAAACGGGCACTGTTCCTGTTGAAGCAGATTGGGGAAACTGGCACTGTTCCTTTTAAAACAGAATGGGGAAACTGGCACTGTCCCTCTTAAAGCAGACTATGGAAACTGGCACTGTTCCTGTTAAAGCAGACTGGGAAACTGGCACTGTTCCTGTTAAAGCAGACTGGGGGAAACAGACACTGTTCCTGTTCAAGCAGACTGGGAAAACTGGCACTGATCCTCTTAAAGCAGACTGGGTAAACTGGCACTGTTCTCCTTAAAGCCGACTGGTGAAACTGGCACTGTTCCTCTAAAAGCAGACTGGGGAAACTGGCACTGTTCCTGTTAAAGCTGACTGGGGAAACTGGCACTGTTCCTGTTAAAGCAGACTGGGGAAACTGGCACTGTTCCCCTTAAAGCAGACTGGGTAAACTGGCACTGTTCCCCTTAAAACTGACTGGAGAAACTGGCACTGTTCCTTTTAAAGCAGACTGGGGAAACGGGCACTGTTCCTGTTGAAGCAGACTGGGGAAACTGGCACTGTTCCTTTTAAAACAGAGTGGGGAAACTGGCACTGTTTCCCTTAAAACTGACTGGAGAAACTGGCACTGTTCCTTTTAAAGCAGACTGGGGAAACGGGCACTGTTCCTGTTGAAGCAGACTGGGGAAACTGGCACTGTTCCTTTTAAAACAGAGTGGGGAAACTGGCACTGTTTCTCTTGAAGCAGACTGGGGAAACTGGCACTGTTCCTTTTAAAACAGAGTGGGGAAACTGGCACTGTCCCTCTTAAAGCAGACTGGGGAAACTGGCACTGTTCCCCTTAAAGCAGACTGGGGAAACTGGCACTGTTCCCCTTAAAACTGACTGGAGAAACTGGCACTGTTCCTTTTAAAGCAGACTGGGGAAACGGGCACTGTTCCTGTTGAAGCAGAATGGGGAAACTGGCACTGTTCCTTTTAAAACAGATTGGGGAAACTGGCACTGTCCCTCTTATAGCAGACTGGGGAAACTGGCACTGTTCCTGTTAAAGCAGACTGGGAAACTGGCACTGTTCCTTGAAAGCAGACTGCAGAAACTGGCACTGTGCCTCTTAAAGCAGATGGGGGAAACTGACACTGACCATCATAAAGCAGACTGGGGAAACTGGCACTGTTTCTCTTGAAGCAGACTGGGGAAACTGGCACTGTTTCTCTTGAAGCAGACTGGGGAAACTGGCACTGTTTCTCTTGAACCAGGCTCGGGAAACTGGCACTTTTCCTCTTCAAGCAGACTGGGGAAACAGGCACTGTTCCTGACAAAGCAGACTGGGGAAACTGGCACTGTTCCTATAAAGCAGAATGGGAAACTGGCACTGTGTGGTGAACCATCGTTGGTTCACCACTGGCGTTTGTTACCATGTTACTGTTGGGCTAGGGTGTTATTACTGTGGGGGTTGTACTATGTTGTTGGGTTAGGGTGTTTACCTGTTATAAGTGTTACCATGGCACATTCCAGTGGGGTCCCGCCTCCGGTGGCAGGGTATAAGACCCCCTGCTCCGGCAGGACCCCTTCAGTCTGAACTGGTGTATTCGTGTTAGTAGTTTCATTGTTACTGTATTAAAGCCTTCAATACTAAAGCCTTGATTCCATGTGCTCATTGACGCGCATCAATTTAATACAGTAAACAGAGAGTATGGAACAGATTCTAAAACCGGATCGTCTGACACTGGACCCACGTGCGGTCGGTGCAGCTAACACATTCGACCATTGGTGGAAGTGCTTTGAGGACTACCTGGCAGCCTCGGTAGCTATCACTACGGACAGTGATAGACTGCAGGTCCTCCACGCGAGGGTAAGCGACACGATTTACCTAGCCATTCGTGCAGCTCCCACTTACCAGGGTGCCGTCGAGCTCCGAAAGAATAGGTACATTACGCCACCCAACGAGATACATGCTCGTTACCTCCTCGCTACACGACGTCGGCAGTCGGGCGAAACCATAGAGGATTATGCCAATGAGCTCCTGCAGCTTGCCAGGGGTTGCGACTGTAAGGACGTCTCCGCCGAGCAGTACATGTACGACCTCGCCCGAGACGCGTTCGTAGCAGGGGTAGGGTCCTCGTACATCAGGCTTAAATTACTAGAAAAGGGGAAACTCAACTTGACCCAGGCAATGGGGATGGCCGCGAGGTTGGAGGCGGCGTCGAAGAGCTTGGCGCTGTACCCCGAGGACCACGTGCAGTCAACGTGGTTGGAGCAAGCTCTGCTCCCTCCTCGCCCCGCGAACCCGCGCTCCCAGATCGATTCGACGACGGCGGCAGCTCCAGGTGGCCAGCGATGCTATTTTTGCGGTGGGGCCAAGCATCCACGGCAACAGTGTCCGGCAAGAACGGCAATCTGCAGCCAGTGCGGTAAAAAAGGCCACTACGGCAAAGTCTGTAGGTCCAGACCTAAAAACGGCAGTGCAGTTTGTAACCCTCCAGAACGGAGACCATCTCTTTCGGCGTTGCAGTACCCACGAGGTCCGACCACGTGCGATCTCAGGACGGCGCCATCGTGGCAAACAGAGGAGGAGGAAGACCACCAGGAGTCGCTGCGCTTGGCGCCCTCGCCCACGTGCGATTCATGGGGGCGGCCATCATGGTCCACGACGACTAGGAGCGACCAGCAGGGGTCCTCAGCATCCACATCGGCAGCATGCAGTGACGCCCAGGGGCCAACGGTGGCGTCGATCTCTCTGGATCAGACCAGGCATTACAGACTGGAACATTCTATGATGGAGGTAAAGGTTAGTGGCAGAACTGTGAATTGTCTGTTTGACAGTGGGAGCACCGAAAGTTTCATACACCCTGAAACTGCTAAAAGGTGTGGACTCCGGGTTCTCCCTGCCAAACAGACAATTTCCATGGCATCACAGTCCCGGTCTGTACCGATCCAAGGACGATGTATGGTAACTCTTGAGGTACAGGGCACAGTTTACGAGCAATTCAGGCTCCTTGTGCTACCTCACCTTTGCGCGCCAATTATCCTCGGACTAAACTTTATGGTCCACATGAAGAGTGTGATCCTACAGTACGGTGGGCCACTCCCTTCACTGGCAGTAGGGAACCAGCCGCAGCCTCCAAATTGCCCAAAGCGCCCCGCGTGCAATCTATCCATCCTGAAGATCACGACACCATCCCTTTTTAAAAATCTGGTACCTGGCTGCAAGCCCATCGCTACTAAAAGTAGGCGTTACAGCGCTGAGGACCGGATCTTTATTAGATCTGAGGTTCAGCGGCTCCTCAAGGAAGGGATCATACAGGCCAGTGCTAGTCCGTGGAGAGCGCAGGTCGTGGTAGTCAAAAGCGGGAACAAACCTCGGATGGTCATCGACTATAGTCAGACCATTAATAGATACACGCAGCTGGATGCGTATCCTCTCCCGCGCATTTCTGATATGGTCAATCAGATTGCGCAGTACCGAGTGTTTTCTACCATAGACCTTAAGTCCGCCTACCATCAACTCCCCATCCGCCCAGAGGACCGACAATATACGGCCTTTGAGGCGGATGGTCGTCTATACCAATTCCTCAGGGTTCCATTTGGTGTCACCAATGGGGTCTCGGTCTTCCAGCGTGCTATGGACCGAATGGTGGACCAGAACGGGTTGCGGGCTACCTTCCCGTACCTGGATAACGTCACCATCTGCGGCCATGACCAGCAGGACCACGACACGAATCTCCAACACTTTCTACGCACTGCATCTCGCCTGAATCTGACCTATAACAGGGAGAAGTGCGTATTCCGTACGCATAGGTTAGCCATCCTCGGATACGTGGTGGAAAACGGGGTCATTGGCCCTGATCCAGACCGTATGCGCCCACTCACTGAACTTCCCTTGCCCGCTAGCACGAAAGCACTGAGGAGATGCCTCGGGTTCTTTTCGTATTATGCACAGTGGGTCCCCAACTACGCGGACAAAGCTCGTCCGCTCATTAAGTCCACGACCTTCCCACTTACGCCGGAGGCCCAATTGGCCTTCAAGGTTTTGAAAAGCGACATCTCGAAAGCCACGATGCACGCGGTGGATGAATCCATCCCTTTCCAGGTGGAGAGTGATGCATCTGACTTCGCCCTAGCCGCCACACTAAACCAGGCAGGCAGGCCCGTCGTGTTTTTTTCCCGCACCCTTCAAGGCCCAGAGATTCGGCACTCAGCGGTGGAAAAGGAGGCTCAGGCCATTGTGGAGGCAGTCAGACACTGGCGCCATTACCTGGCAGGTAAGCGGTTCACCCTGATCACGGATCAATGATCCGTGGCGTTTATGTTCAATAACACGCAGAGGGGCAAGATCAAGAACGATAAGATCTTGCGGTGGAGAATTGAGCTCTCCACCTGTAATTACGATATTATGTATCGTCCAGGGAAGCTCAATGAGCCCTCGGATGCCCTCTCGCGCGGAACATGCGCCATCATGCAGGAGGACCGCTTGAAGGCTCTCCACAATGATCTGTGTCATCCTGGAGTCACCAGACTCTACCACTTCATCAAAGCCCGCAACCTGCCCTACTCGGTGGAGGTGGTCAGGTCAGTAACTAGAAGCTGTCGGATTTGCGCAGAATGCAAACCACACTTTTATCGACCAGACCGGGCACATTTGGTCAAGGCCACTCGCCCTTTTGAGAGGCTGAGTGTGGATTTTAAGGGCCCCCTTCCCTCAACGGACCGGAATGTCTATTTTCTCAATATAATAGACGAATATTCCCGGTTTCCGTTTGTTTTCCCCTGTGCGGACACGTCAACTGCCACCGTCATCAAGGTTTTCAGTGAACTTTTTACCCTGTTCGGGTACCCCTGCTATATTCATAGTGACAGGGGCTCGTCGTTCATGAGCAACGACTTGAGGCAATTCCTGCTCTCATTCGGGATTGCCTCTAGTAGAACCACGAGCTACAACCCTAGGGGTAACGGACAGGTGGAAAGGGAGAATGCTACAGTCTGGAAGGCTGTCCTACTGGCACTGAAATCCAGGGGCCTTCCAGTCTCCCGTTGGCAGGAGGTCCTTCCAAATGCGCTCCATTCTATCCGCTCCCTCCTGTGTACGGCAACCAATGCTACTCCCCACGAGAGGATGTTCTCATTCCCTCGGAAGTCGTCCTCGGGGACCTCATTGCCAGCCTGGTTGACGTACCCAGGACCCGTCCTTCTGCGGCGCCATGTGAGGGCTCGCAAGTCTGACCCCTTGGTCGAACCGGTCCAACTCCTCCACGCCAACCCTCAGTATGCCTATGTGGCATATCCTGACGGGCGAGAGGACACTGTCTCCATTAGAGACCTGGCGCCCGCAGGGGACGTAGCAACCCCTGTCGCTCCTATTCCCCCAGTCACAAATCCACTACTCCTCATTACTTCCCCAGACGTGGCGCGGTCAGCACCGGGACCAGTGCATAACACTTTTACTCCCATGTACAGCTTGCCTGAGACTCGGAGATCGGCGCCACCATCATCACCACCACCACCACTACCACCAAACGTTCCAGGATCCCCTGCACCATCGCCTCACCAGGGCCGGCCGGCCCGGGAGTCCTTGAAGGGACAGCCACACGTTACTTGGAGAGAACCACTACAAGCACCTGCTCCGGTTTCGCAACCGGTGTTGAGGAGATCACAGCGTCGGTGCGGTCCTCCAGACCGTCTGGACTTGTGAATCCTGTGATTTTTTTTTTTTGTTATTGTCTGTTTTCGCCCACCCCGCCACCTTTTGTCTTAAAGGAGGGGTGAATGTGGTGAACCATCGTTGGTTCACCACTGGGGTTTGTTACCATGTTACTGTTGGGCTAGGGTGTTATTACTGTGGGGGTTGTACTATGTTGTTGGGTTAGGGTGTTTACCTGTTATAAGTGTTACCATGGCACATTCCAGTGGGGTCCCGCCTCCGGTGGCAGGGTATAAGACCTCCTGCTCCGGCAGGACCCCTTCAGTCTGAACTGGTGTATTCGTGTTAGTAGTTTCATTGTTACTGTATTAAAGCCTTCAATACTAAAGCCTTGATTCCATGTGCTCATTGACGCGCATCACACTGTTCCTTTAAAGCAGACTGCGGAAACTGGCACTGTGCCTCTTAAAGCAGATGGGGGAAACTGGCACTGACCATCATAAAGCAGACTGGGGAAACTGGCACTGTTTCTCTTGAAGCAGACTGGGGAAACTGTCACTGTTTCTCTTGAAGCAGACTGGGGAAACTGCCACTTTTCCTCTTCAAGCAGACTGGGGAAACAGGCACTGTTCCTGACAAAGCAGACTGGGGAAACTGGCACTGTTTCTCATAAAAGCAGACTGGGGATACAGGCACTTTTCCTGTTAAAGCAGACTGGGGAAACTGGCACTGTTCCTGTTAAAGCAGACTGGGGAAGCTGGTGTGGTGACGCACTATAATTACATGTTGTATGCCTGGACACACCCTTGCTGCACTTGACCCGAGACTCCTCCCTTTCCACCTGGACGAGGTATAAAGGTGACGGTTCCTCCCCCCGTGCCTCAGTCTGGGCCAGGTTAGCTACAAGGATGTGTTCTAGTTCTTTGCGATTAAAAGCCTGTTATTTTTACTCACTCGCTGGAGTCCTCGTAAATTGATGGTGCATCAACTGGTACGGTTAATTTTAAAGCTGACTGGGGAAACTGGCACTGTCCCTCCGAAAGCTGACTGGGGAACCTGGCACTGTTCCCCTTAAAGGGCAGACGAGGGAAACTGGCACTGTTCTGTTTAAAGCAGACTGGGGAAACTGGTACTGGTTCTCTTAAAGCAGACTGGTGAAACTGGCACTGTTTCTCTGAAAGCAGACTGGGGAATCGGGCACTGTTCTTTTTAAAGCAGACTGAGGAAACGGGCACTGTTCCTGTTGAAGCAGACTGGGGACACTGGCAATGTCCCTCCGAAAGCAGACTGGGGAACCTGGCACTGTTCCCCTTAAATGCAGACGAGGGAAACTGGCACTGTTCCTCTTAAAGCAGACTGGGGAAACTGGTACTGTCCCTCTTAAAGCAGACTGGGGAAAATGGCACTGTTTCTCTGAAAGCAGACTGGGGAATCGGGCACTGTTCCTGTTGAAGCAGGCTGGGGAAACTGGGATTGTTCCTTTTAAAGCAGACTGGGGAAACTGGCACTGTTCCCCTTAAAGCAGACTGGGGAAACTGGCACTGTTCCCCATGAAGCAGACTGGGGAAACTGGTACTGTCCCTCTTCAAGCAGACTGGGGAAACTGGCACTGTCCCTCCTGAAGCAGACTGGGGAAACTGGCACTGTCCCGCTTAAAGCAGACTGGGTAAACTGGCACTGTTCCCCTTAAAGCAGACTAGGGAAACTGGCACTGTTCCCCTTAAAGCAGAATAGGGAAACTGGCACTGTTCCGCTTAAAGCAGATTGGGTAAACTGGCACTGTTCCCCTTAAAGCAGACTAGGGAAACTGGCACTGGTCCTTCTGAAGCAGACTGGGGAAACTGGTGCTGTTCCCCTTGAAACAGACTGGGGAAACTGGCACTGTCCCTCCTGAAGCAGACTGGGGAAACTGGCACTGTCCCTCCTGAAGCAGACTGGGGAAACTTGCACTGTTCCTTCTGAAGCAGACTGGAGAAACTGGCACTGTTCCACTTAAAGCAGACAGGAGAAACTGGCACTGTTCCACTTAAAGCAGACTGGGGGAAACAGACACTGTTCCTGTTGAAGCAGACTGGGGAAACTGGCACTGATCCTCTTAAAGCAGACTGGGTAAACTGGCACTGTTCTCCTTAAAGCCGACTGGTGAAACTGGCACTGTTCCTCTAAAAGCAGACTGGGGAAACTGGCACTGTTCCCCTTAAAGCAGACTGGGTAAACTGGCACTGTTCCCCTTAAAACCGACTGGAGAAACTGGCACTGTTCCTCTAAAAGCAGACTGTGGAAACTGGCACTGTTCCCTTAAAGCCGACTGGGGAAACTGGCACTGTTCCTCTTAAGGCAGACTGGGTAAACTGGCACTGTTCCCCTTAAAGCAGACCGGGGAAACTGGCACTGTTCCCTTAAAGCAGACTGGGTAAACTGGCACTGTTCCCCTTAAAACTGACTGGGGAAACTGGCACTGGTCCTTCTGAAGCAGACTGGGTAAACTGGCACTGTTCCCCTTAAAACTGACTGGGGAAACTGGCACTGGTCCTTCTGAAGCAGACTGGAGAAACTGGCACTGTTCCACTTAAAGCAGACAGGAGAAACTGGCACTGTTCCACTTAAAGCAGACTGGGGAAACTGCACTGTCTCTTCTGAAGCAGACTTTGGAAACTGGCGCTGGTCGCCTGAAGCAGACCGGGGAAACTGACACTGTCCATCTTAAAGCAGACTGGGGAAACTGACACTGTTCCCCTGATGGCTGACTGGGGAAACTGGCACTGTTCCCCTTAAAGCAGACTGGGGAAACTGGCACTGTTCCTCTAAAAGCAGACTGGGGAAACTGGCACTGTTCCTTTTAAAGCAGACTGGGGAAACTGACACTGTTCCTGTTGAAGCAGACTGGGGAAACAGGCACTGGTCCTGTTAAAACAGAGTGGGGAAACTGGCACTGTTCCTCTAAAAGCAGACTGGGGAAACTGGCAGTGTTCCTTTTAAAGCAGACTGGGGAAACTGGCACTGTTCCTGTTAAAGCAGACTGGGGAAACTGGCACTGTTCCTGTTGAAGCAGACTGGGGAAACTGGCACTGTTGGTTTTAAAGCAGACTGGGGAAACTGGCACTGTTCCCCGTATAGCAGACTGGGGTAACTGGCACTGTTCCCCGTAAAGCTAACTGGGGTAACTGGCACTGTTCCTTTTAAAGCAGACGGCGGAAACAGGCACTGTGCCTCTTAAAGCAGAGTGGGGGAAACAGACACTGTTCGTGTTCAAGCGGACTGGGGAAACTGGTACTTTTCCACCACGTATCCGAGGATGGCTAACCTTTGCGTACGGAATACGCACTTCTCCCTGTTATAGGTCAGATTCAGGCGAGATGCAGTGCGTAGAAAGTGTTGGAGATTCGTGTCGTGGTCCTGCTGGTCATGGCCGCAGATGGTGACGTTATCCAGGTACGGGAAGGTAGCCCGCAACCCGTTCTGGTCCACCATTCGGTCCATAGCACGCTGGAAGACCGAGACCCCATTGGTGACACCAAATGGAACCCTGAGGAATTGGTATAGACGACCATCCGCCTCAAAAGCCGTATATTGTCGGTCCTCTGGGCGGATGGGGAGTTGATGGTAGGCGGACTTAAGGTCTATGGTAGAAAACACTCGGTACTGCGCAATCTGATTGACCATATCAGAAATGCGCGGGAGAGGATACGCATCCAGCTGCGTGTATCTATTAATGGTCTGACTATAGTCGATGACCATCCGAGGTTTGTTCCCGCTTTTGACTACCACGACCTGCGCTCTCCACGGACTAGCACTGGCCTGTATGATCCCTTCCTTACAGTCACAACCCCTGGCAAGCTGCAGGAGTTCATTGGCGTAGTCTTCTATGGTCTCGCCCGACTGCCGACGTCGTGTAGCGAGGAGATAACGAGCGTGAATCTCGTTGGGTGGCGTAATGTACCTATTCTTTAGGAGCTCGACGGCACCCTGGTAAGTGGAAGCTGCACGAATGGCTAGGTAAATCGTGTCGCTTACCCTTGCGTGGAGGACCTGGAGTCTATCACTGTCTGTAGTGATAGCTACCGAGGCTGCCAGGTAGTCCTCGAAGCACTTCCACCAATGTTCGAACGTGTTAGCTGCACCGACCGCACGTGGGTCCAGTGTCAGACGATCCGGTTTTAGGATCTGTTCCATATTCTCAGTTAATGTATTAAATTGATGCACCTCAATGAGCTCCCGGAAACAAGGCTTTAGAACTGAAGGCTTTAATACATTAACAATGAAACTACTAACACAAATTCACCCGTTCAGACTGAAGGGGTCCTGCCGGAGCAGGGGGTCTTATACCCTGCCACCGGAGGCGGGACCCCACTGGAGTGTGCCATGATAACACTTAGGACAGGTAAACACCCTAACCCAACAACATAGTACAACCCCCATAACAACAACACCCTAGCCCAACAGTAACACAATAACAACCCCAGTGGTGAACCAACGATGGTTCACCACACTGGGGTAACTGGCACTGTTCCTTTTAAAGCAGACTGGGGAATGGGCACTGTGCCTCTGAAAGCAGACTGGGGAAACTGGCACTGTTTCTCTTAAAGCAGACTGGGGGAAACAGACACTGTTCCTGTTCAACCGGACTGGGGGAACTGATATTGTTCCTTTTTAAGGAGACTCGGGAAACTGGCACTGTTCCACTTGAAGCAGACTGGGGAAACTGGTGCTGTTCTGTTTAAAGCAGACTGGGGAAACTGGCACGGTTACTATTAAAGCAGACTGGGGAAACTGGCACTGGTTCTCTTAAAGCAGACTGGTGAAACTGGCACTGTTCCCCTTAAAGCAGACTGGGAAACAGGCACTGTTTCTGTTAAAGCAGACTGGGAAACTTGGCACTGTTCCTTTAAAGCAGACTGCGGAAACTGGCACTGTGCCTCTTAAAGCAGACTGGGGAAACTGGCACTGACCATCTTAAAGCAGACTGGGGAAACTGGCACTGTTTCTATTGAAGCAGACTGGGGAAACTGGCGCAGTTTCTCTTAAAGCAGACCAGAGAAACTGGTACTGTTCCTTTTAAAGCAGACTGGGGAAACTGGCACTGTTTCTCTAAAAGCAGACTGGGGAATCTGACACTGTTTCTCGTAAAGGATACTGGGGAAACTGGCCTGTTTCTCTTAACGCAGACTGGGGAACCTGGCACTTTCGCTCTTAAAGGTGACTGGGGAAACTGGCACTGTTCCCCGTAAAGCAGACTGGGGAAACTGGCACTGTTCCTCTTAAAGCAGACTGGGAAAACTGGCACTGTTCTCCTTAAAGCCGACTGGTGAAACTGGCACTGTTCCTCTAAAAGCAGACTGGGGAATCGGGCACTGTTCCCCTTAAAACTGACTGGAGAAACTGGCACTGTTCCTTTTAAAGCAGACTGGGGAAACGGGCACTGTCCCTTTTGAAGCAGACTGTGGAAACTGGCACTGTTCCCCTTAAAGCAGACTGGGGAAACTGGAACTTTTCCTGTTAAAATGGACTGGGAAACCGGCACTGTTTCTTTAAAGCAGACGGCAGAAACTGGCACTGTGCCTCTTAAAGCAGACTGGGGAAACTCGCAATGTTTCTCTTGAAGCAGACTGGGGAAACTGGCACAGTTTCTCTTAAAGCAGACCGGGGAAACTGGTACTGTTCCTTTTAAAGCATACTAGGGAAACTGGCACTGTTCCCCATGAAGCAGACTAGGGAAACTGGCACTGGTCCTTCTGAAGCAGACTGGGGAAACTGGTCCTCTTTCCCTTGAAGCAGTCTGGGGAAACTGGCACTGTTCGTTCTGAAGCAGACTGGGTAAACTGGCACTGTTCCCCTTAAAGCAGACTGGGGAAACTGGCACTGTTCCCCTTAAAGCAGAATAGGGAAACTGGCACTGTTCCGCTTAAAGCAGACTGGGCAAACTGGCACTGTTCCCCTTAAAGCAGACTAGGGAAACTGGCACTGGTCCTTCTGAAGCAGACTGGGGAAACTGGTGCTGTTCCCCTTGAAGCAGACTGGAGAAACTGGCACTGTTCCGCTTAAAGCAGACTGGGGAAACTGACACTGTCCCTCTTAAAGCAGACTGGGGGAAACAGACACTGTTCCTGTTGAAGCAGACTGGGGAAACTGGCACTGATCCTCTTAAAGCAGACTGGGTAAACTGGCACTGTTCTCCTTAAAGCCGACTGGTGAAACTGGCACTGTTCCTCTAAAAGCAGACTGGGGAAACTGGCACTGTTCCCCTTAAAGCAGACTGGGTAAACTGGCACTGTTCCCCTTAAAACCGACTGGAGAAACTGGCACTGTTCCTCTAAAAGCAGACTGCGGAAACTGGCACTGTTCCCTTAAAGCCGACTGGGGAAACTGGCACTGTTCCTCTTAAAGCAGACTGGGTAAACTGGCACTGTTCCCCTTAAAGCAGACCCGGGAAACTGGCACTGTTGCCTTAAAGCAAACTGGGTAAACTGGCACTGTTCCCCTTAAAACTGACTGGGGAAACTGGCACTGGTCCTTCTGAAACAGACTGGGTAAACTGGCACTGTTCCCCTTAAAACTGACTGGGGAAACTGGCACTGGTCCTTCTGAAGCAGACTAGGGAAACTGGCACTGGTCCTTCTGAAGCAGACTGGGGAAACTGCTGCTGTTCCCCTTGAAGCAGACTGGGGAAACTGGCACTGTCCCTCTTAAAGCAGACTGGGCAAACTGGCACTGTCCCTCTTAAAGCAGACTGGGGAAACTGGCACTGTCCCTCTTAAAGCAGACTGGGGAAACTGGCGCTGTTCCCCTTGAAGCAGACTGGGGAAACTGGCACTGTCCCTCTTAAAGCAGACTGGGGAAACTGGCACTGTTCCTTCTGAAGCAGACTGGAGAAACTGGCACTGTTCCTTCTGAAGCAGACTGGGGAAACTGGCACTGTTCCTTCTGAAGCAGACTGGAGAAACTGGCACTGTTCCACTAAAAGCAGACAGGAGAAACTGGCACTGTTCCACTTAAAGCAGACTGGGGAAACTGCACTGTCTCTTCTGAAGCAGACTTTGGAAACTGGCGCTGGTCGCCTGAAGCAGACCGGGGAAACTGACACTGTCCATCTTAAAGCAGACTGGGGAAACTGACACTGTTCCCCTTAAGGCTGACTGGGGAAACTGGCACTGTTCCCCTTAAAGCAGACTGGGGAAACTGGCACTGTTCCTCTAAAAGCAGACTGGGGAAACTGGCACTGTTCCTTTTAAAGCAGACTGGGGAAACTGGCACTGTTCCTGTTGAAGCAGACTGGGGAAACAGGCACTGGTCCTGTTAAAACAGAGTGGGGAAACTGGCACTGTTCCTCTAAAAGCAGACTGGGGAAACTGGCACTGTTCCTTTTAAAGCAGACTGGGGAAACTGGCACTGTTCCTGTTGAAGCAGACTGGGGAAACTGGCACTGTTGGTTTTAAAGCAGACTGGGGAAACTGGCACTGTTCCCCGTATAGCAGACTGGGGTAACTGGCACTGTTCCCCGTAAAGCTAACTGGGGTAACTGGCACTGTTCCTTTTAAAGCAGACGGCGGAAACAGGCACTGTGCCTCTTAAAGCAGAGTGGGGGAAACAGACACTGTTCGTTTTCAAGCGGACTGGGAAAACTGGCACTGATCCTCTTAAAGCAGACTGGGTAAACTGGCACTGTTCTCCTTAAAGCCGACTGGTGAAACTGGCACTGTTCCTCTAAAAGCAGACTGGGGAAACTGGTGCTGTTCTGTTTAAAGCAGACTGGGGAAACTGGCACGGTTACTATTAAAGCAGACTGGGGAAACTGGCACTGGTTCTCTTAAAGCAGACTGGTGAAACTGGCACTGTTCCCCTTAAAGCAGACTGGGAAACTGGCACTGTTCCTGTTAAAGCAGACTGGGAAACTTGGCACTGTTCCTTTAAAGCAGACTGCGGAAACTGGCACTGTGCCTCTTAAAGCAGACTGGGGAAACTGGCACTGACCATCTTAAAGCAGACTGGGGAAACTGGCACTGTTTCTATTGAAGCAGACTGGGGAAACTGGCGCAGTTTCTCTTAAAGCAGACCAGAGAAACTGGTACTGTTCCTTTTAAAGCAGACTGGGGAAACTGGCACTGTTTCTCTAAAAGCAGACTGGGGAATCTGACACTGTTTCTCGTAAAGGATACTGGGGAAACTGGCACTGTTTCTCTGAACGCAGACTGGGGAACCTGGCAATTTCGCTCTTAAAGGTGACTGGGGAAACTGGCACTGTTCCCCGTAAAGCAGACTGGGGAAACTGGCACTGTTCCTTTTAAAGCAGGCTGGGGAAATGGGCACTGTGCCTCTGAAAGCAGACTGGGGAAACTGGCACTGTGCCTCTTATAGCAGACTGGGGGAAACAGACACTGTTCCTGTTCAAGCAGACTGGGGAAACTGGCACTGTTCCCCTTAAAGCCGACTGGTGAAACTGGCACTGTTCCTCTAAAAGCAGACTGTGGAAACTGGCACTGTTCCCCTTAAAGCAGATTGGGTAAACTGGCACTGTTCCCCTTAAAACTGACTGGAGAAACTGGCACTGTTCATTTAAAGCAGCTTGGGGAAACGGGCACTGTTCCTGTTGAAGCAGATTGGGGAAACTGGCACTGTTCCTTTTAAAACAGAATGGGGAAACTGGCACTGTCCCTCTTAAAGCAGACTATGGAAACTGGCACTGTTCCTGTTAAAGCAGACTGGGAAACTGGCACTGTTCCTGTTAAAGCAGACTGGGGGAAACAGACACTGTTCCTGTTCAAGCAGACTGGGAAAACTGGCACTGATCCTCTTAAAGCAGACTGGGTAAACTGGCACTGTTCTCCTTAAAGCCGACTGGTGAAACTGGCACTGTTCCTCTAAAAGCAGACTGGGGAAACTGGCACTGTTCCTGTCAAAGCTGACTGGGGAAACTGGCACTGTTCCTGTTAAAGCAGACTGGGGAAACTGGCACTGTTCCCCTTAAAGCAGACTGGGTAAACTGGCACTGTTCCCCTTAAAACTGACTGGAGAAACTGGCACTGTTCCTTTTAAAGCAGACTGGGGAAACGGGCACTGTTCCTGTTGAAGCAGACTGGGGAAACTGGCACTGTTCCTTTTAAAACAGAGTGGGGAAACTGGCACTGTTTCCCTTAAAACTGACTGGAGAAACTGGCACTGTTCCTTTTAAAGCAGACTGGGGAAACGGGCACTGTTCCTGTTGAAGCAGACTGGGGAAACTGGCACTGTTCCTTTTAAAACAGAGTGGGGAAACTGGCACTGTTTCTCTTGAAGCAGACTGGGGAAACTGGCACTGTTCCTTTTAAAACAGAGTGGGGAAACTGGCACTGTCCCTCTTAAAGCAGACTGGGGAAACTGGCACTGTTCCCCTTAAAGCAGACTGGGGAAACTGGCACTGTTCCCATTAAAACTGACTGGAGAAACTGGCACTGTTCCTTTTAAAGCAGACTGGGGAAACGGGCACTGTTCCTGTTGAAGCAGAATGGGGAAACTGGCACTGTTCCTTTTAAAACAGATTGGGGAAACTGGCACTGTCCCTCTTATAGCAGACTGGGGAAACTGGCACTGTTCCTGTTAAAGCAGACTGGGAAACTGGCACTGTTCCTTGAAAGCAGACTGCAGAAACTGGCACTGTGCCTCTTAAAGCAGATGGGGGAAACTGACACTGACCATCATAAAGCAGACTGGGGAAACTGGCACTGTTCCTCTAAAAGCAGACTGGGGAAACTGGCACTGTTCCTTTTAAAGCAGACTGGGGAAACTGACACTGTTCCTGTTGAAGCAGACTGGGGAAACAGGCACTGGTCCTGTTAAAACAGAGTGGGGAAACTGGCACTGTTCCTCTAAAAGCAGACTGGGGAAACTGGCAGTGTTCCTTTTAAAGCAGACTGGGGAAACTGGCACTGTTCCTGTTAAAGCAGACTGGGGAAACTGGCACTGTTCCTGTTGAAGCAGACTGGGGAAACTGGCACTGTTGGTTTTAAAGCAGACTGGGGAAACTGGCACTGTTCCCCGTATAGCAGACTGGGGTAACTGGCACTGTTCCCCGTAAAGCTAACTGGGGTAACTGGCACTGTTCCTTTTAAAGCAGACGGCGGAAACAGGCACTGTGCCTCTTAAAGCAGAGTGGGGGAAACAGACACTGTTCGTTTTCAAGCGGACTGGGGAAACTGGTACTTTTCCACCACGTATCCGAGGATGGCTAACCTATGCGTACGGAATACGCACTTCTCCCTGTTATAGGTCAGATTCAGGCGAGATGCAGTGCGTAGAAAGTGTTGGAGATTCGTGTCGTGGTCCTGCTGGTCATGGCCGCAGATGGTGACGTTATCCAGGTACGGGAAGGTAGCCCGCAACCCGTTCTGGTCCACCATTCGGTCCATAGCACGCTGGAAGACCGAGACCCCATTGGTGACACCAAATGGAACCCTGAGGAATTGGTATAGACGACCATCCGCCTCAAAAGCCGTATATTGTCGGTCCTCTGGGCGGATGGGGAGTTGATGGTAGGCGGACTTAAGGTCTATGGTAGAAAACACTCGGTACTGCGCAATCTGATTGACCATATCAGAAATGCGCGGGAGAGGATACGCATCCAGCTGCGTGTATCTATTAATGGTCTGACTATAGTCGATGACCATCCGAGGTTTGTTCCCGCTTTTGACTACCACGACCTGCGCTCTCCACGGACTAGCACTGGCCTGTATGATCCCTTCCTTACAGTCACAACCCCTGGCAAGCTGCAGGAGTTCATTGGCGTAGTCTTCTATGGTCTCGCCCGACTGCCGACGTCGTGTAGCGAGGAGATAACGAGCGTGAATCTCATTGGGTGGCGTAATGTACCTATTCTTTAGGAGCTCGACGGCACCCTGGTAAGTGGAAGCTGCACGAATGGCTAGGTAAATCGTGTCGCTTACCCTTGCGTGGAGGACCTGGAGTCTATCACTGTCTGTAGTGATAGCTACCGAGGCTGCCAGGGAGTCCTCGAAGCACTTCCACCAATGTTCGAACGTGTTAGCTGCACCGACCGCACGTGGGTCCAGTGTCAGACGATCCGGTTTTAGGATCTGTTCCATATTCTCAGTTAATGTATTAAATTGATGCACCTCAATGAGCTCCCGGAAACAAGGCTTTAGAACTGAAGGCTTTAATACATTAACAATGAAACTACTAACACAAATTCACCCGTTCAGACTGAAGGGGTCCTGCCGGAGCAGGGGGTCTTATACCCTGCCACCGGAGGCGGGACCCCACTGGAGTGTGCCACGATAACACTTAGGACAGGTAAACACCCTAACCCAACAACATAGTACAACCCCCATAACAACAACACCCTAGCCCAACAGTAACACAATAACAACCCCAGTGGTGAACCAACGATGGTTCACCACACTGGGGTAACTGGCACTGTTCCTTTTAAAGCAGACTGGGGAATGGGCACTGTGCCTCTGAAAGCAGACTGGGGAAACTGGCACTGTTTCTCTTAAAGCAGACTGGGGGAAACAGACACTGTTCCTGTTCAACCGGACTGGGGGAACTGATATTGTTCCTTTTTAAGGAGACTCGGGAAACTGGCACTGTTCCTCTTGAAGCAGACTGGGGAAACTGGTGCTGTTCTGTTTAAAGCAGACTGGGGAAACTGGCACGGTTACTATTAAAGCAGACTGGGGAAACTGGCACTGGTTCTCTTAAAGCAGACTGGTGAAACTGGCACTGTTCCCCTTAAAGCAGACTGGGAAACAGGCACTGTTCCTGTTAAAGCAGACTGGGAAACTTGGCACTGTTCCTTTAAAGCAGACTGCGGAAACTGGCACTGTGCCTCTTAAAGCAGACTGGGGAAACTGGCACTGACCATCTTAAAGCAGACTGGGGAAACTGGCACTGTTTCTATTGAAGCAGACTGGGGAAACTGGCGCAGTTTCTCTTAAAGCAGACCAGAGAAACTGGTACTGTTCCTTTTAAAGCAGACTGGGGAAACTGGCACTGTTTCTCTAAAAGCAGACTGGGGAATCTGACACTGTTTCTCGTAAAGGATACTGGGGAAACTGGCACTGTTTCTCTTAACGCAGACTGGGGAACCTGGCA
This sequence comes from Mustelus asterias, assembly GCF_964213995.1. Lineage (NCBI taxonomy): Eukaryota > Metazoa > Chordata > Chondrichthyes > Carcharhiniformes > Triakidae > Mustelus > Mustelus asterias. The sequence continues at coordinate 53,175,442 of NC_135812.1, read as the reverse complement.
CTTTCGCTCTTAAAGGTGACTGGGGAAACTGGCACTGTTCCCCGTAAAGCAGACTGGGGAAACTGGCACTGTTCCTCTTAAAGCAGACTGGGAAAACTGGCACTGTTCTCCTGAAAGCCGACTGGTGAAACTGGCACTGTTCCTCTAAAAGCAGACTGGGGAATCGGGCACTGTTCCCCTTAAAACTGACTGGAGAAACTGGCACTGTTCCTTTTAAAGCAGACTGGGGAAACGGGCACTGTCCCTTTTGAAGCAGACTGTGGAAACTGGCACTGTTCCCCTTAAAGCAGACTGGGGAAACTGGAACTTTTCCTGTTAAAATGGACTGGGAAACCGGCACTGTTTCTTTAAAGCAGACGGCAGAAACTGGCACTGTGCCTCTTAAAGCAGACTGGGGAAACTCGCAATGTTTCTCTTGAAGCAGACTGGGGAAACTGGCACAGTTTCTCTTAAAGCAGACCGGGGAAACTGGTACTGTTCCTTTTAAAGCATACTAGGGAAACTGGCACTGTTCCCCATGAAGCAGACTAGGGAAACTGGCACTGGTCCTTCTGAAGCAGACTGGGGAAACTGGTCCTCTTTCCCTTGAAGCAGTCTGGGGAAACTGGCACTGTTCGTTCTGAAGCAGACTGGGTAAACTGGCACTGTTCCCCTTAAAGCAGACTGGGGAAACTGGCACTGTTCCCCTTAAAGCAGAATAGGGAAACTGGCACTGTTCCGCTTAAAGCAGACTGGGCAAACTGGCACTGTTCCCCTTAAAGCAGACTAGGGAAACTGGCACTGGTCCTTCTGAAGCAGACTGGGGAAACTGGTGCTGTTCCCCTTGAAGCAGACTGGGGAAACTGGCACTGTCCCTCCTGAAGCAGACTGGAGAAACTGGCACTGTTCCGCTTAAAGCAGACTGGGGAAACTGACACTGTTCCTGTTGAAGCAGACTGGGGAAACTGGCACTGATCCTCTTAAAGCAGACTGGGTAAACTGGCACTGTTCTCCTTAAAGCCGACTGGTGAAACTGGCACTGTTCCTCTAAAAGCAGACTGGGGAAACTGGCACTGTTCCCCTTAAAGCAGACTGGGTAAACTGGCACTGTTCCCCTTAAAACCGACTGGAGAAACTGGCACTGTTCCTCTAAAAGCAGACTGCAGAAACTGGCACTGTTCCCTTAAAGCCGACTGGGGAAACTGGCACTGTTCCTCTTAAAGCAGACTGGGTAAACTGGCACTGTTCCCCTTAAAGCAGACCCGGGAAACTGGCACTGTTGCCTTAAAGCAAACTGGGTAAACTGGCACTGTTCCCCTTAAAACTGACTGGGGAAACTGGCACTGGTCCTTCTGAAACAGACTGGGTAAACTGGCACTGTTCCCCTTAAAACTGACTGGGGAAACTGGCACTGGTCCTTCTGAAGCAGACTAGGGAAACTGGCACTGGTCCTTCTGAAGCAGACTGGGGAAACTGCTGCTGTTCCCCTTGAAGCAGACTGGGGAAACTGGCACTGTCCCTCTTAAAGCAGACTGGGCAAACTGGCACTGTCCCTCCTAAAGCAGACTGGGGAAACTGGCACTGTCCCTCTTAAAGCAGACTGGGGAAACTGGCACTGTCCCTCCTAAAGCAGACTAGGGAAACTGGCACTGGTCCTTCTGAAGCAGACTGGGGAAACTGCTGCTGTTCCCCTTGAAGCAGACTGGGGAAACTGGCACTGTCCCTCTTAAAGCAGACTGGGCAAACTGGCACTGTCCCTCTTAAAGCAGACTGGGGAAACTGGCACTGTTCCTTCTGAAGCAGACTGGAGAAACTGGCACTGTTCCTTCTGAAGCAGACTGGGGAAACTGGCACTGTTCCTTCTGAAGCAGACTGGAGAAACTGGCACTGTTCCACTAAAAGCAGACAGGAGAAACTGGCACTGTTCCACTTAAAGCAGACTGGGGAAACTGCACTGTCTCTTCTGAAGCAGACTTTGGAAACTGGCGCTGGTCGCCTGAAGCAGACCGGGGAAACTGACACTGTCCATCTTAAAGCAGACTGGGGAAACTGACACTGTTCCCCTTAAGGCTGACTGGGGAAACTGGCACTGTTCCCCTTAAAGCAGACTGGGGAAACTGGCACTGTTCCTCTAAAAGCAGACTGGGGAAACTGGCACTGTTCCTTTTAAAGCAGACTGGGGAAACTGGCACTGTTCCTGTTGAAGCAGACTGGGGAAACAGGCACTGGTCCTGTTAAAACAGAGTGGGGAAACTGGCACTGTTCCTCTAAAAGCAGACTGGGGAAACTGGCACTGTTCCTTTTAAAGCAGACTGGGGAAACTGGCACTGTTCCTGTTGAAGCAGACTGGGGAAACTGGCACTGTTGGTTTTAAAGCAGACTGGGGAAACTGGCACTGTTCCCCGTATAGCAGACTGGGGTAACTGGCACTGTTCCCCGTAAAGCTAACTGGGGTAACTGGCACTGTTCCTTTTAAAGCAGACGGCGGAAACAGGCACTGTGCCTCTTAAAGCAGATTGGGGGAAACAGACACTGTTCGTTTTCAAGCGGACTGGGAAAACTGGCACTGATCCTCTTAAAGCAGACTGGGTAAACTGGCACTGTTCTCCTTAAAGCCGACTGGTGAAACTGGCACTGTTCCTCTAAAAGCAGACTGGGGAAACTGGTGCTGTTCTGTTTAAAGCAGACTGGGGAAACTGGCACGGTTACTATTAAAGCAGACTGGGGAAACTGGCACTGGTTCTCTTAAAGCAGACTGGTGAAACTGGCACTGTTCCCCTTAAAGCAGACTGGGAAACTGGCACTGTTCCTGTTAAAGCAGACTGGGAAACTTGGCACTGTTCCTTTAAAGCAGACTGCGGAAACTGGCACTGTGCCTCTTAAAGCAGACTGGGGAAACTGGCACTGACCATCTTAAAGCAGACTGGGGAAACTGGCACTGTTTCTATTGAAGCAGACTGGGGAAACTGGCGCAGTTTCTCTTAAAGCAGACCAGAGAAACTGGTACTGTTCCTTTTAAAGCAGACTGGGGAAACTGGCACTGTTTCTCTAAAAGCAGACTGGGGAATCTGACAATGTTTCTCGTAAAGGATACTGGGGAAACTGGCACTGTTTCTCTTAACGCAGACTGGGGAACCTGGCAATTTCGCTCTTAAAGGTGACTGGGGAAACTGGCACTGTTCCCCGTAAAGCAGACTGGGGAAACTGGCACTGTTCCTTTTAAAGCAGGCTGGGGAAATGGGCACTGTGCCTCTGAAAGCAGACTGGGGAAACTGGCACTGTGCCTCTTATAGCAGACTGGGGGAAACAGACACTGTTCCTGTTCAAGCAGACTGGGGAAACTGGCACTGTTCCCCTTAAAGCCGACTGGTGAAACTGGCACTGTTCCTCTAAAAGCAGACTGTGGAAACTGGCACTGTTCCCCTTAAAGCAGATTGGGTAAACTGGCACTGTTCCCCTTAAAACTGACTGGAGAAACTGGCACTGTTCATTTAAAGCAGCTTGGGGAAACGGGCACTGTTCCTGTTGAAGCAGACTGGGGAAACTGGCACTGTTCCCCTTAAAGCCGACTGGTGAAACTGGCACTGTTCCTCTAAAAGCAGACTGTGGAAACTGGCACTGTTCCCCTTAAAGCAGATTGGGTAAACTGGCACTGTTCCCCTTAAAACTGACTGGAGAAACTGGCACTGTTCATTTAAAGCAGCTTGGGGAAACGGGCACTGTTCCTGTTGAAGCAGATTGGGGAAACTGGCACTGTTCCTTTTAAAACAGAATGGGGAAACTGGCACTGTCCCTCTTAAAGCAGACTATGGAAACTGGCACTGTTCCTGTTAAAGCAGACTGGGAAACTGGCACTGTTCCTGTTAAAGCAGACTGGGGGAAACAGACACTGTTCCTGTTCAAGCAGACTGCGAAAACTGGCACTGATCCTCTTAAAGCAGACTGGGTAAACTGGCACTGTTCTCCTTAAAGCCGACTGGTGAAACTGGCACTGTTCCTCTAAAAGCAGACTGGGGAAACTGGCACTGTTCCTGTTAAAGCTGACTGGGGAAACTGGCACTGTTCCTGTTAAAGCAGACTGGGGAAACTGGCACTGTTCCCCTTAAAGCAAACTGGGTAAACTGGCACTGTTCCCCTTAAAACTGACTGGAGAAACTGGCACTGTTCCTTTTAAAGCAGACTGGGGAAACGGGCACTGTTCCTGTTGAAGCAGACTGGGGAAACTGGCACTGTTCCTTTTAAAACAGAGTGGGGAAACTGGCACTGTTTCCCTTAAAACTGACTGGAGAAACTGGCACTGTTCCTTTTAAAGCAGACTGGGGAAACGGGCACTGTTCCTGTTGAAGCAGACTGGGGAAACTGGCACTGTTCCTTTTAAAACAGAGTGGGGAAACTGGCACTGTTTCTCTTGAAGCAGACTGGGGAAACTGGCACTGTTCCTTTTAAAACAGAGTGGGGAAACTGGCACTGTCCCTCTTAAAGCAGACTGGGGAAACTGGCACTGTTCCCCTTAAAGCAGACTGGGGAAACTGGCACTGTTCCCCTTAAAACTGACTGGAGAAACTGGCACTGTTCCTTTTAAAGCAGACTGGGGAAACGGGCACTGTTCCTGTTGAAGCAGAATGGGGAAACTGGCACTGTTCCTTTTAAAACAGATTGGGGAAACTGGCACTGTCCCTCTTATAGCAGACTGGGGAAACTGGCACTGTTCCTGTTAAAGCAGACTGGGAAACTGGCACTGTTCCTTGAAAGCAGACTGCAGAAACTGGCACTGTGCCTCTTAAAGCAGATGGGGGAAACTGACACTGACCATCATAAAGCAGACTGGGGAAACTGGCACTGTTCCTCTAAAAGCAGACTGGGGAAACTGGCACTGTTCCTTTTAAAGCAGACTGGGGAAACTGACACTGTTCCTGTTGAAGCAGACTGGGGAAACAGGCACTGGTCCTGTTAAAACAGAGTGGGGAAACTGGCACTGTTCCTCTAAAAGCAGACTGGGGAAACTGGCAGTGTTCCTTTTAAAGCAGACTGGGGAAACTGGCACTGTTCCTGTTAAAGCAGACTGGGGAAACTGGCACTGTTCCTGTTGAAGCAGACTGGGGAAACTGGCACTGTTGGTTTTAAAGCAGACTGGGGAAACTGGCACTGTTCCCCGTATAGCAGACTGGGGTAACTGGCACTGTTCCCCGTAAAGCTAACTGGGGTAACTGGCACTGTTCCTTTTAAAGCAGACGGCGGAAACAGGCACTGTGCCTCTTAAAGCAGAGTGGGGGAAACAGACACTGTTCGTTTTCAAGCGGACTGGGGAAACTGGTACTTTTCCACCACGTATCCGAGGATGGCTAACCTATGCGTACGGAATACGCACTTCTCCCTGTTATAGGTCAGATTCAGGCGAGATGCAGTGCGTAGAAAGTGTTGGAGATTCGTGTCGTGGTCCTGCTGGTCATGGCCGCAGATGGTGACGTTATCCAGGTACGGGAAGGTAGCCCGCAACCCGTTCTGGTCCACCATTCGGTCCATAGCACGCTGGAAGACCGAGACCCCATTGGTGACACCAAATGGAACCCTGAGGAATTGGTATAGACGACCATCCGCCTCAAAAGCCGTATATTGTCGGTCCTCTGGGCGGATGGGGAGTTGATGGTAGGCGGACTTAAGGTCTATGGTAGAAAACACTCGGTACTGCGCAATCTGATTGACCATATCAGAAATGCGCGGGAGAGGATACGCATCCAGCTGCGTGTATCTATTAATGGTCTGACTATAGTCGATGACCATCCGAGGTTTGTTCCCGCTTTTGACTACCACGACCTGCGCTCTCCACGGACTAGCACTGGCCTGTATGATCCCTTCCTTACAGTCACAACCCCTGGCAAGCTGCAGGAGTTCATTGGCGTAGTCTTCTATGGTCTCGCCCGACTGCCGACGTCGTGTAGCGAGGAGATAACGAGCGTGAATCTCGTTGGGTGGCGTAATGTACCTATTCTTTAGGAGCTCGACGGCACCCTGGTAAGTGGAAGCTGCACGAATGGCTAGGTAAATCGTGTCGCTTACCCTTGCGTGGAGGACCTGGAGTCTATCACTGTCTGTAGTGATAGCTACCGAGGCTGCCAGGTAGTCCTCGAAGCACTTCCACCAATGTTCGAACGTGTTAGCTGCACCGACCGCACGTGGGTCCAGTGTCAGACGATCCGGTTTTAGGATCTGTTCCATATTCTCAGTTAATGTATTAAATTGATGCACCTCAATGAGCTCCCGGAAACAAGGCTTTAGAACTGAAGGCTTTAATACATTAACAATGAAACTACTAACACAAATTCACCCGTTCAGACTGAAGGGGTCCTGCCGGAGCAGGGGGTCTTATACCCTGCCACCGGAGGCGGGACCCCACTGGAGTGTGCCACGATAACACTTAGGACAGGTAAACACCCTAACCCAACAACATAGTACAACCCCCATAACAACAACACCCTAGCCCAACAGTAACACAATAACAACCCCAGTGGTGAACCAACGATGGTTCACCACACTGGGGTAACTGGCACTGTTCCTTTTAAAGCAGACTGGGGAATGGGCACTGTGCCTCTGAAAGCAGACTGGGGAAACTGGCACTGTTTCTCTTAAAGCAGACTGGGGGAAACAGACACTGTTCCTGTTCAACCGGACTGGGGGAACTGATATTGTTCCTTTTTAAGGAGACTCGGGAAACTGGCACTGTTCCTCTTGAAGCAGACTGGGGAAACTGGTGCTGTTCTGTTTAAAGCAGACTGGGGAAACTGGCACGGTTACTATTAAAGCAGACTGGGGAAACTGGCACTGGTTCTCTTAAAGCAGACTGGTGAAACTGGCACTGTTCCCCTTAAAGCAGACTGGGAAACAGGCACTGTTCCTGTTAAAGCAGACTGGGAAACTTGGCACTGTTCCTTTAAAGCAGACTGCGGAAACTGGCACTGTGCCTCTTAAAGCAGACTGGGGAAACTGGCACTGACCATCTTAAAGCAGACTGGGGAAACTGGCACTGTTTCTATTGAAGCAGACTGGGGAAACTGGCGCAGTTTCTCTTAAAGCAGACCAGAGAAACTGGTACTGTTCCTTTTAAAGCAGACTGGGGAAACTGGCACTGTTTCTCTAAAAGCAGACTGGGGAATCTGACACTGTTTCTCGTAAAGGATACTGGGGAAACTGGCACTGTTTCTCTTAACGCAGACTGGGGAACCTGGCAATTTCGCTCTTAAAGGTGACTGGGGAAACTGGCACTGTTCCCCGTAAAGCAGACTGGGGAAACTGGCACTGTTCCTCTTAAAGCAGACTGGGAAAACTGGCACTGTTCTCCTGAAAGCCGACTGGTGAAACTGGCACTGTTCCTCTAAAAGCAGACTGGGGAATCGGGCACTGTTCCCCTTAAAACTGACTGGAGAAACTGGCACTGTTCATTTAAAGCAGCTTGGGGAAACGGGCACTGTTCCTGTTGAAGCAGACTGGGGAAACTGGCACTGTTCCCCTTAAAGCCGACTGGTGAAACTGGCACTGTTCCTCTAAAAGCAGACTGTGGAAACTGGCACTGTTCCCCTTAAAGCAGATTGGGTAAACTGGCACTGTTCCCCTTAAAACTGACTGGAGAAACTGGCACTGTTCATTTAAAGCAGCTTGGGGAAACGGGCACTGTTCCTGTTGAAGCAGATTGGGGAAACTGGCACTGTTCCTTTTAAAACAGAATGGGGAAACTGGCACTGTCCCTCTTAAAGCAGACTATGGAAACTGGCACTGTTCCTGTTAAAGCAGACTGGGAAACTGGCACTGTTCCTGTTAAAGCTGACTGGGGGAAACAGACACTGTTCCTGTTCAAGCAGACTGCGAAAACTGGCACTGATCCTCTTAAAGCAGACTGGGTAAACTGGCACTGTTCTCCTTAAAGCCGACTGGTGAAACTGGCACTGTTCCTCTAAAAGCAGACTGGGGAAACTGGCACTGTTCCTGTTAAAGCTGACTGGGGAAACTGGCACTGTTCCTGTTAAAGCAGACTGGGGAAACTGGCACTGTTCCCCTTAAAGCAAACTGGGTAAACTGGCACTGTTCCCCTTAAAACTGACTGGAGAAACTGGCACTGTTCCTTTTAAAGCAGACTGGGGAAACGGGCACTGTTCCTGTTGAAGCAGACTGGGGAAACTGGCACTGTTCCTTTTAAAACAGAGTGGGGAAACTGGCACTGTTTCCCTTAAAACTGACTGGAGAAACTGGCACTGTTCCTTTTAAAGCAGACTGGGGAAACGGGCACTGTTCCTGTTGAAGCAGACTGGGGAAACTGGCACTGTTCCTTTTAAAACAGAGTGGGGAAACTGGCACTGTTTCTCTTGAAGCAGACTGGGGAAACTGGCACTGTTCCTTTTAAAACAGAGTGGGGAAACTGGCACTGTCCCTCTTAAAGCAGACTGGGGAAACTGGCACTGTTCCCCTTAAAGCAGACTGGGGAAACTGGCACTGTTCCCCTTAAAACTGACTGGAGAAACTGGCACTGTTCCTTTTAAAGCAGACTGGGGAAACGGGCACTGTTCCTGTTGAAGCAGAATGGGGAAACTGGCACTGTTCCTTTTAAAACAGATTGGGGAAACTGGCACTGTCCCTCTTATAGCAGACTGGGGAAACTGGCACTGTTCCTGTTAAAGCAGACTGGGAAACTGGCACTGTTCCTTGAAAGCAGACTGCAGAAACTGGCACTGTGCCTCTTAAAGCAGATGGGGGAAACTGACACTGACCATCATAAAGCAGACTGGGGAAACTGGCACTGTTCCTCTAAAAGCAGACTGGGGAAACTGGCACTGTTCCTTTTAAAGCAGACTGGGGAAACTGACACTGTTCCTGTTGAAGCAGACTGGGGAAACAGGCACTGGTCCTGTTAAAACAGAGTGGGGAAACTGGCACTGTTCCTCTAAAAGCAGACTGGGGAAACTGGCAGTGTTCCTTTTAAAGCAGACTGGGGAAACTGGCACTGTTCCTGTTAAAGCAGACTGGGGAAACTGGCACTGTTCCTGTTGAAGCAGACTGGGGAAACTGGCACTGTTGGTTTTAAAGCAGACTGGGGAAACTGGCACTGTTCCCCGTATAGCAGACTGGGGTAACTGGCACTGTTCCCCGTAAAGCTAACTGGGGTAACTGGCACTGTTCCTTTTAAAGCAGACGGCGGAAACAGGCACTGTGCCTCTTAAAGCAGAGTGGGGGAAACAGACACTGTTCGTTTTCAAGCGGACTGGGGAAACTGGTACTTTTCCACCACGTATCCGAGGATGGCTAACCTATGCGTACGGAATACGCACTTCTCCCTGTTATAGGTCAGATTCAGGCGAGATGCAGTGCGTAGAAAGTGTTGGAGATTCGTGTCGTGGTCCTGCTGGTCATGGCCGCAGATGGTGACGTTATCCAGGTACGGGAAGGTAGCCCGCAACCCGTTCTGGTCCACCATTCGGTCCATAGCACGCTGGAAGACCGAGACCCCATTGGTGACACCAAATGGAACCCTGAGGAATTGGTATAGACGACCATCCGCCTCAAAAGCCGTATATTGTCGGTCCTCTGGGCGGATGGGGAGTTGATGGTAGGCGGACTTAAGGTCTATGGTAGAAAACACTCGGTACTGCGCAATCTGATTGACCATATCAGAAATGCGCGGGAGAGGATACGCATCCAGCTGCGTGTATCTATTAATGGTCTGACTATAGTCGATGACCATCCGAGGTTTGTTCCCGCTTTTGACTACCACGACCTGCGCTCTCCACGGACTAGCACTGGCCTGTATGATCCCTTCCTTACAGTCACAACCCCTGGCAAGCTGCAGGAGTTCATTGGCGTAGTCTTCTATGGTCTCGCCCGACTGCCGACGTCGTGTAGCGAGGAGATAACGAGCGTGAATCTCGTTGGGTGGCGTAATGTACCTATTCTTTAGGAGCTCGACGGCACCCTGGTAAGTGGAAGCTGCACGAATGGCTAGGTAAATCGTGTCGCTTACCCTTGCGTGGAGGACCTGGAGTCTATCACTGTCTGTAGTGATAGCTACCGAGGCTGCCAGGTAGTCCTCGAAGCACTTCCACCAATGTTCGAACGTGTTAGCTGCACCGACCGCACGTGGGTCCAGTGTCAGACGATCCGGTTTTAGGATCTGTTCCATATTCTCAGTTAATGTATTAAATTGATGCACCTCAATGAGCTCCCGGAAACAAGGCTTTAGAACTGAAGGCTTTAATACATTAACAATGAAACTACTAACACAAATTCACCCGTTCAGACTGAAGGGGTCCTGCCGGAGCAGGGGGTCTTATACCCTGCCACCGGAGGCGGGACCCCACTGGAGTGTGCCACGATAACACTTAGGACAGGTAAACACCCTAACCCAACAACATAGTACAACCCCCATAACAACAACACCCTAGCCCAACAGTAACACAATAACAACCCCAGTGGTGAACCAACGATGGTTCACCACACTGGGGTAACTGGCACTGTTCCTTTTAAAGCAGACTGGGGAATGGGCACTGTGCCTCTGAAAGCAGACTGGGGAAACTGGCACTGTTTCTCTTAAAGCAGACTGGGGGAAACAGACACTGTTCCTGTTCAACCGGACTGGGGGAACTGATATTGTTCCTTTTTAAGGAGACTCGGGAAACTGGCACTGTTCCTCTTGAAGCAGACTGGGGAAACTGGTGCTGTTCTGTTTAAAGCAGACTGGGGAAACTGGCACGGTTACTATTAAAGCAGACTGGGGAAACTGGCACTGGTTCTCTTAAAGCAGACTGGTGAAACTGGCACTGTTCCCCTTAAAGCAGACTGGGAAACAGGCACTGTTCCTGTTAAAGCAGACTGGGAAACTTGGCACTGTTCCTTTAAAGCAGACTGCGGAAACTGGCACTGTGCCTCTTAAAGCAGACTGGGGAAACTGGCACTGACCATCTTAAAGCAGACTGGGGAAACTGGCACTGTTTCTATTGAAGCAGACTGGGGAAACTGGCGCAGTTTCTCTTAAAGCAGACCAGAGAAACTGGTACTGTTCCTTTTAAAGCAGACTGGGGAAACTGGCACTGTTTCTCTAAAAGCAGACTGGGGAATCTGACACTGTTTCTCGTAAAGGATACTGGGGAAACTGGCACTGTTTCTCTTAACGCAGACTGGGGAACCTGGCACTTTCGCTCTTAAAGGTGACTGGGGAAACTGGCACTGTTCCCCGTAAAGCAGACTGGGGAAACTGGCACTGTTCCTCTTAAAGCAGACTGGGAAAACTGGCACTGTTCTCCTGAAAGCCGACTGGTGAAACTGGCACTGTTCCTCTAAAAGCAGACTGGGGAATCGGGCACTGTTCCCCTTAAAACTGACTGGAGAAACTGGCACTGTTCCTTTTAAAGCAGACTGGGGAAACGGGCACTGTCCCTTTTGAAGCAGACTGTGGAAACTGGCACTGTTCCCCTTAAAGCAGACTGGGGAAACTGGAACTTTTCCTGTTAAAATGGACTGGGAAACCGGCACTGTTTCTTTAAAGCAGACGGCAGAAACTGGCACTGTGCCTCTTAAAGCAGACTGGGGAAACTCGCAATGTTTCTCTTGAAGCAGACTGGGGAAACTGGCACAGTTTCTCTTAAAGCAGACCGGGGAAACTGGTACTGTTCCTTTTAAAGCATACTAGGGAAACTGGCACTGTTCCCCATGAAGCAGACTAGGGAAACTGGCACTGGTCCTTCTGAAGCAGACTGGGGAAACTGGTCCTCTTTCCCTTGAAGCAGTCTGGGGAAACTGGCACTGTTCGTTCTGAAGCAGACTGGGTAAACTGGCACTGTTCCCCTTAAAGCAGACTGGGGAAACTGGCACTGTTCCCCTTAAAGCAGAATAGGGAAACTGGCACTGTTCCGCTTAAAGCAGACTGGGCAAACTGGCACTGTTCCCCTTAAAGCAGACTAGGGAAACTGGCACTGGTCCTTCTGAAGCAGACTGGGGAAACTGGTGCTGTTCCCCTTGAAGCAGACTGGGGAAACTGGCACTGTCCCTCCTGAAGCAGACTGGAGAAACTGGCACTGTTCCGCTTAAAGCAGACTGGGGAAACTGACACTGTCCCTCTTAAAGCAGACTGGGGGAAACAGACACTGTTCCTGTTGAAGCAGACTGGGGAAACTGGCACTGATCCTCTTAAAGCAGACTGGGTAAACTGGCACTGTTCTCCTTAAAGCCGACTGGTGAAACTGGCACTGTTCCTCTAAAAGCAGACTGGGGAAACTGGCACTGTTCCCCTTAAAGCAGACTGGGTAAACTGGCACTGTTCCCCTTAAAACCGACTGGAGAAACTGGCACTGTTCCTCTAAAAGCAGACTGCGGAAACTGGCACTGTTCCCTTAAAGCCGACTGGGGAAACTGGCACTGTTCCTCTTAAAGCAGACTGGGTAAACTGGCACTGTTCCCCTTAAAGCAGACCCGGGAAACTGGCACTGTTGCCTTAAAGCAAACTGGGTAAACTGGCACTGTTCCCCTTAAAACTGACTGGGGAAACTGGCACTGGTCCTTCTGAAACAGACTGGGTAAACTGGCACTGTTCCCCTTAAAACTGACTGGGGAAACTGGCACTGGTCCTTCTGAAGCAGACTGGGGAAACTGCTGCTGTTCCCCTTGAAGCAGACTGGGCAAACTGGCACTGTCCCTCCTAAAGCAGACTGGGGAAACTGGCACTGTCCCTCTTAAAGCAGACTGAGGAAACTGGCACTGTTCCTTTTAAAGCAGACTGGGGAAACTGGCACTGTTCCCCTTAAAGCAGACTGGAGAAACTGGCACTGTCCCTCTTAAAGCAGACTGAGGAAACTGGCACTGTTCCTTTTAAAGCAGACTGAGGAAACTGGCACTGTTCCTCTTAAAGCAGACTGGAGAAACTGGCACTGTTCCTTCTGAAGCAGACTGAGGAAACTGGCACTGTGCCTCTTAAAGCAGACTGGGGAAACTGGCACTGTTCCCCTTAAAACTGACTGGAGAAACTGGCACTGTCCCTCTTAAAGCAGACTGGGGAAACTGGCAGTGTCCCTCTTAAAGCAGACTGGGGAAACTGGCACTGTTCCTCCTAAAGCAGACTGGGGAAACTGGCACTGTTCCTCCTAAAGCAGACTGGGGAAACTGGCACTGTTCCTTCTGAAGCAGACTGGAGAAACTGGCACTGTTCCTTCTGAAGCAGACTGGAGAAACCGGCACTGTTCCTTCTGAAGCAGACTGAGGAAACTGGCACTGTCCCTCTTAAAGCAGACTGGGGAAACTGGCACTGTCCCTCTTAAAGCAGACTGGAGAAACTGGCACTGTTCCTTCTGAAGCAGACTGGGGAAACTGGCACTGTCCCTCTTAAAGCAGACTGGGGAAACTGGCACTGTTCCTTCTGAAGCAGACTGGAGAAACTGGCACTGTTCCACTAAAAGCAGACAGGAGAAACTGGCACTGTTCCACTTAAAGCAGACTGGGGAAACTGCACTGTCTCTTCTGAAGCAGACTTTGGAAACTGGCGCTGGTCGCCTGAAGCAGACCGGGGAAACTGACACTGTCCATCTTAAAGCAGACTGGGGAAACTGACACTGTTCCCCTTAAGGCTGACTGGGGAAACTGGCACTGTTCCCCTTAAAGCAGACTGGGGAAACTGGCACTGTTCCTCTAAAAGCAGACTGGGGAAACTGGCACTGTTCCTTTTAAAGCGGACTGGGGAAACTGGCACTGTTCCTGTTGAAGCAGACTGGGGAAACAGGCACTGGTCCTGTTAAAACAGAGTGGGGAAACTGGCACTGTTCCTCTAAAAGCAGACTGGGGAAACTGGCACTGTTCCTTTTAAAGCAGACTGGGGAAACTGGCACTGTTCCTGTTGAAGCAGACTGGGGAAACTGGCACTGTTCCTGTTGAAGCAGACTGGGGAAACTGGCACTGTTGGTTTTAAAGCAGACTGGGGAAACTGGCACTGTTCCCCGTATAGCAGACTGGGGTAACTGGCACTGTTCCCCGTAAAGCTAACTGGGGTAACTGGCACTGTTCCTTTTAAAGCAGACGGCGGAAACAGGCACTGTGCCTCTTAAAGCAGAGTGGGGGAAACAGACACTGTTCGTTTTCAAGCGGACTGGGGAAACTGGTACTTTTCCTTTTAAAGCAGACTGGGGAAACTGGTACTGTTCTGTTTAAAGCAGACTGGGGAAACTGGTACTGTTCTGTTTAAAGCAGACTGGGGAATCTGGCACTGGTTCTCTTAAAGCAGACTGGGGAATCTGGCACTGTTCCTCTAAAAGCAGACTGGGGAAACTGGCACTGTTCCTGTAAAAGCAGACTGGGGAAACTGGCACTGTTCCTCTTAAAGCAGACTGGGGAAACTGGCACTGTTCCCTTAAAGCCGACAGGGGAAACTGGCACTGTTACTCTAAAAGCAGACTGGGGAAACTGGCACTGTTCCCCTAAAAGCAGACTGGGTAAACTGGCAGTGTTCCCCTTAAAACTGACTGGAGAAACTGGCACTGTCCCTCTTAAAGCAGACTAGGGAAGCTGGCACAGTTCCTGTTAAAGCAGACTGGGAAACTGGCACTGTTCCTTTAAAGCAGACTGCGGAAACTGGCACTGTGCCTCTTAAAGCAGACTGGGGAAACTGGCACTGACCATCTTAAAGCAGACCGGGGAAACTGGCACTGTTTCTCTTGAAGCAGACTGGGGAAACTGGCACAGTTTCTCTTAAAGCAGACCGGAGAAACTGGTACTGGTCCTTTTACAGCAGCCTGGGGAAACTGGCACTGTTTCTCTAAAAGCAGACTGGGGAATCTGACACTGTTTCTCTTCAAGGAGACTGGGGAAACTGGCACTGTTTCTCTTAAAGCAGACTGGGGAAACAGGCACTGTTCCTATTAAAGCAGACTGGGGAAACTGGCACTGTTGCTTTTAAAGCAGACTGGGGAACCTGGCACTTTCTCTCTTAAAGGTGACTGGGGAAACTGGCACTGTTCCCCGTAAAGCAGACTGGGGTAACTGGCACTGTTCCTTTTAAAGCAGACTGGGGAATGGGCACTGTGCCTCTGAAAGCAGACTGGGGAAACTGGCACTGTTTCTCTTAAAGCAGACTGGGGGAAACAGACACTGTTCCTGTTCAACCGGACTGGGGGAACTGATATTGTTCCTTTTTAAGGAGACTCGGGAAACTGGCACTGTTCCTCTTGAAGCAGACTGGGGAAACTGGTGCTGTTCTGTTTAAAGCAGACTGGGGAAACTGGCACTGGTTCTCTTAAAGCAGACTGGTGAAACTGGCACTGTTCCCCTTAAAGCAGACTGGGAAACTGGCACTGTTCCTTTAAAGCAGACTGCGGAAACTGGCACCGTGCCTCTTAAAGCAGACTGGGGAAACTGGCACTGACCATCTTAAAGCAGACTGGGGAAACTGGCACTGTTTCTATTGAAGCAGACTGGGGAAACTGGCGCAGTTTCTCTTAAAGCAGACCAGAGAAACTGGTACTGTTCCTTTTAAAGCAGACTGGGGAAACTGGCACTGTTTCTCTAAAAGCAGACTGGGGAATCTGACACTGTTTCTCGTAAAGGATACTGGGGAAACTGGCACTGTTTCTCTTAACGCAGACTGGGGAACCTGGCACTTTCGCTCTTAAAGGTGACTGGGGAAACTGGCACTGTTCCCCGTAAAGCAGACTGGGGAAACTGGCACTGTTCCTCTTAAAGCAGACTGGGTAAACTGGCACTGTTCCTCTAAAAGCAGACTGGGGAATCGGGCACTGTTCCCCTTAAAACTGACTGGAGAAACTGGCACTGTTCCTTTTAAAGCAGACTGGGGAAACGGGCACTGTCCCTTTTGAAGCAGACTGTGGAAACTGGCACTGTTCCCCTTAAAGCAGACTGGGGAAACTGGAACTTTTCCTGTTAAAATGGACTGGGAAACCGGCACTGTTTCTTTCAAGCAGACTGCAGAAACTGGCACTGTGCCTCTTAAAGCAGACTGGGGAAACTCGCAATGTTTCTCTTGAAGCAGACTGGGGAAACTGGCACAGTTTCTCTTAAAGCAGACCGGGGAAACTGGTACTGTTCCTTTTAAAGCATACTGGGGAAACTGGCACTGTTCCCCATGAAGCAGACTAGGGAAACTGGCACTGGTCCTTCTGAAGCAGACAGGGGAAACTGGTCCTCTTTCCCTTGAAGCAGTCTGGGGAAACTGGCACTGTTCGTTCTGAAGCAGACTGGAGAAACTGGCACTGTTCCCCTTAAAGCAGACTGGAGAAACTGGCACTGTTTCTTCTGAAGCAGACTGGGGAAACTGGCGCTGTTCACCTGAAGCAGACTGGAGAAACTGACACTGTCCCTCTTAAAGCAGACTGGGGAAACTGCACTGTTTCTTCTGAAGCAGACTTTGGAAACTGGCACTGTTCGCCTGAAGCAGACTGAAGAAACTGACACTGTCCCTCTTAAAGCAGACTGGGGAAACTGGCACTGTTCCCCTTAAAGCAGACTGGGTAAACTGGCACTGTTCCCCTTAAAGCAGACTGGGGAAACTGGCACTGTTTCTCTTGAAGCAGACTGGGGAAACTGGCACTGTTTCTCTTGAAGCAGGCTGGGGAAACTGGCACTTTTCCTCTTAAAGCAGACTGGGGAAACTGGCACTGTTCCTCTTAAAGCAGACTGGGGAAACAGGCACTGTTCCTGACAAAGCAGACTGGGGATACAGGCACTTTTCCTGTTCAAGCAGACTGGGCAAACTGGCACTGTTCCTCTTAATGCAGACAGGGGAAAATGGCACTGTTTCACTGAAAGAATTCTGGTGAAACTGGCAATGTTCCCCTTAAAGAAGATGGGGAAACTGGCACTCTTCCTTGTGGTGAACCATCGTTGCTTCCCACTGGATAGTACTGGGCCAGGGCTGGCCAGCACTATAGGAATGTATATAGGTTACTGTGGGATTGTACTAATGTTGTTGTTGGGCTAGGGTGGGATTGATACACCTGTGGTTGTTACTGTTGTGGCACATCCCAGTCGGGCTCCGCCTCCTGAGAGAGGTATAAGACCCCCTGCTCGGACGGGACCCCTTCAGTCTGGGATAGTGTGTTAAAGTTCTGATAGTTCCATTGTTGGTTAATAAAAGCCTTCTTTTACCGAAGCTTTGAGCCTCGTGTCCAATTGATGCGCATCAATTTTATTAACTAAAATTAAACTCTCGACGGAAGAAAAAAAGAAAGGAGAGTATGGAGCAAATCCTCAAGCCAGACGCCTGACGCTAGATCCACGTGCAGTGGGCGCTTCTAACACCTTCGACCACTGGCTGAAGTGTTTTGAAGATTACCTGGCAGTCTCCGCAGCGGTCACCACAGATGATGACAGACTCCGGGTCCTCCATGCGAGGGTAAGCGACACAGTCTACTTCGCGATCCATGCGGCCACCACTTACCCGAGGGCCCTCGAGCTTTTTAAAAAGCGCTATACGAAACCTCCTAACGAGATCCACGCTCGTTACCTCCTCGCTACACGACGTCGGCAGTCGGGCGAAACCATGGAGGATTACGCCAATGAGCTCTTACAGCTAGCCAGGGGCTGTGACTGCAAAGCTGTGTCGGCTGAGCAGAGCATGTACGACCTCGCCCGAGATGCGTTTGTGGCCGGGGTCGGGTCTTCATACATCCGTCTCAAGCTGCTAGAAAAGGGTAATCTCAACCTGACCCAAGCCATGGAATTAGCTGAAATGCTTGAGGCGGCGTCGAAGAGCTTGGTCCTGTATCCGGAGGACCACGTGGAAACAACGTGTCAGGAGCAGTCGCAAATCCCTCCTCGCCCCTCGGGCTTGAAGTGCAGTGTTATGGCGTGCTCCCATGTGGACCAGACGACGGCTGCAGCCCCATGCGGCCCGCGGTGCTACTTCTGCGGAGGAGCAAAACATACCCGACAAAAGTGTCCCGCTAAAGCGGTAGTCTGTACCGCATGCGGTAAATTATGCGAAGGTGTGCAGATCGAAGCCCAGGAACGGCAGTGCGGCCTGTGACCCTTCGGAACGGGGATCATCACCATCGTCGTCGAAGTACTCACGGGGTTCATCCACGTGCGAGTCCAGGACGACACCATTGCGGTCGACGGAGTCGGAGGAGGATGACCACCAGGGGTCGCCATGTTTGGCGTCCTCACCCATGTGCGATTCATGGGGGCGGCCATTTTGGTCGACGATGACCAGGAGCGACCAGCAGGGGTCCTCAGCATCGACCTCAGCTGCCTGCAGTGACGTTCACGGACCAACGGTGGCGTCGATCACCCTGGACCAGGCCAGGCTTGATTGTTCGATGATGGATATACAGGTAAATGATCATGCGATTTATTGTCTGTTTGACAGCGGGAGCACTGAGAGCTTTATCCACCCTGACACTGTGAAGAGGTGTGGACTCCAGATTCAACCTGCCAAACAGACAATCTCTATGGCATCAAGGTCTGTCGCTGTGCTAGGACGTTGTGTGGTAACTTTGAAAGTGCAAGGCACAATTTACGAGCGTTTCAGGCTCCTTGTGTTGCCGCATCTTTGCGCACCAATTCTCCTCGGACTAAACTTTATGGTCCACATGAAGAGTGTGATCCTACAGTACGGTGGGCCACTCCCTTCGCTGACAGTGGGAGAACAGCTGCAGTCTCCAAATTGTCCAAAGCGCCCCGCCTGCAATCTTTCTACGTTAAAGATCACCACACCCTCTTTATTTCAGAATCTGGTACCAGGCTGCAAGCCCATCGCTACTAAAAGTAGGCGTTACAGCACTGAGGATCGGATCTTCATCAGATCTGAGGTTCAGCGACTCCTCAAAGAAGGGATCATACAGCCCAGTGTTAGTCCGTGGAGAGCACAGGTTGTGGTGGTCAAGAGCGGGAACAAACCCCGGATGGTCATTGATTACAGTCAGACCATTAACCGATATACGCAGCTGGATGCGTATCCTCTCCCGCGCATATCTGATATGGTCAATCAGATTGCGCAGTACCGGGTGTTCTCCACCATAGACCTTAAGTCCGCCTACCACCAACTCCCCATTCGCCCAGAGGACCGACAATACACGGCCTTTGAGGCGGATGGTCGTCTGTATCATTTCCTTAGGGTTCCATTTGGTGTCACCAATGGGGTCTCGGTCTTCCAGCGTGCTATGGACCGAATGGTGGACCAGAACAGGCTGCGGGCTACCTTCCCGTATCTGGATAATGTCACCATCTGCGGCCGTGATCAGCAGGACCATGACACAAATCTCCAGAACTTTTTACGCACTGCATCTCGCCTGAATTTGACCGACAACAGGGAGAAGTGTGTATTCCGTATGCGCCGGTTAGCCATCCTGGGATACGTGGTGGAAAACGGGGTCATTGGCCCTGATCCAGACCGTATGCACCCCCTTGCTGAACTTCCCTTGCCCGCTAGCGCAAAAGCACTGAGATGATGCCTAGGCTTCTTCTCCTATTATGCGCAGTGGGTCCCCAACTACGCGGACAAAGCCCGTCCGCTTATTAAGTCCACGACTTTTCCACTCACGCCAGAGGCCCAATTGGCCTTCAAGGAATTGAAACACGACATCGCGAAAGCCACGATGCACGCGGTAGACGAATCCATCCCTTTTCAGGTGGAAAGCGATGCATCTGATTTCGCCCTGGCCGCCACACTTAACCAGGCGGGCAGGCCCGTTGCGTTTTTTTCCCGCACCCTCCAAGGCCCCGAAATTCGGCATTCAGCGGTGGAAAAGGAGGCCCAGGCCATTGTGGAGGCCATCAGACACTGGCGCCATTACCTGGCGGGAAAGCGGTTCACCCTGATCACGGACCAGCGGTCTGTGGCGTTCATGTTCAACAACTCGCAGAGGGGCAAGATCAAGAATGACAAGATCTTGCGGTGGAGAATTGAACTCTCCACCTATAACTATGATATCATGTATCGTCCAGGGAAACTCAATGAGCCCTCGGATGCCCTCTCGCGCGGAACATGCGCTAGTACTCAGGAGGATCGCTTGAACGCCCTCCATAATGACCTGTGCCATCCTGGGGTCACTCGGCTCTTCCACTTTGCCAAAGCCCACAACCTGCCTTACTCGGTGGAGGACATCAGGTCGGTGACAAGGAGCTGTCGGGTTTGCGCGGAATGCAAACCGCACTTTTACCGACCTGACCGGGCACATTTGGTCAAGGCCACTCGCCCCTTCGAGAGGCTGAGTGTTGATTTTAAGGGCCCCCTTCCCTCAACAGATCGGAACGTGTACTTTCTGAACATAATAGATGAGTACTCCCGATTCCCGTTTGTTGTCCCCTGCGCGGACACATCGGCTGCCACGGTGATCAAGGCATTCCGCGCTCTTTTTACCCTGTTCGGGTACCCCTGCTACATACATAGCGACAGGGGCTCGTCGTTCATGAGTAACGACTTGAGGCAATTCCTGCTCTCATACGGGACTGCCTCTAGTAGGACTACGAGCTACAACCCTAGGGGTAATGGACAGGTGGAGCGAGAGAATGCTGCAGTCTGGAAGGCTGTCCTATTGGCGTTGAAGTCCAAAGGCCTTCCAGTCTCCCGTTGGCAGGAGGTCCTCCCTGATGCGCTTCACTCTATTCGCTCCCTCCTGTGGACGGCAACCAATGCTACTCCCCACGAGAGGATGTTCTCATTCCCTCGGAAGTCTTCCTCGGGGATATCTTTACCAGCCTGGTTGACGTACCCAGGACCCGTCCTCCTGCGGCGACATGTAAGGGCCCGCAAGTCCGACCCCTTGGTCGAACAGGTCCACCTCCTCCACGCCAACCCTCAGTATGCCTATGTGGCATATCCTGACGGGCGAGAGGACACAGTCTCGATCCGAGACCTGGCGCCCGCAGGGGACGTAGCAACTCCTGTCGCTCCCGTACCCCCAGTGACGAATCCGTTATCCCTTATTTCTCCCCCGGACGTAGCGCGGACAGCATCGGGACCAGTGCTGAACAGTTTTATTCCAATGCACAGCTTGCCTGAGCCCCGAAGATAGTCGCCACCGCAGAATGTGTCAGGATCCCCTGCACTCCCATCTCATCAGGGTCAACCGGCCTGTGAGTCCGTGGGAGTACAGCTGGACGCCGTTTTGGGGAGAACGCCACCGCAGTACCTACTCCGGTGTCACCGCCGGTATTGAGGAGGTCACAACGACGGTGCGGTCCTCCAGACCGTCTGAACTTATAATCTGTTGACATTTTAGTCTGTTTTCGTACCCCGCCGGCCTTTGTTCTCAAAGGAGGGGTGAATGTGGTGAACCATCGTTGGTTCCCACTGGATACTACTGGGCCAGGGCTGGCCAGCACTATAGGAATGTATATAGGTTACTGTGGGATTGTACTAATGTTGTTGTTGGGCTAGGGTGGGATTGATACACCTGTGGTTGTTACTGTTGTGGCACATCCCAGTCGGGTTCCGCCTCCTGGGAGAGGTATAAGACCCCCTGCTCGGACGGGACCCCTTCAGTCTGGGATAGTGTGTTAAAGTTCTGATAGTTCCATTGTTAGTTAATAAAAGCCTTCTTTTACCGAAGCTTTGAGCCTCGTGTCCAATTGATGCGCATCAATGCTGTTCCCCTTGAAGCAGACTGGGGAAACTGGCACTGTCCCTCTTAAAGCAGACTGGGGAAACTGGCACTGTTCCTTCTGAAGCAGACTGGAGAAACTGGCACTGTTCCGCTTAAAGCAGACTGGGGAAACTGCACTGTTTCTTCTGAAGCAGACTGGGGAAACTGGCACTGTTTCTCTTAAAGCAGACTGGGGGAAACAGACACTGTTCCTGTTCAAGCAGACTGGGTAAACTGGCACTGTTCCTCTAAAAGCAGACTGGGGAAACTGGCACTGTTCCCCTTAAAGCAGACTGGGTAAACTGGCACTGTTCCCCTTAAAACTGACTGGAGAAACTGGCACTGTTTCTTTTAAAGCAGACTGGAGAAACTGGCACTGTTCCTTTTGAAGCAGACTGGGGAAACTGGCACTGTTCCTGTTGAAGCAGACTGGGGAAACTGGCACTGTTCCTTTTAAAACAGAGTGGGGAAACTGGCACTGTCCCTCTTAAAGCAGACTGGGTAAACTGCCACTGTTCCCCTTAAAACTGACTGGGGAAACTTTTCGGCGGCACGGTAGCACAGTGGTTAGCACTGCTGCTTCACAGCTCCAGGGTCCCGGGTTCGATTCCCGGCTTGGGTCACTGTCTGTGTGGAGTTTGCACATTCTCCTCGTGTCTGCGTGGGTTTCCTCCGGGTGCTCCGGTTTCCTCCCACAGTCCAAAGATGTGCGGGTTAGGTTGATTGGCCATGCTAAAATTGCCCCTTAGTGTCCTGGGATGCGTAGGTTAGAGGGATTAGTGGGTAAATATGTGGGGGTAGGGCCTGGGTGGGATTGTGGTCGGTGCAGACTCGATGGGCCGAACGGCCTCCTTCTGCACTGTAGGGTTTCTATGTTTCTATGTTTCCTGTTAAAGTAGACTGGGAAACCGGCACGGTTCCTTTAAAGCAGACTGCGGAAACTGGCACTGTGCCTCTTAAAGCAGACTGGGGAAACTAGCACTGTTTCTCTTGAAGCAGACTGGGGAAACTGGCACAGTTTCTCTTAAAGCAGACAGGAGAAACTGGCACTGTCCCTCTTAAAGCAGACTGGGGAAACTGGCACTGTTCCTTCTGAAGCAGACTTTGGAAACTGGCGCTTTCGCCTGAAGCAGACTGGGGAAATTGACACTGTCCATCTTAAAGCAGACTGGGGAAACTGGCACTGTTCTCCTTAAAGCCGACTGGTGAAACTGGCACTGTTCCTCTAAAAGCAGACTGGGGAAACTGGCACTGTTCCCCTTAAAACTGACTGGAGAAACTGACACTGTTCCTTTTAAAGCAGACTGGGGAAACTGGCACTGTTCCTTTTAAAGCAGACTGGAGAAACTGGCACAGTTCCTTTTAAAGCAGACTGGGGAAACTGGCACTGTTCCTTTTAAAACAGAGTGGGGAAACTGGCACTGTCCCTCTTAAAGCAGACTGGGGAAACTGGCACTGTTCCTCTTGAAGCAGACTGGGGAAACTGGCACTGTTCCTCTTTAAGCAGACTGGGGAAACTGGCACTGTTCCCTTAAAGCAGACTGGGAAAAATGGCACTGTTCCCCGTATCGCAGACTGGGGTAACTGGCACTGTTCCCCTTAAAGTAGACTGGGGAATCTGGCACTGTTCCTCTAAAAGCAGACTGGGGAAACTGGCACTGTTCCCCTTAAAGCAGACTCGGGAAACTGGCACTGTTCCCTTAAAGCAGACTGGGGAAAATGGCACTGTTCCCCTTACAGAAGACTGGGGAAACTAGCACTGTTCCATTTAAAGCAGACTGGGGAAAATGGCACTGTTCTCCTTAAAGCAGACTGTGGAATCTGCACTGTTCCCCTTAAAGCAGACTGTGGAATCTGCACTGTTCCCCTTAAAGCAGACTGGGGAAACTGCCACTGTTCCACTGAAAGCAGACTTGGGAAACTAGCACTGTTCACCTTAAAGCAGACTGGGGAAACTGGCACTGTTGCTCTTAAAGAAGACTGGGGAATCTGGCACTGTTCCTATTAACGCAGACTGGGGAATCTGGCACTGTTCCTCTGAAAGCAGACTGGGGAAACTGGCACTGTTCCACTTAAAGCAGAACAGTGCCAGTTTCCCCAGTCTGTTTTAAGGGGAACTGTGCCAGATTCCCCAGTCTACTTTCAGGGGAACAGTGCCAGTTTTCTTGGTTTGCGTTAATAGGAACAGTGCCAGTTTCCCCAGTCTTCTTCAAGAGCAACAGGAGAAACTGGCACTGCTCCTATTAAAGCAGACAGGGGAAACTGGCACGGTTCCTCTTCAAGCAGACGAGGGAAACTGGCACTGTTCACCTTAAAGCAGACGAGGGAAACTGGCACTGTTCCCCTTAAAGCAGACGAGGGAAACTGGCACTGTTCCCCTTAAAGCAGACGAGGGAAACTGGCACTGTTCACCTTAAAGCAGACTGGGGAAACTGGCACTGTTCCCCGTAAAGCAGACTGGGGAAACTGGCACTGTTCCTCTTTAAGCAGACTGGGGAAACTGGCACTGTTCCCTTAAAGCAGACTGGGGTAACTGGCACTGTTCCCCTTAAAGTAGACTGGGGAATCTGGCACTGTTCCTCTAAAAGCAGACTGGGGAAACTGGCACTGTTCCCCTTAAAGCAGACTCGGGAAACTGGCACTGTTCCCTTAAAGCAGACTGGGAAAAATGGCACTGTTCCCCGTATCGCAGACTGGGGTAACTGGCACTGTTCCCCTTAAAGTAGACTGGGGAATCTGGCACTGTTCCTCTAAAAGCAGACTGGGGAAACTGGCACTGTTCCCCTTAAAGCAGACTCGGGAAACTGGCACTGTTCCCTTAAAGCAGACTGGGGAAAATGGCACTGTTCCCCTTACAGAAGACTGGGGAAACTAGCACTGTTCCATTTAAAGCAGACTGGGGAAAATGGCACTGTTCTCCTTAAAGCAGACTGTGGAATCTGCACTGTTCCCCTTAAAGCAGACTGTGGAATCTGCACTGTTCCCCTTAAAGCAGACTGGGGAAACTGCCACTGTTCCACTGAAAGCAGACTTGGGAAACTAGCACTGTTCACCTTAAAGCAGACTGGGGAAACTGGCACTGCTCCTATTAAAGCAGACTGGGGAAACTGGCACTGTTGCTCTTAAAGAAGACTGGGGAATCTGGCACTGTTCCTATTAACGCAGACTGGGGAATCTGGCACTGTTCCTCTGAAAGCAGACTGGGGAAACTGGCACTGTTCCACTTAAAGCAGAACAGTGCCAGTTTCCCCAGTCTGTTTTAAGGGGAACTGTGCCAGATTCCCCAGTCTACTTTCAGGGGAACAGTGCCAGTTTTCTTGGTTTGCGTTAATAGGAACAGTGCCAGTTTCCCCAGTCTTCTTCAAGAGCAACAGGAGAAACTGGCACTGCTCCTATTAAAGCAGACAGGGGAAACTGGCACTGCTCCTATTAAAGCAGACAGGGGAAACTGGCACTGTTCACCGTAAAGCAGACTGGGGAAACTGGCACTGTTCACCTTAAAGCAGACTAGGGAAACTGGCACTGTTCCCCTTAAAGCAGACGAGGGAAACTGGCACTGTTCACCTTAAAGCAGACTGGGGAAACTGGCACTGTTCCCCGTAAAGCAGACTGGGGAAACTGGCACTGTTCGCCTTAAAGCAGACTAGGGAAACTGGCACTGTTCCCCGTAAAGCAGACTGGGGAAACTGGCACTGTTCGCCTTAAAGCAGACTAGGGAAACTGGCACTGTTCCCCGTAAAGCAGACTGGGGAAACTGGCACTGTTCCCCTGAAAGCAGACTGAGGAAACTGGTGCTGTTCCTCTTAAAGCAGACTTGTGAAACTGGCACGGTTCCTCTTAAAGAAGACTGGGGAAACTGGCACTGTTTCTCTTAAAGCAGACTGGGGAAACTGGCGCTGTTCCCCTCAAAGCAGACTGGGGAAACTGGCACTGTTCCCCGTAAAGCAGACTGGGGAAACTGGCACTGTTCCCCTGAAAGCAGACTGGGGAAACTGGTGCTGTTCCTCTTAAAGCAGACTTGTGAAACTGGCACTGTTCCTCTTAAAGAAGACTGGGGAAACTGGCACTGTTTCTCTTAAAGCAGACTTGGGAAACTGGCGCTGTTCCCCTCAAAGCAGTCTGGGGAAACTGGCACTGTTCCCCTTTAAGCGGACTGGGGAAACTGGCACTGTTCCCCTGAAAGCGGACTGGGGAAACTGGCACTGTTCCCCTTAAAGCAGGCTGGGGAAACTGGCACTGTTCCTTTTAAAGCAGACTCAGGAAACTGGCACTGTTCCCCTTAAAGCAGACTGCATCAGTATTCACCAAAGGACTTGGTGATTGATGAGTCTGGGGAAGGGTGTGTTGATAGTTTGTGTCATGTTGAGATCAAAAAGGAGAAGGTAGTTACTGACACTGAAGTTGATGAGATGGCCTGCAGAGGAGTCTCCAAGAAGAAGATTGTGTTTAGAAATAGAGATTATCAAGTACAATTTGCAACCTTCCTAGTTCCTCGTAAAGCAGGGAAGGGCAGCTTGAGCAGAGGAGTTCAAAATGAGGAAGGTTTTGATCGTGAGGGAGAAAGTGTTTCCACTGACAGAAAGGTCAGGATCTGAGAATAACTAATTGGTAAAGAAACTGCGCTGTGACTGTTGGGGGTCACGCGTCATGGCCGTTAAACCGCCAGAGCTCGAGGCCATGCCCCTGCCCATCACTGCGCATGTACAGCACCGCGAGGCCAGAGCACAATTCAAGCCGAGACCTGCAGCCGAATGGTGGCCAGCTCAGTGCGCATAGTCAGTGCTTTCCAGCTTGTCCAGTTTAATGTCCCAGCCAGGGAGGGTAAAGAACAATTTAAATATTCATCATCATAGTCTTAATATGGAGACTTCACAGCATTATTATCGTATTGTCCCTCTGTCCCTCTATTCCTCTGTCTCTCTCTGTCCGCCTGTCACTCTCTGTCCCTCTCCCTGTATCCCTCTTGTCTGTATCCCTCTTGTCTGTGTCGCTCTGCCTCTACCCCTCTGTCCCTGTCCCTGCCCCTCTGTCCCTCTCTGTCTGTCCCACGCTGTCTGTCCCTCGCTGTGCCTCGCTGTCGCTTCGCCGTTGCGTCGCCGCCACCCCCGCGTCTCGCCATCGCCCCCACGCCTCGCCATCGCCCAATGCCTCGCCCTCAGCCCTGGAGCCTCACCCTCACTCCCAGAGCCTCGCCCTCACCCCCCGGCGCCTCACCTTCACCCCCAGCACCTCACCTTCACCCCCGGCACCTCACCCTCGCTCTCAGCACCTCACCCTCGCCCCCAACGCCTCGCTCTCACCCCCAATACCTCGCCCTCACCCCCAATGCCCCACCCTCGCCCCGGCACCTCGCCCCCGGCGTCTCGCCCTCGCCACCTCGCCTTATCAGGGTAAACTGCCCCGCTGTGTTCACCTGTCATTGACCGACAGAATGTGGACATTGCTTGTGTCTACGCACACTACGCTGAGCTTTAAGCCATCGTCAATACCTTCGCTAAGGCAAACCAAAACATGGACCTTACACCACCGTGAGATAAAGGTCCTCTGTCATGCTGCCCCGCCACACAGCATTGGCACCCCACTCTACCCAGTTATCAAAATCCATGATGAGGCCTTGGACAATATGTATCGCTTCTCATACCCAGGGAACCTACAGTCAACAAAGGCAAGCATTGACAGCAAGGTTCAACACCACCTGCAGCGTGCCAGTGCAGCCTTCAGTTGGCTGGGGAAAAGAGTATTTGAAGGCCAGAACCTCAGACCCAGTACAAAGCTCCTGGTTCACAGAGCACCTGTGATACCCATCCTCCTATATGGCTCAGAGACATGGACTACGTCCAGCAGACACCTCAAAACCATCAAATACCACCAGCACTGTCTCCACAAGATGCTGCAAATCCATTGGCAGGATACGCGCACCAGCGAGACTGACCTAACTCAGGCCAACATCCCCAGTATCAAAGCATTGACCATGTTTGATCAGCTCCACATCATCCTCATGCCTGACGCAAGGTTTCTGAAACGAGAGATCTACTCGGAGCTCTGACATGGCAAGCAAGCCCAGAGAGCAGAGGAAATACTTGAAGGACACCTACAAACCTCCTTGAAAAGTGCAACTTCCCCTGACACCTGAGAATCTCTAGCCTGGACTATCCAAAGTGGAGGAAAAACATCCGGGAAGGAGCTGAACATCTCCAGCTTCATCGCTGAGACCAAGCTGAAGCCAAGTGTCGACAGTGAAAGGAACACGTGGTAAAGCGGGCACCCCACCTACTCGACACCCTACCCACCAGCTCCCTCGACCATTGTCTGCCCCACCTGTAACAGAGAATGTCGGTCATACATTGGACTCCTCAGTCACCTGAGAACTCAGTTTTTGTGTGGAAGCAAATTACCCTTGGCCCTGAGGGACTATTGCTGATGATAGAGAGTGTATCAAAATGTCAGAAAGAAATATCTTTGCAATGTTTGACTCCAAGAGGCTGCAGTTTGCCTTTTTCCATATCCTCAAGGAATATCCCCCCCATCACAGGAATCCTGGAATTCCCATCAGGAATTCATGGCCCAGTTGAAAAATGTATTTTCTCTCGTCACGGAACCTGCAAGTTCCAGAATTTGGAAAGGATTTTGCAAATTTCAAACCCGCAAATTGTGAATGTCTCATTTACATTAACAACCTCTGTGTGCTATTGGCTGCTGGGATCCTGCTGTGCTGCTCACTCATTACACTGTCTTTTCCACGCAGTCATTCCTTCAGGAATAGATTTCACGGTTATTGTAAATGTGTGGGGTGGCAATGAAATATTCCCAGACCGTGTAAACATGTGCAACAACCAGAATTAATCACATTGACTGCAGCTCAATACCACTCGGGCTGAAGATAAGGGAAGGTAACAGGGTAGGTCGAGAGAGGAAAGCAGCACATTATTGTTCCTGTTTAATGATCTTAAAAGGAGATTCAGTGATAGTTTCATGCACAGAGCATACAGCAATGCTGAATATGATAAATATATCCCATTGTTTGGAAGCTGGGTCACTTGGGCTACATTTAGAATGATTTAACTGTCAGTACCACACTCTTTCCCAGTATTCAGTGTTATTTCGACAGCTGGATTAGTTGAAATTGGGATCAGTTTGCAATGAGCTACAGCTGTTGGCTCCAGACTGAAATGTTACAGAGACTGTGTCAGTGAGCTGGATATAAAAGCTTAAAATCAGTGACAGTACGGGATTGATTCAGGAAAAGATAGAGGTAGCAGTGTTTGATGGGCTTTGGTCTCATGGTTCAAAGAGTGATCACAGTAAGAGTTTTAACAACACCAGGTTAAAGTCCAACAGGTTTATTTGGTAGCAAATACCATTCGCTTTCGGAGCGCTGCTCCTTTGTCAGATGGAGTGGAAATGTACTCTCAAGCAGGGCACAGAGACACAAAATCAAGTTACAGAATACTGATTAGAATGCGAATCCCTACAGCCAACCAGGTCTTAAAGGTACAGACAATGTGGGCGGACAGAGCATTAAGCACAGGTTAAAGAGATGTGTATTGTCTCCAGACAGGACAGCCCGCAAGTCCAAGAGGCAAGCTGTGGTGGGGGTTACTGATAATGTGACATAAATCCAACATCCCGGTTTAGGCCGTCCTCATGTGTGCAGAACTTGGCTATCAGTTTCTGCTCAGCGACTCTGCGCTGTCGTGTGTCATGAAGGCCGCCTTGGAGAACGCTTACCTGAAGATCAGAGGCTGAATGCCCGTGACTGCTGAAGTGGTCCCCCACAGGAAGAGAACAGTCTTGCCTGGTGATTGTCGAGCGGTGTTCATTCATCCGTTGTCGTAGCGTCTGCATGGTTTCCCCAGTGTACCATGCCTCGGGACATCCTTTCCTGCAGCGTATCAGGTAGACAAAGTTGGCCGAGTTGCAAGAGTAGGTACCGTGTACCTGGTAGATGGTGTTCTTACGTGAGATGATGGCATCCGTGTCGATGATCCAGCACGTCTTGCAGAGGTTGCTGTGGCAGGGTTGTGTGGTATCGTGGTCACTGTTCTCCTGAAGGCTGGGTAGTTTGCTACGGACAATGGTCTGTTTGAGGTTGCGCGGTTGTTTGAAGGCAAGAAGTGGGGCGGTGGGGAAGGCCTTGGCGAGATGTTCGTCTTCATCAATGACATGTTGAAGGCTCTGGAGGAGATGCCGTAGCTTCTTCGCTCCGGGAAAGTACTAGATGACGAAAGGTACTCTGTCCACCGTGTCCCGTGTTTGTCTTCTGAGGAGGTCGGTGCGGTTTTTCGCTGTGGCGCGTTGAAACTGTTGATCGATGAGTCGAGCGCCATATCCTGTTCTTATGAGGGCATCTTTCAGCGTCTGGAGGTGTCTGTTGCGATCCTCCTCACCTGAGCAGATCCTGTGTATACGGAGGGCTTGTCCGTAGGGGATGGCTTCTTTAACATGTTTAGGGTGGAAGCTGAAGAAGTGGAGCATCATGAGGTTATCCGTGGGCTTGCGGTACAGTGAGATGCTGAGGTGACTGTCCTTAATGGAGATGCGTGTGTCCAAGAATGCAACCGATTCTGGAGAGTAGTCCATGGTGAGTCTGATGGTGGGATGGAACTTGTTGATGTCATCATAGAGTTGTTTCAGTGATTGTTCACCATGAGTCCAAAGGAAGAAAATGTCATCGATGTATCTAGTGTATAGCATCGGTTGAAGGTCCTGTGCGGTGAAGAAGTCTTGTTCGAACCTGTGCCTGAAGATGTTGGCATATTGAGGTGCGAATTTGGTCCCCATGGCTGTTCCTTGTGTCTGGATGAAGTACTGGTTGTTGAAGGTGAAGACATTGTGGTCCAGGATGAAACGGATGAGTTGTAAAATTGCACCTGGAAACTGGCAGTTGACGGCGTTGAGTACTGAGGCCGTTGCAGCAATGCCATCATCGTGGGGGATGCTGGTGTAGAATGCCGAGACATCCATTGTGATAAGGAGTGCTCCTGGTTCAACTGCTCCATGTGCGTTGAGTTTCTGTAGGAAGTCCATAGTGTTGCGACAAAAGCTGGGGGTTCTTTGTACAATGGGTTTCAAGATGCCCTCGACATAGCCGGAGAGGTTCTCACACAGGGTCCCATTGCCCGATACGATGGGATGGCCAGGTGTGTTTGCCTTGTGTATCTTTGGGAGGCAGTAGAGATCTCCAACGCGGGGAGTACGTGGGATGAGAGCACGGAGGGTGCTTTGAAGGTCCGGATCAAAGGTCTTGATCAGAGTGTTGAGTTGACGGGTGTGTTCTTTGGTCGGATCTGTGCGTAACTGTCTGTAGTGTTCCTCGTTGTTCAGTTGTCGGTACACCTCTTTGCAGTAATCCGTTCTGTTCAGTATGGCGATGGCCCCTCCTTTGTCTGCTGGTTTGATGACAATGTTGCGGTTGGTCTTGAGAGCGTGGATGGCGTTGCGTTGTGCTTGGGTGATGTTCGGTGCTGTCTTGTGAGTGCAGCTGATGAATTTGGTGTTGACGCACCTCCTGATGCCTTGTGTACCTAGTAAATGGTGTTCTCACGTGAGATGATGGCATCCGTGTCGATGATCCGGCACGTCTTGCAGAGACGTGCAAGATGTACCGGATCATCGACACGGATGCCATCATCTCACGTGAGAACACCATCTACCAGGTACACGGTACCTACTCTTGCAACTCGGCCAACGTTGTCTACCTGATACGCTGCAGGAAAGGATGTCCCGAGGCATGGTACATTGGGGAAACTATGCAGACGCTACGACAACGGATGAATGAACACTGCTCGACAATCACCAGGCAAGACTGTTCTCTTCCTGTGGGGGAGCACTTCAGCAGTCACGGGCATTCAGCCTCTGATCTTCAGGTAAGCGTTCTCCAAGGCGGCCTTCATGACACACGACAACGCAGAGTCGCTGAGCAGAAACTGATAGCCAAGTTCCGCACACATGAGGATGGCCTAAACTGGGATGTTGGATTTATGTCACATTATCAGTAACCCCCACAGCTTGCCTCCTGGACTTGCGGGCTGTCCTGTCTGGAGACAATACACATCTCTTTAACCTGTGCTTAATGCTCCCTCCACCCACATTGTCTGTATCTTTAAGATCTGGTTGGTTGTCGGGATTCGCATTCTAATCAGTATTCTGTAACTTGATTTTGTGTCTCTGTGCCCTGTTTGAGAGCACATTTCCAATCCATCTGACGAAGGAGCAGCGCTCCGAAAGCTAATGGTATTTGCTACCAAATAAACTTGTTGGACTTTAAACTGGTGTTGTTAAAACTCTCATTGTGTTCACCCCAGTCCAACGCCGGCATCTCCACATCAAAGAGTGATGACATGGATTAAATGATCAAGCGACTGGAGAACATTCCTCCAATTCTTTGGAGGTGATTGGATGCATTTTGCCACGATGTTTGTGTCACAGAGCCAGCCTTTGCTGAGGGGACAAGGAGAATATCTGCCAAGCCACCTGTGTAACTGGCTGCTGTCACAGGGCGTGTCAGACAGGCCTGCAGACAGTCTATGCACAGCAAGCTCCCACAAACAGCAATGTGATCATGACTTGATAATCTGTTTTAGCTGTTGGTTGAAGGATAATTATTGAGCAGGACAGCAGGGAGAATTCTCATCCTCTTTTGTAAAATAGTGCCATCTGAGGATCTAATGCTGGCAGGATCTTCCTGTCACACTAACAGTGCAGCCCCGCCATGGATTTCCCAGTGTTGGCGGGGTGCATTCAACAAGAAACCCTGTTGTCAGGACCAGGCGATCCCACTCCTGGACAATGGGGGTAGGGGGTGGGGGGGGCTGCCTCTGAGGGTCCGGAACATCCCACCCAGGAATTAGGAAGAGGAGTAGGCTGGTCAGCCTCCTCCATGATGTGGAGATGCCGGCGTTGGACTGGGGTGAACACAGTCAGAATTTTAACAACACCAGGTTAAAGTCCAACAGGTTTATTTGGTAGCAAATACCATTAGCTTTCGGAGCACTGCTCCTTCGTCAGACTCTTTGATGTGGAGATGCCGACGTTGGACTGGGGTGAACACAGTAAGAGTTTTAACAACATTTCCACTCCATCTGACGAAGGAGCAGCGCTCCGAAAGCTAATGGTATTTGCTACCAAATAAACCTGTTGGACTTTAACCTGGTGTTGTTAAAACTCTTGCAGCCTCCTCCAGCCAGCTCCATCATTCAACTGTGGCCTCAACAACACATTGTTGCCAGGCCTTGATAATCCTCAACCCTATTTATTACACCTCAACACAACCTCGACACTCAACAGGGGGTATGCGGGGGAGTGAACCAGATCATATCACCATGGTGGGGGCGGGGGGAAGCCTTCAAAATCTTTGCCAGTACAAACTCGTACAAGGTTTAACAGCCATAATCCGAGAAGGAAGCATCCTTTCCTCATATTTATATCAAGATAGAAAGGGGGCAGTCTAGTCTGGCTTCATGATATACTTTGGATTCTGGCCCGGGACCCTAACGGACAGAATCATAGAATCATAGAATCTCTACAGTGCAGAAGGAAGCCATTCAGCCCATCGAGTCTGCACCAACCACAACATCAACCAGCCCCTATCCCCATAACCTTGCATATTTACCCTGCTAGTCCCCCTGACATTAAGGGGTAATTTACTCTGGCCAATGCACCTAACCTGCACATCTTTGGAGTGTGGGAGGTAACCAGAGCACCCAGAGGGAACCCATGCTGACACGGAGAGAACGTGCAAACTCCACATAGACAGTCACCCGAGGCCAGAATTGAACCCGGGTCCCTGGTGCTGTGAGGCAGCAGTGCTAACTACTGTGCATCCGTGCTGCCCAGGAAAATGTTGAAAGTGGTGTTCTAGGATTAGTGCTGGGATGACTGCAGTTTAGACTTTACACTCATGATTTAAACTTTTGAATCAAAAACACAATTTCTAAATTTGCTGATGAATCAAATTAACAGTTAAGTCTCGTCAATAATTGGTGGATAAGTGGATTGTCACAAATCCCAGGAGGACATTAATAAACTTACAAAATGGGAAGAAAATTGGCAAATTAATTTCAACCCAGATAAACGTCAGTTGAGTAAAATTTGGTCGGAACAATAAGGAGGTCATTTATTACAGAAAGGTGCAAGTTGCAGGTGTGAGGAAATTATTTCTGAAAAATTGAAAGATATTGAATTTTGGACATTCTCTCTCCCAAGTTTTTTTGAGAAGTTTGCAAGATTAATTTGGGGCTGTGACTACGCCATTCTTCAAGAAACCACACCTCAGCAGATTGATCAACAGATAACTGTCCAGCGGAGAACATCCAAAGAGGGAGGGAAGAACTGCTAATGATTCTTGCTGATTGGCTAAAAACACTGGGCCTGAGAGAAGAATTAGATTAAGATTTTATTATTTAAAACTTTGTGTGTGTGTGTGTGTGCCTCAGAAACAGGCTGCAAGGCAAAATCTCTCCCCCCACCCCCAGCTTCGTGTTACACAGTCTAGAATGAGTTAAACTTTCATTGGAAATATCTCATCAAAATAACTCATCTGGAGCAAGCAGAGAGGGAGTGATTTGTGGCAGGAGTGCTGGTGAGAGATTTATTTATTTGTTCAGTCAGCTAGTGTGTTTTTTTGCCTTTATTTTTGTAGTAGTATTTTTCTTAACTTTAAACTGAAAACCGGAAGTGGGCTGCTAAGGAGTCTGGGAAGGGTTTTTTTTAAGCGCGCGAAGTATAAAAGGTAGGCTGCAGTATACAGCGGGCAGCGTCGGGAGTGGGCAGTGGAGTGAGCAGGGAGCAGAGTGTGAGCTATAAGGGCTTTGGCTCACAGGGCTTCGGGGGAAAGGGCGAGCAGGGGTGAGTTTTTTCATTCTTATTTACTTTTTCTCTGTGTACCTTGGTATAAAGGGGCAAATATGAGTGTGAAGCCAGTGTGTTGTTCCCAGTGTAGGATGTGGGAGGTCCTGGAGGCACCTGGCCTCCCAGACATCCACATCTGTGAAGGGTGTGTCGAGCTGCAGTTTCTGAGGGGCCGTGTTAAGGAGCTGGAAGTGCAGCTCGAGGATCTTAGGCTGTTAAGGGAGAATGAGGAGGTGATAGACAAGAGCTATCATCAGGTGGTCACACCAGGGCCATGGGTGGAGGCCAAGTGGGTGATGGCTAGGAAGGGTGATTGAGAGCATCCCGGTGGAGGTGCCCCTACACAACAAGCACTCCTGCCTGAGTACTGCTGGGGGGACAGCCCGCCTGGGGGAAGCAGTGGCCGTGTCTCCGGAGTGGAGTCTGGCCCTGTAACTCAGAGGGCTAAGGAAATGAGGAGGAAGGCAATGTTAATCGGGGACTCGACAGTAAGGGGCTCGGACAGGCATTTTTGCGGAGGCAGGCGGGAGTCTCGGATGGTGGTCTGCCTCCCTGGGGCCGGGATCCAGGATGTCGCTGGTCAACTCCCAGAAATCCTGAGGGGGGAGGGAGAAGAGCCAGAGGTAGCGGTACATATTGGTACCGCTGATGTGGGTAGGAAAGGGGAAGGGGTCATGAAAAGAGAGTATAGGGAATGAGGGAGACAGCTGAGAAGGAGGAAAGCAAAGGTAGTAATCTCAGGATTGCTGCCTGTGCCACGGGAGGGTGAGGGCAGGAATGGAGTGAGGTGGAGGATGAATGTGTAGCTGAGGGACTGGTGCAGGGGGCAGGGATTCAGGTTCCTGGGCCACTGGGACCTCTTTAGGGGCAGGTGTGACCTGTACACAAAAAACGGGGTGGCACTTGAATCCCAGGGGGACTAATATCCTGGCGGGAAGGTTGGCTAAGGCGACTGGGGAGAGTTTAAACTAGATAGGTTGGGGAGAGGGGATCGAGACGAGGTGACTGGGAGCGAGGAAATTAGCTCGCAAACAGAGAAGGGTTATAGACAGTGCAAGAGGGAGGATGGACGGGGGGATAGAGAAGGGGAGAGCTCAGACCAAAGGATTGAGATGTGTTACTTTAATGCCAGGAGTATAGTGAATAAAGGGGATGGGCTCAGAGCGTGGATCGATGCCTGGAAGTGTGATATGGTGGCCATTACGGAGACTTGGATGTCTCAGGGTCAGGACTGGATACTCCAGGTGCCGGGATTCAGATGTTTCAGGAAGGTCAGGGAGGGAGGCAAGAGAGGGAGTGGAGTGGCACTGCTGATCAGGGATAGTGTCACAGCTGTACAGAAGGTGTATGCTGTGGAGGGATTGTCTACAGAGTCTCTGTGGGTGGAAGTTCGGAGTGGGAAGGGGTCGATCACTTTGCTGGGAGTTTTCTATAGACCACCCAATAGTGACAGGAAGGTGGAGGAGCAGATAGGGAAACAGATCCTGGAGAGATGCAATAATAGTAGAGTTGTTGTGATGGGAGACTTTAATTTTCCAAACATAGATTGGAATATTCCTAGGGTAAGGGGATTGGATGGGGAGGAGTTCGTTAGGTGTGTTCAGGAGGGTTTCCTGACACAGCATGTGGACAAGCCTACAAGAGGAGAGGCTGTACTTGATCTGATACTAACCAATGAGCCTGGACAGGTTTCAGATCTCTCAGTGGGAGAGCATCTTGGGGATAGCGATCATAACTCTATCTCCTTTATGCTTGCATTGGAAAAAGAGAGGATCAGGCAAGCTAGGAAAGCGTTTATATGGAGTAAGGGGAAATATGAAGACATAAGGCAGCAAATTAGAGGAGTAAATTGGAAGGAGGTATTCTCGGGGAAATGTACTGAAGAGAGGTGGCAGTTTTTCAAGGAATGTCTGTCTAGGGTTCTCCAGGACAATGTTCCGAGCAGACAGGGAGGAGTTGGTAGGTTAAAGGAACCGTGGTGCACGAAAGCTGTGCGGGACCTAGTCGCGAAGAAAAGGAAAGCATACAAAAGGTTCAGAGAGCTTGGCGAAGATAGGGATCTAGATGAGTATATGGCTTGTAGGAAGCGACTAAAGAAGGAAATTAGGAGAGCCAGAAGGGGTCACGAGAAGGCCTTGGCAAGTAGAATTAAGGAAACCCCTAAGGCGTTCTATAAATATGTGAAGAGTAAAAGGATGAGACGTGAAGGAATGGGGCCTATAAAAGGTGAAGGCGGGAAAATCAGTACGGAACCAGGAGAAATGGCAGAGGTGCTTAATGAGTATTTTGCCTCGGTTTTCACAGAGGAGAAGGACCTGGGTGGATGTACTGTGGGCTTGCGGTGGACTGAAAAGATTGAGAATGTGGACTTTAACAAAGAGGTTGTGCTGGAATCTTTGAATGGCATCAAGATAGATAAGTCGCCGGGTCTGGATGGGATGTACCCCAGGTTACTGTGGGAGGCGAGGGAAGAGATTGCAGAGGCTCTGGCGATGATCTTTGCATCGTCGATGGAGATGGGAGAGGTGCCGGAGGATTGGAGGATTGCGGATGTGGTTCCTATTTTCAAGAAGGGGAATAGGGGTAGCCCAGGAAATTACCGACCGGTGAGTCTAACCTCAGTGGTTGGTAAGCTGATGGAGAAGATCCACAGGAGCAGGCTGAGGGTAAGGGAGCTTGTTTGTGCACTAATTTATTTATTTATTTTTCAGTTAAATTTGTGAAAAAAATCGGAGGTTTTTTTTTCAAAACAGGAAGTCGGCCCAGCAGCAGCCTGGGAAGGTTTTGGAGGGTTTAAAAGTAGGCCGCACCTTTGAGCGGGCAGCGTCGTTAGCGGGCAGCAGAGTGAGCAGGGGGCAGAGTGAGAGCTGAAGGGCTTTGGCTCAAAACGGGCTTCGGTGAGAACAGGCAGAGGCGAGATAGGTTTTTTTTCTTTTTCAGAAAGTTTATTCCTGTATTTCCCCAGAGTAAAAAAAAATGCCAGGCAAGGATTTAGAGGAGTATACGGGATGTAGGAAGGAGCTTAAGAAGGAAATTAGGAGAGCGAGAAGGGGTCATGAGAAGGCCTTGGCGGGTAAGATTAAGGAGAATCCCAAGGCTTTCTACAAATATGTCAAGAGTAAAAGGATGAGATGTGATGGCAGAGGACCCTTAAAAGGTGAAGGGAGAAAAGTTTGTGCGGAACCGTTAGAAATGGCGGAGCTGCTTAATGAATACTTTACCTCGGTATTCACGGTGGAAAGGGATCTGGGTGGTTGTACTGCTGGTTTGCGGTGGACAGAAAGGATCGAGCATGTGGACATAAAGAAAGAGGATGTGTTGGAACTATTGAATGGCATCAAGGTTGGTAAGTCGCCGGGACCGGATGGGATGTACCCCAGGTTACTGTGGGAGGCGAGGGAGGAGATTGCGGAGCCTTTGGCGATGATCTTTGCATCGTCGATGGAGACGGGAGAGGTTCCGGAGGATTGGAGGATTGCAGATGTGGTCCCTATATTCAAGAAAGGGAACAGGGACAGCTCGGGAAATTACCGACCGGTGAGTCTAACCTCAGTGCTTGGTAAGTTAGAACATAGAACATTACAGCGCAGAACAGGCCCTTCGGCCCACGATGTTGCACCGACCAGTTAAAAAAAAAACTGTGACCCTCCAACCTAAACCAATTTCTTTTCGTCCATGAACCTATCTACGGATCTCTTAAACGCCCCCAAACTAGGCGCATTTACTACTGATGCTGGCAGGGCATTCCAATCCCTCACCACCCTCTGGGTAAAGAACCTACCCCTGACATCGGTTCTATAACTACCCCCCCTCAATTTAAAGCCATGCCCCCTCGTGCTGGATTTCTCCATCAGAGGAAAAAGGCTATCACTATCCACCCTATCTAAACCTCTAATCATCTTATATGTTTCAATAAGATCCCCTCTTAGCCGCCGCCTTTCCAGCGAAAACAATCCCAAATCCCTCAGCCTCTCCTCATAGGATCTCCCCTCCATACCAGGCAACATCCTGGTAAACCTCCTCTGCACCCTCTCCAAAGCCTCCACATCCTTCCTGTAATGTGGGGACCAGAACTGCACACAGTACTCCAAGTGCGGCCGCACCAGAGTTGTGTACAGTTGCAACATAACGCTACGACTCCTAAATTCAATCCCCCTACCAATAAACGCCAAGACACCATATGCCTTCTTAACAACCTTATCTACTTGATTCCCAACTTTCAGGGATCTATGCACACATACACCTAGATCCCTCTGCTCCTCCACACTATTCAAAGTCCTCCCGTTAGCCCTATACTCAACACATCTGTTATTCCTACCAAAGTGAATTACCTCACACTTCTCCGCATTAAACTCCATCCGCCACCTCTCGGCCCAACTTTGCAACCTGTCTAAGTCTTCCTGCAAACTACGACACC
This sequence comes from Mustelus asterias, assembly GCF_964213995.1. NCBI lineage: Eukaryota > Metazoa > Chordata > Chondrichthyes > Carcharhiniformes > Triakidae > Mustelus > Mustelus asterias. The sequence continues at coordinate 53,136,637 of NC_135812.1, read as the reverse complement.
CTTCCTCACTGTCTACCACACCACCGACTTTGGTGTCATCAGCAAATTTGCTAATCCACCCAACTATACCCTCATCCAGATCATTAATAAATATTACAAACAGCAGTGGCCCCAAAACAGATCCCTGAGGTACACCACTTGTAACCGCACTCCATGATGAATATTTACTATCAACCACCACCCTCTGTTTCCTATCCGCTAGCCAATTCCTGATCCAATTTCCTAGATCACCCCCAATCCCATACATCTGCATTTTCTGCAGAAGCCTACCATGGTGAACCTTATCAAACGCCTTACTAAAATCCATATATACCACGTCCACTGCCTTGCCCCCATCCACCTCCTTGGTCACTTTCTCAAAAAACTCAATAAGGTTAGTAAGGCACGACCTACCTGCCACAAAACCATGCTGACTATCACCTATCAATTCATTACTCTCCAAATAACTATAAATCCTATCCCTTATAATTTTTTCCAACATCTTGCCGACAACAGAAGTGAGACTCACCGGTCTATAATTCCCGGGGAAGTCTCTGTTCCCCTTCTTAAACAATGGGACAACATTCGCTAACCTCCAATCTTCTGGTACTATACCAGAGGCCAACGACGACCTGAAGATCAGAGCCAGAGGCTCTGCAATCACTTCTCTTGCCTCCCAGAGAATCCTTGGATAAATCCCATCCGGACCAGGGGATTTATCTATTTTCAGACCCTCCAGAATATCCTGCACATCCTCCTTATCAACTGTAATACTGTCTATTCTACTCCCTTGCAACCCAGTGTCCTCCTCAGCGATATTCATGTCCCCTTGCGTGAACACCGAAGAGAAATATTGGTTCAATGCTTCACCAATCTCCTCCGGTTCCACACATAACTTCCCTCTGCCATCTATAACTGGCCCTAAACTTGCCCTAACCAACCTTCTGTTCTTGACATACCTATAGAACGCCTTAGGATTCTCTTTAACCCTATCCGCCAAAGTCTTCTCATGTCCCCTTTTAGCCCTTCTAAGCTCGCTCTTCAACTCCCTCTTAGCCAATCTAAAGCTTTCTAGTGCACTACCCGAGTGCTCACGTCTCATCCGAACATAAGCCTCCTTTTTCTTTTTAACCAACAAAGAAACTTTTTTGGTGCACCACGGTTTCCTAGCCCTACCAATTCCTCCTTGCCTGACAGGGACATACCTATCACAGACTCGCAGTAGCTGCTCCTTGAAAAAACTCCACATGTCGGACGTTCCCAGTCCCTGTAATCTCCTAGTCCAACCTATGTTTCCTAATTCTCTCCTAATAGCCTCATAATTACCCTTCCCCCAGCTAAAACCACTGGCCCGAGGTTCATGCCTATCCCTTTCCATCACTAAGGTGAACGTAACCGAATTGTGGTCACTATCACCAAAATGCACACCAACTTCCAAGTCTAGCACCTGGTCTGGCTCATTTCCCAGCACCAGATCCAATATAGCCTCACCTCTAGTTGGCCTGTCTACATACTGAGTCAAAAAACCTTCCTGCACGCTTTGAACAAAAACTGACCCCTCTAACGAGCTAGAGCTATAACAATTCCAGTCAATATTAGTCAAGTTAAAATCCCCCATAACAATTGCCCTATTACTTTCACTCCTAAGCAGGATTGACTCCGCAATCCTTTCCTCAACCTCTCTAGAACTTTTAGGAGGTCTATAAAAGACTCCCAACAGGGTGACCTCTCCTCTCCTATTTCTAATCTCCGCCCATACTACCTCAACAGATAAGTCCTCATCAAACCTCCTCTCTGACACTGTGATACAATCTCTGACCAATAATGCTACCCCTCCCCCTCTTCTACCTCCTTCCCTACTTCGACTAAAACATTTGAACCCCGGGACCTGCAGCATCCATTCCTGCCCCTGCTCTATCCATGTCTCTGAAATAGCCACAACATCGAAGTCCCAGGTACTGATCCACGCTGCAAGTTCACCCACTTTATTGCGAATACTCCTGGCATTGAAGTATACACATTTCAAACCCTGCTCCACCCCACCTCTGCAATGCCGTGCATTGCAGTCCCCATCCATGCATCCCTCACTTTCAGCCCCACTACTCAGGATCCCTCCCCCCCCCCGAATCAGTTTAAACCTCCTTGCATGGCCTTAGCAAATTTACCCCCCAGGATATTGGTCCCCTTCTGATTAAGGTGTAGACCATCCTTCTCATAGAGGTCACACCTTCCCCAGTACGAGCCCCAATTGCTTAAGTACCTGAACCCCTCCCTCCTGCACCATCCCCTCAGCCATGAATTCAAACCTTCCCTCTCCCTATTCCTCTCTAAACTATCCCGTGGTACAGGCAAGAGTCCAGAGATAACCACTCTGTCAGTCTTGGCCTTTAGTTTCCACCCCAACTCCATAAATCCCTGCCTAATATCCCCTTCCCCTATCCTCCCTATGTCGTGTGTCCCCACATGTACAATAACTTGTGGTTTATCTCCCTCCCCCCTAAGAATCCTGAATACCCTGTCAGACACATCCCGGACCCCAGCCCCTGGTAGGCAACACACCAACCCTGAGTCCCTACCTTTAGTTCCGACCCTCCTATCTGTCCCCTTAATTGTGGAGTCCCCAATCACAAGGCCCAGTCTTTTACAGCCCCTAACCACCTGAGCTTTCTCACTCGGCTCACCCCCAGAGATCTGCTCTCTATGCTCAGTTGATTCCTCCTCAACTGTAGCCTCCAGCACCGAAAACCTATTATGGAGGGGAACCGCCCCAGGGGATTGTCTTCCCGATTGCTTCTTACCCCTCCTCCTGGCATTGACCCAAGCCTCATTTCTAGGAGTTACTATTTCTCTATAACTCCTATCAACTTCCACCTCCGCCTCCCGAATTATGCGGAGTTCCTCTACCTCCCCTTCCAGCTCCTTTACACGCTCCTCCAGAAGCTGCAATCTAATGCACTTCTTACAACTAAAATCTCCTGAAACACTACTGGATTTCCTCACCACATACATCCCACAGGAGATGCAGCATACTGCCTGAACTGCCATCCCTGAAGCCATTACCAGCAAGAAAAAAAGAAAACAAAAAAAAAAACTTCCCCACACTTCCCCAACTGTCACTCTCCACTGCAGCCCGAGCAGCACTCCCTCACTGAGACACCAACTGTCACTCTCCACTGCAGCCCGAGCAGCACTCCCTCACTGAGACACCAACTGTCACTCTCCACTGCAGCCCGAGCAGCACTCCCTCACTGAGACACCAACTGTCACTCTGTTGATGGAGTTGATGGAGAGGATCCTGAGAGACAGGATTTATGATCATCTAGAGAAGTTTAGTATGATCAAAAGTAGTCAGCACGGCTTTGTCAAGGGCAGGTCGTGCCTTACGAGCCTGGTTGAGTTCTTTGAAAATGTGACCAAACACATTGACGAAGGAAGAGCGGTGGATGTGGTCTATATGGACTTCAGCAAGGCGTTCGATAAGGTCCCCCATGCAAGACTTCTTGAGAAAGTGAGAGGGCATGGGATCCAAGGGGCTGTTGCCTTGTGGATCCAGAACTGGCTTGCCTGCAGAAGGCAGAGAGTGGCTGTGGAGGGGTCTTTCTCTGCATGGAGGTCAGTGACCAGTGGAGTGCCCCAGGGATCTGTTCTGGGACCCTTGCTGTTTGTCATTTTCATAAATGACCTGGATGAGGAAGTGGAGGGATGGGTTGGTAAGTTTGCTGACGACACCAAGGTAGGTGGTGTTGTGGATAGTTTGGAGGGATGTCAGAAGTTGCAGCGAGACATAGATAGAATGCAAGACTGGGCGGAGAAGTGGCAGATGGACTTCAACCCGGATAAGTGTGTGGTGATCCATTTTGGCAGATCCAATGGGAGGAAGCAGCAGTATAATATGAAGGGTACCATTCTTAGCAGTGTAGAGGATCAGAAGGACCTTGGGGTCCGGGTCCATAGGACTCTTAAATCGGCCTTGCAGGTGGAGGATGCGGTCAAGAAGGCGTACGGCGTACTGGCCTTCATTAATCGAGGGATTGAGTTTAGGAGTCGGGAGATAATGCTGCAGCTTTATAGGACCCTGGTTAGACCCCACTTGGAGTACTGCGCGCAGTTCTGGTCACCTCATTACAGGAAAGATGTTGAAGCCATTGAAAGGGTGCAGAGGAGATTTACAAGGATGTTGCCTGGATTGGGGGGCATGCCTTATGAGGATAGGTTGAGGGAGCTTGGTCTCTTCTCCCTGGAGAGACGAAGGATGAGAGGTGACCTGATAGAGGTTTACAAGATGTTGAGAGGTCTGGATAGGGTAGACTCTCAGAGGCTATTTCCAAGGGCTGAAATGGTTGCTACGAGAGGACACAGGTTTAAGGTGCTGGGGGGTAGGTACAGAGGAGATGTCAGGGGTAAGTTTTTCACTCAGAGGGTGGTGGGTGAGTGGAATCGGCTGACGTCGGTGGTGGTGGAGGCAAACTCGTTGGGGTCTTTTAAGAGACTTCTGGATGAGTACATGGGATTTAATGGGATTGAGGGCTATAGATAGGCCTAGAGGTGGGGATGTGATCGGCGCAACTTGTGGGCCGAAGGGCCTGTTTGTGCTGTGGCTTTCTATGTTCTATGTTCTATGTTCTAAGATGTTGGAATGCTCCTCTTGCAGGATGTGGGAGATCAGGGAGACCTCCGGTATCCCTGACGACAGCACCTGCAAAAGATGCATTCAGCTGCAGCTGCTAGCAAAGCATGTTAGGGAACTGGAGAAGGTGCTTGAAGACCTCCATCTAATTCGGGAGAATAAGAAGTATATAGACAGTAGCTTTAGGGAGATAGTTACACCTAAGCAGCAGAGCACAGGAAATTGGGTTACTGTAAGGAGAGGAAATGGCAGTGTGAAAGGACAGGCAGAGCAGGGTTCATACCCCTCCACAACAGGTATACTGAATTGGATACTGTTGTGGGAGATGCTTTACCTGGGACAAGCTGCAACAGCCGGAGCTCTGATACTGCGTCTGGTTCTACAGCGCAAAAGGGTGGGATGAAGAAGAGGAGAGCAGTAGTGATAGGGGACTCGATGGTCAGAGGTACAGACCGGAGGTTCTGTGGTCGGGACAGAGACTCCCGCATGGTTTGTTGCCTCCCAGGTGCCAAGGTCAGCGATGTCTCTGATCGCGTGCACAGCATTCTAAAGTGGGAAGGTGATCAGCCAGATGTCGTGGTACACATCGGTACCAATGACGTGGGAAGGAAGAGTGAGGAGGTCCTAAAGAGTGAGTACAAAGAGCTTGGAAGGAAGTTAAAAAGCAGGACCCCGAGGGTAATAATCCCAGGATTGCTACCTGAGCCACATGCCAGTGAGGGCAGGAGTAGGATGCTTGGGCGGATAAACACATGGCTGAGGAACTGGTGCAGGGGGCAGGGTTTCCAATTCTTGGATCATTGGGACCTCTTTTGGGGCAGGTGGGACCTGTACAAGAGAGACGGGTTACACCTAAACGACAAGGGGACCAATATACTTGCAGGGAGATTTGCTAGTGTTATTGGGGAGCGTTTAAACTAGATTTGCAGGGGGGTGGGAACCAGAGTGCCAGAGCAGATAGTGGAGCAGGGGTAAAAAGACAGGTTAGTTCAAGCAAAATCACAAATGGAAGGGTAGAGTGTGGTGGAAATAATTTTTTGAGGTGTGTCTATTTCAATGCCAGGAGTATTGTGGGGAAGGCAGATGAGCTGAAGGCGTGGATAGACACGTGGAAATATGACATTATAGCCATTAGTGAAACTTGGCTACAGGAGGGGCAGGACTGGCAGCTCAATGTTCCAGGGTTCCAATGTTTCAGGCGGGATAGAGGCAGAGGGATAAAAGGTGGGGGGGGGGGAGGGGGGGGGGGGGTGGCATTGTTGGTCAGGGAAAATGTTACAGCGGTACTCAGGCAGGATAGATTAGGGAGCTTGTCTACAGAGGCCCTATGGGTGGAGCTGAGAAACAGGAAAGGTATGACCACATTAATGGGCTTGTATTATAGACCACCCAATAGTCAGCGAGAATTGGAGGAGCAAATCAGCGGAGAGATAGCTGACAACTGCAAGAAACACAAAGTTGTGATAGTAGGCGATTTTAATTTTCCACACATAGATTGGGACTCGCATACTGGTATACTCGCATACTCGCATACCTGGCGGCATGGTAGCACAGTAGTTAGCACTGCTGCTTCACAGCTCCAGGGACCTGGGTTCGATTCCCGGCTTGGGTCACTGTCTGTGTGGAGTTTTCACATTCTCCTCGTGTCTGCGTGGGTTTCCTCCGGGTGCTCCGGTTTCCTCCCACAGTCCAAAGATGTATGGGTTAGGTTGATTGGCCATGCTAAAATTGCCCCTTAGTGACCTGGGATGCGTAGGTTAGAGGGATTAGCGGGTAACATATGTAGGGATATGGGGGTAGGGCCTGGGTGGGATTGTGGTCGGTGCAGACTCGATGGGCCCAATGGCCTCTTTCTGTACTGTAGGGTTTCTATGATCTATTTCTATTGTTAAAGGTTTAGACGGGGTAGAGTTTGTAAAATGTGTTCAGGAGAATTTTCTACATCAGTATATAGAGGTGCCAACTAGAGAGGATGCGATATTGGATCTCCTATTGAGAAATGAGTTAGGGCAGGTGATGGACGTGAGTGTGAGGGAACACTTTGGATCCAGTGATCATAATGCCATTAGTTTCAACCTGATCGTGGATAAGGATAGATCTGGTCCTCGGGTTGAAGTTCTGAACTGGAAAAAGGCCAAATTTGATGAAATGAGAAGGGATCTGGGAAGTGTGGATTGGCACAGGCTGTTCTCTGGTAAGGATGTAAATGGAAAGTGGGAGGCCTTCAAAGGAGAAATTTTAAGAGTGCAGAGTTTGTATGTTCCTGTCAGGATTAAAGGCAAAGTAAATAGGAATAAGGAACCTTGGTTCTCGAGGGAGATTGTAACACTGATTAAGAGGAAGAGAGAGTTGTATGAAATGTACAGGCAGCAAGGAAAAAGTTTTGGTCACCTAGTTACAGGAAGGATGTAAATAAGATTGAAAGAGTTGCCGGGACTTGAGAAGCTGAGTTACAGAGAGAGATTGAATAGGTTGGGACTTTATTCCCTGGAGCGTAGAAGAATGAGGGGAGATTTGATAGAGGTGGATAAGATTTTGATGGGTATAGATAGAGAGAATGCAAGCAGGCTTTTTCCGCTGAGGCTAGGGGAGAAAAAAACCAGAGGGCATGGGTTAAGGGTGAAAGGAGAAAAGTTTAAAGGGAATATTAGGAGGGGCTTCTTCACGCAGAGAGTGTTGGGAGTGTGGAATGAGCTGCCGGATAAAGTGGTAAATGCTTTTAACATTTAAGAAAAACTTGGACGGGTTCATGGATGAGAGGGGTGTGGAGGGATATGGTCCAAGTGCAGGTCAGTGGGACTCGGCATAAAATGGTTCGGCACAGACAAGAAGGGCCAAAAGGCCTGTTTCTGAGCTGTAATTTTCTATGGTTCTATGGTTCTAAGATCCTGAGGAACAAGATTTATGAGCATTTAGAGAGGTTTAGTATGCTCAAGAATACTCAGCATGACTTTGTCAAAGGCAGATCGTGGCTTACGAGCCTGGTGGAGTTCTTCGAAAATGTGACTAAACACATTGACAAAGGGAAAACGGTAGATGTGGTTTATATGGACTTCAGCAAGGCGTTCGATAAGGTCCCCCATGCAAGGCTTCTAGAAGAAGTGAGAGTGCATGGGATCCAAGGGGCTGCTGCCCTGTGGATCCAGAACTGGCTTGCCCAAAGGAGGCAGAGTGTGTAGAGATGGGTCTTTTTCTAAATGGAGGTCGGTCACCAGTGGTGTGCCCCCAGGGATCTGTTCTGGGACCCTTGCTGTTTGTCATTTTCATAAATGACCTGGATGAGGAAGTGGAGGGATGGGTTGGTAAGTTTGCCGACGACACAAAGGTTGGTGGGGTTGTGGATAGTCTGGAGGGATGTCAGAAGTTACAGGGGGACATAGATAGGATGCAAGACTGGGCGGAGAAGTGGCAGATGGACTTCAACCCAGATAAATGCGTAGTGGTCCATTTTGGCAGGTCAAATGGGATGAAGGAGTACAATATAATAGGTTTTCGGTGCTGGAGGCTACAGTTGAGGAGGAATCAACTGAGCATAGAGAGCAGATCTCTGGGGGTGAGCCGAGTGAGAAAGCTCAGGTGGTTAGGGGCTGTAAAAGACTGGGCCTTGTGATTGGGGACTCCACAATTAAGGGGACAGATAGGAGGGTCGGAACTAAAGGTAGGGACTCAGGGTTGGTGTGTTGCCTACCAGGGGCTGGGGTCCGGGATGTGTCTGACAGGGTATTCAGGACTCTTAGGGGGGAGGGAGATAAACCACAAGTTATTGTACATGTGGGGACACACGACATAGGGAGGATAGGGGAAGGGGATATTAGGCAGGGATTTATGGAGTTGGGGTGGAAACTAAAGGCCAAGACTGACAGAGTGGTTATCTCTGGACTCTTGCCTGTACCACGGGATAGTTTAGAGAGGAATAGGGAGAGGGAAGGTTTGAATTCATGGCTGAGGGGATGGTGCAGGAGGGAGGGGTTCAGGTACTTAAGCAATTGGGGCTCGTACTGGGGAAGGTGTGACCTCTATGAGAAGGATGGTCTACACCTTAATCAGAAGGGGACCAATATCCTGGGGGGTAAATTTGCTAAGGCCATGCAGGGAGGTTTAAACTGATTCGGTGGGGGGGAGGGATCCTGAGTAGTGGGGCTGTAAGTGAGGGATGCATGGATGGGGACTGCAATGCACGGCATTGCAGAGGTGGGGTGGAGCAGGGTTTGAAATGTGTATACTTCAATGCCAGGAGTATTCGCAATAAAGTGGGTGAACTTGCAGCGTGGATCAGTACCTGGGACTTCGATGTTGTGGCTATTTCAGAGACATGGATAGAGCAGGGGCAGGAATGGATGCTGCAGGTCCCGGGGTTCAAATGTTTTAGTCGAAGTAGGGAAGGAGGTAGAAGAGGGGGAGGGGTAGCATTATTGGTCAGAGATTGTATCACAGTGTCAGAGAGGAGGTTTGATGAGGACTTATCTGTTGAGGTAGTATGGGCGGAGATTAGAAATAGGAGAGGAGAGGTCACCCTGTTGGGAGTCTTTTATAGACCTCCTAAAAGTTCTAGAGAGGTTGAGGAAAGGATTGCGGAGTCAATCCTGCTTAGGAGTGAAAGTAATAGGGCAATTGTTATGGGGGATTTTAACTTGACTAATATTGACTGGAATTGTTATAGCTCTAGCTCGTTAGAGGGGTCAGTTTTTGTTCAAAGCGTGCAGGAAGGTTTTTTGACTCAGTATGTAGACAGGCCAACTAGAGGTGAGGCTATATTGGATCTGGTGCTGGGAAATGAGCCAGACCAGGTGCTAGACTTGGAAGTTGGTGTGCATTTTGGTGATAGTGACCACAATTCGGTTACGTTCACCTTAGTGATGGAAAGGGATAGGCATGAACCTCGGGCCAGTGGTTTTAGCTGGGGGAAGGGTAATTATGAGGCTACTAGGAGAGAATTAGGAAACATAGGTTGGACTAGGAGATTACAGGGACTGGGAACGTCCGACATGTGGAGTTTTTTCAAGGAGCAGCTACTGCGAGTCTGTGATAGGTATGTCCCTGTCAGGCAAGGAGGAATTGGTAGGGCTAGGGAACCGTGGTGCACCAAAAAAGTTTCTTTGTTGGTTAAAAAGAAAAAGGAGGCTTATGTTCGGATGAGACGTGAGCACTCGGGTAGTGCACTAGAAAGCTTTAGATTGGCTAAGAGGGAGTTGAAGAGCGAGCTTAGAAGGGCTAAAAGGGGACATGAGAAGACTTTGGCGGATAGGGTTAAAGAGAATCCTAAGGCGTTCTATAGGTATGTCAAGAACAGAAGGTTGGTTAGGGCAAGTTTAGGGCCAGTTATAGATGGCAGAGGGAAGTTATGTGTGGAACCGGAGGAGATTGGTGAAGCATTGAACCAATATTTCTCTTCGGTGTTCACGCAAGGGGACATGAATATAGCTGAGGAGGACACTGGGTTGCAAGGGAGTAGAATAGACAGTATTACAGTTGATAAGGAGGATGTGCAGGATATTCTGGAGGGTCTGAAAATAGATAAATCCCCTGGTCCGGATGGGATTTATCCAAGGATTCTCTGGGAGGCAAGAGAAGTGATTGCAGAGCCTCTGGCTCTGATCTTCAGGTCGTCGTTGGCCTCTGGTATAGTACCAGAAGATTGGAGGTTAGCGAATGTTGTCCCATTGTTTAAGAAGGGGAACAGAGACTTCCCCGGGAATTATAGACCGGTGAGTCTCACTTCTGTTGTCGGCAAGATGTTGGAAAAAATTATAAGGGATAGGATTTATAGTTATTTGGAGAGTAATGAATTGATAGGTGATAGTCAGCATGGTTTTGTGGCAGGTAGGTCGTGCCTTACTAACCTTATTGAGTTTTTTGAGAAAGTGACCAAGGAGGTGGATGGGGGCAAGGCAGTGGACGTGGTATATATGGATTTTAGTAAGGCGTTTGATAAGGTTCACCATGGTAGGCTTCTGCAGAAAATGCAGATGTATGGGATTGGGGGTGATCTAGGAAATTGGATCAGGAATTGGCTAGCGGATAGGAAACAGAGGGTGGTGGTTGATAGTAAATATTCATCATGGAGTGCGGTTACAAGTGGTGTACCTCAGGGATCTGTTTTGGGGCCACTGCTGTTTGTAATATTTATTAATGATCTGGATGAGGGTATAGTTGGGTGGATTAGCAAATTTGCTGATGACACCAAAGTCGGTGGTGTGGTAGACAGTGAGGAAGGGTGTCGTAGTTTGCAGGAAGACTTAGACAGGTTGCAAAGTTGGGCCGAGAGGTGGCGGATGGAGTTTAATGCGGAGAAGTGTGAGGTAATTCACTTTGGTAGGAATAACAGATGTGTTGGCTAACGGGAGGACTTTGAATAGTGTGGAGGAGCAGAGGGATCTAGGTGTATGTGTGCATAGATCCCTGAAAGTTGGGAATCAAGTAGATAAGGTTGTTAAGAAGGCATATGGTGTCTTGGCGTTTATTGGTAGGGGGATTGAATTTAGGAGTCGTAGCGTTATGTTGCAACTGTACACAACTCTGGTGCGGCCGCACTTGGAGTACTGTGTGCAGTTCTGGTCCCCACATTACAGGAAGGATGTGGAGGCTTTGGAGAGGGTGCAGAGGAGGTTTACCAGGATGTTGCCTGGTATGGAGGGGAGATCCTATGAGGAGAGGCTGAGGGATTTGGGATTGTTTTCGCTGGAAAGGCGGCGGCTAAGAGGGGATCTTATTGAAACATATAAGATGATTAGAGGTTTAGATAGGGTGGATAGTGATAGCCTTTTTCCTCTGATGGAGAAATCCAGCACGAGGGGGCATGGCTTTAAATTGAGGGGGGGTAGTTATAGAACCGATGTCAGGGGTAGGTTCTTTACCCAGAGGGTGGTGAGGGATTGGAATGCCCTGCCAGCATCAGTAGTAAATGCGCCTAGTTTGGGGGCGTTTAAGAGATCCGTAGATAGGTTCATGGACGAAAAGAAATTGGTTTAGGTTGGAGGGTCACAGTTTTTTTTTTTTTAACTGGTCGGTGCAACATCGTGGGCCGAAGGGCCTGTTCTGCGCTGTAATGTTCTATGTTCTATGTTCTATAAAGGGAAAGACTCTTAGTACCGTAGAGGATCAGAAGGACCTTGGTGTCCGGGTCCATAGGACTCTAAAATCGGCCTTGCAGTTGGAGGAGGTGGTTAAGAAGGCGTATGGTGTGCTGGCCTTTATCAATCGAGGGATTGAGTTTCGGAGTCCGGGGATAATGATGCAGCTATATAAGACCCTCGTCAGACCTCACTTGGAGTACTGTGCTCAGTTCTGGTCGCCTCATTACAGGAAGGATGTGCAAAAGATTGAAAGGGTGCAGAGGCGATTTATAAGGATGTTGCCTGGATTGAGTGGCATGCCTTCTGAGGATAAGCTGAGGGAGCTCCTTGGAGAGATGTTGGATGAGAAGAGACCTAATAGAGATATATAAGATGTTGAGAGGCATAGATCGGGTAGACTCTCAGAGGCTTTTTCCCAGGGTGGAAATGGCTGCTATGAGAGGACACAGGTTTAAGGTGCTGGGGGAAGGTACAGGGGAGATGTTAGGGGAAGTTTTTCACACATAGGGTGGTGGGCGAGTGGAATCGGCTGCCGTCAGTGGTGGTGGAGGCAAACTCAATAGGGTCTTTTAAGAGACTCCTGGATGAGTACATGGGACTTAATAGGATGGAGGGTTATAGGTAGGCCTAAAAGGTAGGGATATGTTCGGCACAACTTGTGGGGCCGAAGGGCCTGTTTTGTGCTGTAGATTTCTATGTTTCTATGTTTCTATATGTAACCCCCTGCTGACCACTATATGGGGGCTACTATTTAAATATTCAATCAACAGGATCCCGAATTCCTGACGGTTGATGTTGATTTGGCTAATTCCCTGTTTACCCATAAATGTCAGTACTGTAAGTCGGAATATCAAAAGTAAATTTAATAACACATATCATTAACAGACATAAGACAGTGAGCTCTGATCTTCAACCGTTGGTGCACACATGGGGAAACTCATCCTCCGTAACACATTCGTAGACACTGATCCAGTTGGACTGTATAGTCCCCACCAGTTACTCACGACACCCACTCACAGTCCAGGAGAGACACACGTGTGGAAGATGATGCCGCAGGAGGCAGAGGTGCCGCGAGCTATCCATGCAGCAACGTAGGTCGAGTGCGCTGAATGCTGTCCTCCTCGGCAGTAATGAAAAGAACAGGCAGGGGAACGCCTGGCTGCCTCTCACTCCAAACCGAATTCTCCCTACCTGGAAAATGCTCTCTCTCTGCCTCTCCATTAGATTGCAGCTTCTGGAGGAGCGTGTAAAGGAGATGGAGGGGGAGTTAGAGGAACTCCGCATAATTCGGGAGGCGGAGGTGGAAGTTGATAGGAGTTATAGAGAAATAGTAACTCCTAGAAATGAGGCTTGGGTCAATGCCAGGAGGAGGGGTAAGAAGCAATCGGGAAGACAATCCCCTGGGGCGGTTCCCCTCCATAATAGGTTTTCGGTGCTGGAGGCTACAGTTGAGGAGGAATCAACTGAGCATAGAGAGCAGATCTCTGGGGGTGAGCCGAGTGAGAAAGCTCAGGTGGTTAGGGGCTGTAAAAGACTGGGCCTTGTGATTGGGGACTCCACAATTAAGGGGACAGATAGGAGGGTCGGAACTAAAGGTAGGGACTCAGGGTTGGTGTGTTGCCTACCAGGGGCTGGGGTCCGGGATGTGTCTGACAGGGTATTCAGGACTCTTAGGGGGGAGGGAGATAAACCACAAGTTATTGTACATGTGGGGACACACGACATAGGGAGGATAGGGGAAGGGGATATTAGGCAGGGATTTATGGAGTTGGGGTGGAAACTAAAGGCCAAGACTGACAGAGTGGTTATCTCTGGACTCTTGCCTGTACCACGGGATAGTTTAGTGAGGAATAGGGAGAGGGAAGGTTTGAATTCATGGCTGAGGGGATGGTGCAGGAGGGAGGGGTTCAGGTACTTAAGCAATTGGGGCTCGTACTGGGGAAGGTGTGACCTCTATGAGAAGGATGGTCTACACCTTAATCAGAAGGGGACCAATATCCTGGGGGGTAAATTTGCTAAGGCCATGCAGGGAGGTTTAAACTGATTCGGAGGGGGGGAGGGATCCTGAGTAGTGGGGCTGAAAGTGAGGGATGCATGGATGGGGACTGCAATGCACGGCATTGCAGAGGTGGGGTGGAGCAGGGTTTGAAATGTGTATACTTCAATGCCAGGAGTATTCGCAATAAAGTGGGTGAACTTGCAGCGTGGATCAGTACCTGGGACTTCGATGTTGTGGCTATTTCAGAGACATGGATAGAGCAGGGGCAGGAATGGATGCTGCAGGTCCCGGGGTTCAAATGTTTTAGTCGAAGTAGGGAAGGAGGTAGAAGAGGGGGAGGGGTAGCATTATTGGTCAGAGATTGTATCACAGTGTCAGAGAGGAGGTTTGATGAGGACCTATCTGTTGAGGTAGTATGGGCGGAGATTAGAAATAGGAGAGGAGAGGTCACCCTGTTGGGAGTCTTTTATAGACCTCCTAAAAGTTCTAGAGAGGTTGAGGAAAGGATTGCGGAGTCAATCCTGCTTAGGAGTGAAAGTAATAGGGCAATTGTTATGGGGGATTTTAACTTGACTAATATTGACTGGAATTGTTATAGCTCTAGCTCGTTAGAGGGGTCAGTTTTTGTTCAAAGCGTGCAGGAAGGTTTTTTGACTCAGTATGTAGACAGGCCAACTAGAGGTGAGGCTATATTGGATCTGGTGCTGGGAAATGAGCCAGACCAGGTGCTAGACTTGGAAGTTGGTGTGCATTTTGGTGATAGTGACCACAATTCGGTTACGTTCACCTTAGTGATGGAAAGGGATAGGCATGAACCTCGGGCCAGTGGTTTTAGCTGGGGGAAGGGTAATTATGAGGCTATTAGGAGAGAATTAGGAAACATAGGTTGGACTAGGAGATTACAGGGACTGGGAACGTCCGACATGTGGAGTTTTTTCAAGGAGCAGCTACTGCGAGTCTGTGATAGGTATGTCCCTGTCAGGCAAGGAGGAATTGGTAGGGCTAGGGAACCGTGGTGCACCAAAAAAGTTTCTTTGTTGGTTAAAAAGAAAAAGGAGGCTTATGTTCGGATGAGACGTGAGCACTCGGGTAGTGCACTAGAAAGCTTTAGATTGGCTAAGAGGGAGTTGAAGAGCGAGCTTAGAAGGGCTAAAAGGGGACATGAGAAGACTTTGGCGGATAGGGTTAAAGAGAATCCTAAGGCGTTCTATAGGTATGTCAAGAACAGAAGGTTGGTTAGGGCAAGTTTAGGGCCAGTTATAGATGGCAGAGGGAAGTTATGTGTGGAACCGGAGGAGATTGGTGAAGCATTGAACCAATATTTCTCTTCGGTGTTCACGCAAGGGGACATGAATATAGCTGAGGAGGACACTGGGTTGCAGGGGAGTAGAATAGACAGTATTACAGTTGATAAGGAGGATGTGCAGGATATTCTGGAGGGTCTGAAAATAGATAAATCCCCTGGTCCGGATGGGATTTATCCAAGGATTCTCTGGGAGGCAAGAGAAGTGATTGCAGAGCCTCTGGCTCTGATCTTCAGGTCGTCGTTGGCCTCTGGTATAGTACCAGAAGATTGGAGGTTAGCGAATGTTGTCCCATTGTTTAAGAAGGGGAACAGAGACTTCCCCGGGAATTATAGACCGGTGAGTCTCACTTCTGTTGTCGGCAAGATGTTGGAAAAAATTATAAGGGATAGGATTTATAGTTATTTGGAGAGTAATGAATTGATAGGTGATAGTCAGCATGGTTTTGTGGCAGGTAGGTCGTGCCTTACTAACCTTATTGAGTTTTTTGAGAAAGTGACCAAGGAGGTGGATGGGGGCAAGGCAGTGGACGTGGTATATATGGATTTTAGTAAGGCGTTTGATAAGGTTCACCATGGTAGGCTTCTACAGAAAATGCAGATGTATGGGATTGGGGGTGATCTAGGAAATTGGATCAGGAATTGGCTAGCGGATAGGAAACAGAGGGTGGTGGTTGATAGTAAATATTCATCATGGAGTGCGGTTACAAGTGGTGTACCTCAGGGATCTGTTTTGGGGCCACTGCTGTTTGTAATATTTATTAATGATCTGGATGAGGGTATAGTTGGGTGGATTAGCAAATTTGCTGATGACACCAAAGTCGGTGGTGTGGTAGACAGTGAGGAAGGGTGTCGTAGTTTGCAGGAAGACTTAGACAGGTTGCAAAGTTGGGCCGAGAGGTGGCGGATGGAGTTTAATGCGGAGAAGTGTGAGGTAATTCACTTTGGTAGGAATAACAGATGTGTTGAGTATAGGGCTAACGGGAGGACTTTGAATAGTGTGGAGGAGCAGAGGGATCTAGGTGTATGTGTGCATAGATCCCTGAAAGTTGGGAATCAAGTAGATAAGGTTGTTAAGAAGGCATATGGTGTCTTGGCGTTTATTGGTAGGGGGATTGAATTTAGGAGTCGTAGCGTTATGTTGCAACTGTACACAACTCTGGTGCGGCCGCACTTGGAGTACTGTGTGCAGTTCTGGTCCCCACATTACAGGAAGGATGTGGAGGCTTTGGAGAGGGTGCAGAGGAGGTTTACCAGGATGTTGCCTGGTATGGAGGGGAAATCCTATGAGGAGAGGCTGAGGGATTTGGGATTGTTTTCGCTGGAAAGGCGGCGGCTAAGAGGGGATCTTATTGAAACATATAAGATGATTAGAGGTTTAGATAGGGTGGATAGTGATAGCCTTTTTCCTCTGATGGAGAAATCCAGCACGAGGGGGCATGGCTTTAAATTGAGGGGGGGTAGTTATAGAACCGATGTCAGGGGTAGGTTCTTTACCCAGAGGGTGGTGAGGGATTGGAATGCCCTGCCAGCATCAGTTGTAAATGCGCCTAGTTTGGGGGCGTTTAAGAGATCCGTAGATAGGTTCATGGACGAAAAGAAATTGGTTTAGGTTGGAGGGTCACAGTTTTTTTTTAACTGGTCGGTGCAACATCGTGGGCCGAAGGGCCTGTTCTGCGCTGTAATGTTCTATGTTCTATGTTCCATGTTCCAGCTCTGCACTCTTCACTTCCTGGCGCCCTTTTTTTTCCTCCCGCCCCCAGAGCAATCCCATTGGCCCAGCCCACATCACTCAACCAACAGCATCCTGTTCACAGCACCCACCCGGCAAACAGGACACTGAAGCCCACCAGGGATAAAGAACACTGGTAACTGTCTTCCCCACAAATTTTCCTCAGTCCCTTACATTCTCCCCTCACCAAAAATACAGCATGCCCCCATGCTGAAGTACATGACATAGGACCCAGTTAACCAATTACACCATGTACCTTATAGTGTGACGACTGGTATAATAGTGGGTGAAAAGAGTGGTACCTTATTTAAACATGACGAGCACTTAGCAAAGGAGTTACACCACCATGTATGACAACTATTGCAGTGTTCAGGAAAATGCATAGTGGGTGGCGTAGCTGAGTGAACACTTGTATGTCCTACTGCTACAGACTTTGCACACGGCTCTCCCAGCTTTGTATAATGGAAACGGTCTGCTGGCTTTCTCTCTCTCTGTGATCTCCTTATCTCTGGTTCTGGATTGGCTATGTTAGATGTGTCTGTAGTGTAAGTGCCCTCAACAGAACTGTCTGATTCTACTTCCCTTTGCTCAGTTACTACCTCTTCTATCACAACAGGTAGCCCTTCTGAAGATTCTGAGCTCGCTGCGACTTCTGTCACTTCTGTACCATTTGTGGGGGGATTGGACTCTGTAGGCATGACATCCTGTTCCGGTTGTTCACAGATTCCCTCCGGATTGTCAATGATCAAGTCCTCTGGGTAATGTCCATACTCTGACTCTGAGTCTGAAGAGTTTTGATCTCCCAGGGGCACATCAGCTGCGGTGTCATCTTTGTGAACCTCAGGAGTTTGATTCCTTTCTTTTGCTTTTCTGCGCCTGAGGGCTCTTGGAGAGGGAGTAGGCTTTGAGTCAACCTCAGTGCTCAATTGGACCTCTTGTCCCAGGGGCAAAATATGATTTCGGTGCATGACCTTAATGGGTCCTGAACCATCTGCAGGCTTTAGATGATAAACAGGAAGATCAGACATTTGACTCTCAACCACATAAGGATTTGCACTCCACCGATCAGCAAGCTTCTGTTTCCCTTTCAGGCCAAGGTTTCGAATGAGGACTCTATCCCCAGGCTTCAAGCAATGGTAGCGCACTCTCTGGTCATACCTCTCCTTGTTACTTTGGTTCATTTTAGCAGAAGTGGCTTGGGCCAACTGATAGGCTGCTTGCAGCTCTTTCTTCATCTTAGACACATACTGCAAGTGGGAAGTTGTTGAGGTCCCATCCGCTGACACGCCAAAGCAAATGTCCACAGGAAGTCTGGCTTCCCTCCCGAACATTAAAAAGTAGGGCGAATACCCAGTAGCTTCATTTGGGGTACAGTTGTACGCGTGGACCAGATGTGCAATGTGCTGACTCCATTTGGACTTTTGACTGGGCTCAAGAGTTCCTAGCATGTTCAACAGGGTTCTATTGAACCTCTCTGGTTGAGGGTCACCTTGTGGGTGGTATGGTGAAGTTCTTGATTTCCTCACACCCAACATGGTCAACATCTCTCTCACCAACTGGCTTTCAAAATCCCAACCCTGGTCTGAATGTATGCGAGTTGGTAGGCCGTAGTGAATGAAGTATTTCTCCCATAGAGTTCTGGCAACCGTTATGGCTCTCTGATCCTTGGTTGGGAATGCTTGTGCGTACCGAGTGAAGTGGTCAGTGACTACCAACACATTGCACACATTGCGGGAATCAGGTTCTATGGAGAGAAAGTCAATGCATACAAGATCCATAGGGCCTGAACTTTGGATGTGGGAAAGTGGTGCTGCTCTCTGTGGCAGAGTCTTTCTCTTAATGCAGCGTTCACATGTCTTGCAGTATGTCTCTACGTCTAGCTTCATGCGGGGCCAGAAGAATCTGTCACAGACGAGTGCATAGGTCTTGTCAAATCCCAGATGTCCATTGGTGTCATGCAGTGACTTCAGAATCATACGGTGGAACTGCTTGGGGAGCACAAGCTGTCGCCGTAAGCGTAGGTCAGACTGTTTGACTGTCCTGTAAAGCAGACCCTGCTCGACTGACCACTTCCCCCACTCTCGTTTCAGAAGTGTAAGATCAGGATGGTTTGTCTGTATTTGACTTGCCGGTGCCTTCTGATTGACAGCTAGCCATATTTCTCCTATACACAGGTCGCTTTTCTGAGCAGCTTGAAGCTCTGCTGGACTGAAAGTGGGCAGCTGATCAGCTACTACTGCAACGGTATGACAGAAAGCCTTGGGAACTGCAGACACATGAGCCCCTATTTGTTCGATCACACATGGATAGGAGTGTCCTGCTCGTGTGCTACTCGACACAGTCTGACAGAGAGCCCGCACTCCTGGAACTGGGATTTCTTGCCATTCATCATCTGGTGTCATGCTGTCATGTGGACGTCGAGACAACGAGTCTGCGTCAAGGTTATGCCGGCCTGGTCTATACTTAAGGCTAAAGTTGTAGGTGGACAGTGCTGAGAGCCAATGATGACCAGTGGCATCCAGTTTAGCTGACGTTGTGACATAGGTCAGGGGATTGTTGTCCGTTCTGACTTGTACAGTAGCTCCGTAAAGATAGTCATGTACCTTATCCACAATAGCCCACTTGAGAGCTAAAAACTCCAGTTTGTGTGCTGGATAGTTTTTCTCAGATGGCGAGAGACTTCTGCTGATAAATGCAACTGGGCGTAGACCATCATCATGCTCTTGGTATAAGACACCACCTAGTCCGTCCAGGCTAGCATCCACGTGCAGAATGTAAGGCTTCTGTGGATCTGCGAACGCCAATACAGGGGCTTTGGTGAGCCGGGTCTTGAGTCCTTGGAAAGCATGTTCGCATTGCTCACACCACCGAGAGCCAAAGGGTTCAGAAGGCTTGAAGTAAGTCTTGTCAGGTGAGTTTGCAGTCTGACTCCCCTTGGAGCGGGGACGGGGAGGATATCCTTGAAGGAGTCCGTTGAGGGGACGGCAGAGTTTGGAGAAGTCCTTGACAAAGCGGCAATAGTAGCCACAAAATCCAAGGAAGGATCTGAGCTCTGTCACCGTTTGGGGTCTTGGCCAGGAGACAACAGCCTCTACCTTGGATGGGTCCGTCGCTATTCCGTCCTGCGACACTACATGTCCAACGTAGGTGACAGAAGTCCTGCCAAACTGGCACTTGTCAAGCGACAGCTTCAGACCTTCTTCTTGGAGCCGGTCAAGCACTTTGAGCAACCGCTCCTCGTGTTCTTCGAGGGTTCGTCCAAACACAATGAGATCATCCAGGTACACCAACACCTCCAGAAAGTTCATGTCGCCGACAGTATGTTCCATGACTCTCTGAAAAGTGGCCGGTGCTCCGGAAATTCCCTGAGGCATGCGTTCGAACTGATAAAAACCCAACGGGCAGATAAAAGCGGTCTTCTCCTTGTCAGCCTCACTCATGGGTATTTGATAGTACCCGCTCCTCAGGTCGAGGACTGTGAACCATTTACTCCCAGACAAGCAGTGAAGAGCGTCTTCTATCCTTGGGACAGTGTACTGGTCCGGTATTGTTCGAAGTTTAAGGGTTTGGTAGTCCACGCACATTCGTACCTTCCCTGACTTCTTGCGTACGACTACTATTGGCGATGCGTAGGGACTACGCGATTCAGAGATGATGCCATGGCTTTGTAGTTCCTGTAGGTGCTGACGCACATCCTCAAAGTCAGCAGGCGACAAGCGACGCGACCTCTCTTGGAAGGGCCTTGCATCCTTCAGTCTTATTTCATGTCTGGTGCTTTTAGAACAACCTACATCCCACTCGTGCTGAGAGAAAACCTCTTTCCTCGCCATCATTCTCTCACAGAGACGCCTCCTTGTCTCCTCTGGCATAGGAGAGGCTCCAAAATCAAAAGAGGAAGGGGTCAGTTCACTTGCAGCTTTATCCGCACACTGTGCCCTCGGCGGAGGAACAGGGGCGACTGGAAAAATATGGGCTACTGGAGTCCCACGTTTCAAGGAGATTTCTCTGGATGACAGGTTCTTCACAGTCATAGTAATGCGTCTGCTGGAAACAACTGATGCAAGATGAACCTCAGGCCTCACCCACAACTCTTCAGGGGAAAAAGTGTCAATAGGCTGATCTATCAGTGCTAGCTGGTCTGTGAAATCACCAGGAAACTTTGGGAGGCCAGTGACTTTAAACACTTGTCCTGGTTGCAAGGTGATTGGCTTGTGCTGGGTAAACCACACAGTACCATGCTTGTCTACCCCTTCTGTTGTTTCAGACTGGGTGAGTGTCTCATAAGCTTCTCGGAGGACGGGGTGTATGGTCAAAGTACCCAAGAAGCGTTCTCCCGCCTGTTCTTTACAGGACTCCACCAACTCTCTCACCAGCCGGGTATTTGTCCCCACCAGCACGGCAATGTTGTTAGCTTTCACAGGGTCAGGACATACTAAGGCCAAAGTGTCAACTGTCTGCGGCACTCCGGTTACAGCGGCAGTGAACTTGAGTTGTATGGACAGGTAGCTATCATATGGGTATCAGTGAGAGCTTAAACCCCATATTTCCAGGTCTTCAAGTGGCTGGAGAGGTAAGTGTTTCAGGTAGGTGTCGTAGAAGTTGCGATACAAAATGGTTACTTGGGAGCCACTGTCAAGCAAAGCTCTTGCATAAACTCCTTCTACACCAGAGATGGGCCCCACTAATCCTGCAGGTAACTGTTTTGAGCCTTGCTTCGCTGGGGGTGGACAGTGGGTGGAACGTATTTCACACGGAACCAAGCACCGTTCCTTCACATGGCTCCTGAGAAGTATCCCTGCTGTCTGCTTGCTTTGATCAGCTTCTGATTCACTCTCTTCAGATCCTCGAGTTCTTTGCACTCTCTCCTTGTATGCCCATCTTGCCCACACCTGTAGCAAAAGATTCCTGCTGGCAGTGGTTTGGACATTTTCACTCGGGGCGACGCGTCCCGAACAGCAGCTTCTGGCGCCTGCTGTACGGACCCAGTCCTTGCTGTCGTACTTTCAGATGTGGGGGTAACTGGAACGGCGCTCAACAGTCTGGCCACCTGAGAAGTCAGTTCCCTTACCTCATTTCGTCGGCTGTTCAACTCAGACGCAACTGAGGACTGCGGTACACTGGCGGTGGCTGCGGTGGCAGTAGCTTTCACCCCTTCTCTGGCGCTAATCCAATTTTATTCCTCTCTTACCTCCTGCATCAGCTGGAAGAAGGAAGGGGGTTTGTCCAGGGTGTGGCTCATCCTTACACGCAGAGCAACCATGTCTCGAGTGAGTGCACCCTTGACTAGCTGTTCCATCTGAGCTCGATTCATGTCTGCAGCCATAATTCCTCCCTTAAGAAGAGCACGATGGAGAAGTTTGTCAAGGCGATATAGAAAAGCAGAGAGGTTTTCTCCTTCATCCTGGTATGTGTGTCTGAACTTGGCCAAGATGTCGGCTCCACTCTCTGTGGTGCCATAAGCTGTGTCCGGAGCAGATAAATAATTGGTGGCCGTAGCAGTGGGAGTGCTAACTTCCAAAAATTGAACGATGTCAGCAGCAGGCCCTTTTAAACTCTCCACTATATGCTGTCTCTTGGCGGCGTCAGTGCATTGCCACTCATTGATCATCTGGGTAGCCTGCTCCATCCAGGCATCGTATTCTTCCTCACCTGGGGGTACAGTTTTCAGTCCTGAAAACAGTCCCAGCTTTCTGTAGCTAGGCCCATCGGTAGACACTTGGTTGCACTTGTCCACCAGTTTGCCAATAGCAGTCACTAAATCCATGTTCACATCCACTTTGGGAGCTTGATTTTCTGATACTATGGCCTGAAAATCCTCCATCGACTTGCCTTCCTGTTGTAGTAGTAACAACAGCTTTGTATGGAAAGCGTCCTCTTCAGGAACAGCATCCTGTGTGACAAGGCTTTCTAGCGTATGCACAGCCCATGGCCCAGCTTCTCCTTCAATACCTACATCTGGAGGTACAGTGTCAGGGGTTAAATCAATGCTAGTCTCCACTAGTATGAACAACTGTGTGCCAGTAGAATCCCCACGGCGACCACAAATCTTGGTGCGACCAAAGACTTTCACTGTGTTTAAGACCCCAGCAATGGTCTCCTCACTAGTATCTATTGGCACATTGCTCAGTAATATGCCACGAGAAAGACTGATATTCTTTTGGCGGCTCCAGTCAGCAGCCTGAGAAAAATCAATTGTCTTAAGTGAGCTACTAACACTGTAAAACTTTTCCTGTTGTAATTACTGGGTTAACTGTTACTGACTGACAGAAAAAAATTTATATTTGACCTTATGGGTAAACAGGAATGATCCCAGCGGTGCCTCCAAAAATGTAACCCCCTGCTGACCACTATATGGGGGCTACTATTTAAATATTCAATCAACAGGATCCCAAATTCCTGGCCGTTGATGTTGATTTGGCTAATTCCCTGTTTACCCATAAATGTCAGTACTGTAAGTCGGAATATCAAAAATAAATTTAATAACACATATCATTAACAGACATAAAACAGTGAGTTCTGATCTTCCGTTGGTGCACATATGGGGAAACTCATCCTCCGTAACACATTCGTAGACACTGATCCAGTTGGACTGTATAGTCCCCACCAGTTACTCACGACACCCACACACAGTCCAGGAGAGACACACGTGTGGAAGATGATGCCGCAGGAGGCAGAGGTGCCGCGAGCTATCCGTGCAGCAACGTAGGTCGAGTGCGCTGAAGGCTGTCCTCCTCGGCAGTAATGAAAAGAACAGGCAGGGGAACGCCTGGCTGCCTCTCCCTCCAAACCGAATTCTCCCTGCCTGGAAAAAGCTCTCTCTCTCCAGCTCTCTGCCTCTCCAGCTCTGCCTCTCTCTCTGCGCTCTTCACTTCCTGGCGCCCTTTTTTTTTCCTCCCGCCCCCAGAGCAATCCCATTGGCCCAGCCCACATCACTCAACCAACAGCATCCTGTTCACTGCACCCACCCGGCAAACAGGACACTGAAGCCCACCAGGGACAAAGAACACTGGTAACTGTCTTCCCCACAAATTTTCCTCAGTCCCTTACATATATATTTTTGCAAGTCTGTAAAGTGGTATAAGTGAGGGTTATCAAGGATAGTTTCACCAACAATCCATCTGGAAAAACTGGCAGATCTGTTGTGATCAGAATTCTGTCAGATCAAGAACATCGAGATGTTTTGGTGTTTTATCCTTTTAGAGCCATAGAGTTATACAGCACAGAAACAGGCCCTTCAGTCCAATTCGTCCATGCCGACCAGGTTTCCTAAACTGAACTAGTCCCATTTGCCTGCATTTGGCCCATATCCCTCAAAACCTTTCCTGTCCATGTACCTGTCCAAATGTCTTTTAAATGTTGTAATTGTACCCGCCTCTACCACCTCCTCCGGCAGCTCATTCCATATATGCACCACCCTCTGTGTGAAAAAGTTGCCCCTCTCACCTTAAACCTATGCCCTCTAGTTTTGGACTCCCCTACCCTGGGGAAAAGACGTTGGCTATTCACCTTATCAATGCCCCTCATGATTTTACAAAACTCTGTAAAATCATCCCACATCCTCCTACATTCCAGAGAAAAATGTTCCAACCTCTCCAGCCTCTCCTTATAACTCAAACATTCTAGCCCCGGTAACATCCTTGTAAATCTTTTTTGCACCCTTTCCAGTTTAATAACATCCTTCCTACAGCAGAGTGACCAGAATCGTACGCAGGATTCCAAGTGTGGCCTTACCAACACAGCATCCTAACTCCTGTATTCAATGCTCTGACCAATGAAGGCAAGTGTGCCAAATGCCTTCTTCACTATTCTGTCTACCTGTGATGCCACTTTCAAGGAACTATGTACCTGCACCCCTATGTCTCTCTGTTCGACAACGCTCCCCAGGATTCTACCATTCATTGTTAAAGTCCTACCCTAGTTTGTCTTCCCAAAGTGCAACATTTCACATTTATCCGAATTAAACTCCATCTGTCGTTCCTCGCCCCAGTTGATCAAGATCCCATTGTAGTCTTAGATAACTTTCTTCACTATCCACTATGCTACCAATCCTGGTGTCATCTGCAAACTTACAAACCATGTCTCCTATATTTTCATCCAAATTAGAACATAGAACATTCCAGCGCAGTACAGGCCCTTCGGCCCTCGATGTTGCGCCGACCAGTGGTACCAATCTAAAGCCCCTCTAATCTACACTATTCCAATATCATCCATATGTTTATCCAATAACCACTTGAACGCTCTCAACGTTGACGAGTCCACCACTGCTGCAGGCAGGGCATTCCACGCCCTTACTACTCTCTGAGTAAAGAACCTACCTTTAACATCTGTCCTATATCTCTCACCCCTCAATTTAAAGCTATGTTCCCTCGTGCTAGCCAACACCATCCGAGGAAAAAGGCTCTCACTATCCACCCTATCTAATCCTCTGATCATCTTGTATGCCTCTATTAAGTCACTTCTTAACCACCTTCTCTCTAACGAAAACAACCTCAAGCCCCTCAGCCTTTCCTCATACGATTTTCCCACCATACCAGGCAACATCCTGGTAAATCTCCTCTGCACCCTTTCCAACACTTCCACATCTTTCCTATAATACGGCGACCAGAACTGTACGCAATACTCCAAATGCGGCCGCACCAGAGTTTTGTACAGTGCAGCTCCTGGCTCCGAAACTCAATCCCTCTACCAAGAAAAGCTCACACACCGTACGCCTTCTTAACAACCCTATCAACCTGGGTGCCAACTTTCAGGGATCTATGCACATGGACACCCAGATCCCTCTGTTCATCCACACTACCAAGTATCTTACCATCAGCCCAGTACTCTGTATTCCTGTTACTCCTTCCAAAGTGAATCACCTCACACTTTTCCGCATTAAACTCCATTTGCCACCTCTCAGCCCAGCTCTGCAGCTTATCTATGTCCCCTCTGTAACCTGCCACTTCCCTCCGCACTGTCTACAACTCCACCGACTTTAGTGTCATCCGCAAATTTACTAATCCATCCTTCCACGCCCTCATCCAAGTCATTAATAAAAATGACAAACAGCAGTGGCCCCAAAACAGATCCTTGCGGTACACCACTAGTAACTGAACTCCAGGATGAATATTTCCCATCAACCACCACCCTTTGTTTTCTTACAGCTAGCCAATTCCTGATCCAAACCACTAAATCACCCTCAATCCCATGTGTCCGTATTTTCTGCAAAAGCTTACCATGGGGAACCTTATCAAACGCTTTGCTGAAATCCATATACACCACATCAACCGCTTTACCCTCATCCACCTCTTTGGTCCCCTTCTCAAATTGTTTATATAAATGACAAACAACAGTGGACTCAGCACTGTTCCTGCGGCACACACTGCTCACAGGCTTCCAGTCTGAAAAACAACCCTCTACCACCCTCTGTCTCCTACCAGCAAGCCAATTTTGTATGCAATTGGCTAGTTCTACCTGGATCCCATGTGATCTAACCTTACTGACCACTCCACCATGTGGTACCTCGTGAAGGCCTTGCTAAGCTGCTCTGACATCTGCAATGCAGGTGAACTGGTGTGGCAACAATAATCTCTCCTTCAATGTCAACAAAATGAAGGAGATTGTCATCGACTTCAGGAAATGTAAAGGAGAACATGCTCCTGTCTACATCAATGGGGATGAAGTAGAAAGGGTCGAGAGCTTCAACTTTTTAGGTGTCCAGATCACCTGTCCTTGTCCCCCCCATGCCGACTCTGTAGTTAAGAAAGCCCACCAACGCCTCTACTTTCTCAGAAGACTAAGGAAATTTGGCATGTCAGCTACGACTCTCACCAACTTTTACAGATGCACCATAGAAAGCATTCTTTCTGGTTGTATCACAGCTTGGTATGGCTCCTGCTCTGCCCAAGACCACAAGAAACTACAAAAGGTCATGAATGTAGCCAAATCCATCACGCAAACCAGCCTCCCATCATTGACTCTGTCTACACTTCCCGCTGCCTCCGCAAAGCAGCCAGCATAATTAAGGACCCCACGCACCCCTGACATTCTCTCCTCCATCTTCTTCCTTCGGGAAAAAGATATAAAAGTCTGAGGTCATGTACCAACCGACTCAAGAACAGCTTCTTCCCTGCTGCTGTCAGACTTTTGAATGGACTTACCTTGCATTAAGTTGATCTTTCTCTACATCCTAGTTATGACTGTAATACTACATTCTACCCTCTCTCGTTTCCTTCTCTATGAACAGTATGTTTTGTCCGTATAGCGCTCAAGAAACAATACTTTTCACTGTATGTTAATACATGTGACAATAATAAATCAAATCAAAAATAAAGTCCATGTAACAAAGTCCACCGCACTGCCTTCATTTATTTTCTTGGTCACCCCTTCAAAAAACTCAACCAAATTTTTAAGACATGATTTCCCACACACAAAGCCGTTCTGACTATCTCTAATCAGTCCTTGCCCATCCAAACGCATGCAGATTCTGTCTGTCAGAATTCTCTCCAATAACCTGCCCACCACTGACCTTAGGCTCACCAGTCTGTAGTTCCCTGCCTTCTCCCTGACACCTTTCTTAAATAACGGCAGAACATTTGCCTCTCTCCAACCTTCCAGCAAATCACCCATGGCTGTCGATGATACAAATATCTCCGCTAAAGGCTTTACAATTTCTTCCCGAGCTTCCCACAACATCCTGGGATACACTTGCTTATTCAGAAGGAACTCTTCAAAAGCAGACAATAAAAATATAACAAAACTGACTCCAACTTATAAATCAAAGAAAGGGTTTCATGAAGAAACTTCATTACTCCAAACTTGGGGCCTTGCCCTGGGCCATTCCAAGCTCCCCACAATTCCCAACAGGTTCTTATTTATAGTGAGTCAGCTCACCATCACATCATTCTGTAATTGATTCCACAGTTTACTGGGTCAGCTGACCCTTACAGCTTGTTACCATTGGTCACATTACATCCAATACAAAGTTGTCACATTCTAACAACACTTGATCCGGTCCCAAGGATTCATCTACCTTTATGCATTTTAAGACCTCCAGCACCTCCTGTTCTGGAATGTGGACATTTTTCAAGACATCACTATTTACTTCGCTGTTTCCTAGCTTCTATGTCTTTCTCCACGGTAAATACTGATGAGAAATATTCATTTAGGATCTCACCTATCTCCTAGGACTCCACACAGATGACCTTGTTGATCTTTAAGGGGTCCTATTCTCTTCCTAGTTACTCTTTTGCTCTTCATATACTTGCAGAATCTCTTTGGATTCTTTACCTCATCTGCCAAAGGTATCTCCTGTCCCTTTTTTGCCCTCCTGATCTCCCTTTTAAGTATACCCCTACACCCACTATATGCCTCAAAGGACTCTCCTTGACCTCAGCTGCCTATACCTGACATATGCTTCTTTCTTTTTATTGACCAGAGCCGCAATATCTCTAGTCATCCAATGTTCCTTACTCCTGCTAGCCTTGCCCTTCAGACTAACAGGAACATGCTGGCCCTGAACTCTCCTTATCCCACTTTTGCCAGACGTTGCTTTCCCTGCCAATGGACTCCCCCAATCAACTTTTGAAAGTTCCTGTCTAATACCATCAAAATTGGCCTTGCCTCAATTTAGAATTTTAACTTGTGGATCAGACCTATTCTTTTCCATAACCATTTTAAAACTAATGGAATTATGGTCACTAATTCCAAAGCGCTCCCCCACTAACACTTCAGTCACTGCCCTGCCTTATTTCCCAAGAGAAGATCAGGTTTTGCCCCTTCTCTAGTAAGGCCATCCACATATTGATTGAGAATTCTTTCATAGAACCATAGAACCATAGAAAATTACAGCTCAGAAACAGGCCTTTTGGCCCTTCTTGTCTGTGCCGAACCATTTTATGCCTAGTCCCACTGACCTGCACTTGGACCATATCCCTCCACACCCCTCTCCTCCATGAACACATCCAAGTTTTTCTTAAATGTTAAAGTGACCCCGCATTTACCACTTTATCTGGCAGCTCATTCCACACTCCCAACACTCTCTGCGTGAAGAAGCCCCCCCTAATATTCCCTTTAAACTTTTCTCCTTTCACCCTTAACCCATGCCCTCTGGTTTTTTTCTCCCCGAGCCTCAGCGGAAAAAGCCTGC
This sequence comes from Mustelus asterias, assembly GCF_964213995.1. NCBI lineage: Eukaryota > Metazoa > Chordata > Chondrichthyes > Carcharhiniformes > Triakidae > Mustelus > Mustelus asterias. The sequence goes on along the minus strand of NC_135812.1, from coordinate 53,107,797 downwards.
TTGCATTCACTCTATCTCTCCCCATCAAAATCTTATACACCTCTATCAAATCTCCCCTCAATCTTCTACGCTCCAGGGAATAAAGTCCCAACCTATTCAATCTCTCTCTGTAACTCAGCTTCTCAAGTCCCGGCAACATCCTTGTGAACCTTCTCTGCACTCTTTCAATCTTATTTACATCCTTCCTGTAACTAGGTGACCAAAACTGTACACAATACTCCAAATTCGGCCTCACCAATGCCTTATATAACCTTACCATAACACTCCAACTTTTATACTCGATACTCCGATTTATAAAGGCCAATGTACCAAAGGCACTCTTTACGACCCTATCCACCTGTGACGTCACTTTTAGTGAATTCTGTACCTGTATTCCCAGATCCCTCTGTTCAACTGCACTCTTCAGAGTCCTACCATTTACCCTGTACGTTCTACTTTGATTTGTCCTTCCAAAGTGCAATATCTCACACTTGTCTGCGTTAAATTCCATTTGCCATTTTTCAGCCCATTTTTCTAGTTGGTCCAAATCCCTCTGCAAGCTTTGAAATCCTTCCTCACTGTCCACTACACCTCCAATCTTTGTATCATCAGAAAACTTGCTGATCCAATTGACCATATTATCATCCAGATCATTGATATAGATGACAAACAACAATGGACCCAACACCGATCCCTGCGGCACACCACTAGTCATGATGTGGAGATGCCGGCGTTGGACTGGGGTAAACACAGTAAGAAGTTTAACAACACCAGGTTAAAGTCCAACGGGTTTATTTGGTAGCCACTAGTCACAGGCCTCCACTCAGAGAAGCAATCCTCCACAGCCACTCTCTGGCTTCTTCCATTGAGCCAGTGTCTTATCCAATTTACTACCTCCCCATGTATACCTAGCGACTGAACCTTCCTAACTAACCTCCCATGAGGGACCTTGTCAAAGGCCTTGCTGAAATCCAGGTAGACAACATCCACCGCCTTCCCTTCATCCACTTTCCTGGTAACCTCCTCGAAAAACTCTAATAGATTGGTCAAACATGACCTACCACGCACAAAACCATGTTGACTCTCCCTAATAAGTCCCTGTCTATCCAAATATTTGTAGATCCTATCCCTTATCACACCTTCCAATAACTTGCCCACCACCGACGTCAAACTTACTGGCCGATAATTTCCCGGATTTCTTTTGGAACCTTTTTTAAACAACGGAACAACATGAGCCACCCTCCAATCATCCGGCACCTCCCCCGTGAATACTGACATTTTAAATATGTCTGCCAGGGCCCCTGCAAGTTCAACACTAGCTTCCCTCAAGGTCCGTAGGAATACCCTGTCCGGTCTTGGGGATTTATCCACTCTGATTTGCCTCAAGACAGCGAGCACCTCCTCCCCTTTAATCTGTAAAGGTTCCATGGCCTCCCTACCAGTTTGCCTATTTCCGTAGACTCCATGCCCGTTTCCTCAGTAAATACGGATGCAAAAAAACCATTTAGTATCTCCCCCATCTCTTTTGGTTCCATACACAGTCTACCACTCTGGTCTTCAAAAGGACCAATTTTATCCTTCACTATCCTTTTGCTCCTAACATACCTATAGAAGCTCTTTGGATTTTCCTTCACTCTGTCTGCCAAAGCAACCTCATGTCTTCTTTTAGCCCTCCTGATTTCCCTCTTTAGTAGCTTCTTGCACTTTTTATACTCCTCGGGCATCTGATGTGTTCCTTGCTGCCTGTACATTTCATACAACTCTCTCTTCCTCTTAATCAGTGTTACAATCTCCCTCGAGAACCAAGGTTCCTTATTCCTATTTACTTTGCCTTTAATCCTGACAGGAACATACAAACTCTGCACTCTCAAAATTTCTCCTTTGAAGGCCTCCCACTTTCCATTTACATCCTTACCAGAGAACAGCCTGTGCCAATCCACACTTCCCAGATCCCTTCTCATTTAATCAAATTTGGCCTTTTTCCAGTTCAGAACTTCAACCCGAGGACCAGATCTATCCTTATCCATGATCAGGTTGAAACTAATGGCATTATGATCACTGGATCCAAAGTGTTCCCTCACACTCACATCCATCACCTGCCCTAACTCATTTCCCAATAGGAGATCCAATATCGCATCCTCTCTCGTCGGCACCTCTATATACTGATGTAGAAAATTCTCCTGAACACATTTTACAAACTCTACCCTGTCTAAACCTTTAACAGTATGCGAGTCCCAATCTATATGTGGAAAATTAAAATCCCCTACTATCACAACTTTGTGTTTCTTGCAGTTGTCAGCTATCTCTCCGCTGATTTGCTCCTCCAATTCTCGCTGACTATTGGGTGGTCTATAATACAAGCCCATTAATGTGGTCATACCTTTCCTGTTTCTCAGCTCCACCCATAGGGCCTCTGTAGACAAGCTCCCTAATCTATCCTGCCTGAGTACCGCTGTAACATTTTCCCTGACCAACAATGCCACCCCCCCACCTTTTATCTCTCTGCCTCTATCCCGCCTGAACACATTTAACAAATTCCTCCCCATCCAAGCCCTGAACACTTAGGCAGCCCCAGTCTATGTTTGGAAAGTTAAAATCCCCCACGATAACAATCCTATTATTCTTGCAGTTATCTGCGATCTCCCTACATATTTGCTGTTCAATTTCCCACTGACTATTGAGGGGCTGAAAGTACAATCCCAACAAAGTGATCTCCCCCTTCTTATTTTTCAGTTCCACCCATATAGCTTCACTGGACGATCCCTCAAGAATATCCTAAGTGCTGCCGTAATGTTTTCCCTAATCAAAAACACAACTCCCCCTCCTCTCTTGTCTCCCCTTCTATCCTTCCCATAGCATCTGTACCCCTCCCTGTCTCTCTTTCAAGCATGCTTCTGTAATAACTATGATACCCCAGTCCTCTATACCCACCCATGCCCTGAGTTCATCTGCCTTGCCTGTCAGGCCTCTTGCATTGAAATCAGTCCAGGGCCCTCAGGGCTTCAGGCCATCAGAGAGCGTCTGCCACAGTCATCAGAGCACAGCAGTCAGTGAGCTGCCTTCACTCTGCTGCGGATATAGGGGGCCCCTGGAATAATCTGCAGGCAAAGAAACCGAACACAACAGTGACCTTCAGGGGAACTGGCAGGGGATGTCCTCCCAGCCCCTGAGGCCTTAGATCCTCCCACAGAATGTGGCAGATATATCATCTGGTCAAGCACAGATAAGCGCTGGAGTGTCTCTCGCTCATCTGCAGGAAGGAGAGTCCTCTTCAGTAGATCCTCAGTCAAGTGAGTCATTGTAGAACGGGTCCAACCTCCTCATCCTCTGCTTGTTGTTGGGGTGCCCTGGAGCCTGGACCTTAGTTGGGGCCTCCTCCCAAGCCTGCACCGACAATAACTACCACTAAAGTCATGCTAATCCCATTTTCCAGCATGTCCCATATCCTTGAATATGTATTTCAAGTGCTCATCCAAATATTTTTTAAAGGTTGAATGTTTCCGGCCTCCACTATCTTCTCAAGCAGTGCATTCCAGATTCCCACCATCCTCTGAATGAAAGGTATTTTTATCAAATCCCCTCTGAATCTCCTACCCCCACTCTTAAAACGAGTGGGGGTAGGAAATGATTGAGCCCTTAACCAAGGATTGCTTCCTACTCACCCTGTTGATACCTCTCATAATCAATCATGTCCCCCCTCAGCCTTTTCTGATCCAAAGGAAAGAATCCAAGCCTATCCAGTTTCTCCTTATAACTCAAATGCTCCATCCCAGGCAACACACTGGTTAATCTCCTCTGTACTCCCTCGAGTGCGACCACATTCTTCCTTAAGTGAGGTGACCAGAACTGCACACACTACTTCAAATGTTGCCTAACTAACGTTCTGTACATCTCCAACATTACCTCCTTGCTCTTATACTCTGTGCCATGACTGATAAAAGCAAGTGTCTCATATGTCTTAACCAACATATTCACCTGCTCTGCTGCCTTCAGGGATTTGTGAATAATTACCTTAAGATCCATCTGTTTCTCTGAGCTTCCCAGTGTCCTGCCATTCATTAAATACTCCATTGTTTTTTTCTTCTTCCAAAGTGCATCACCTCGCACTTATCAGGATTAAATACCATCTGACCACCCATCTCAGACTGTTCTCCCCCATCCCATCCTCCCTTCACCCGTCCACCCATCACACTCCCCCCTCACCTGTCACCCCCATGCCCGTTCCCCCCCCCCCCCCCCCTTGCACCCTCCCCCTCTGCCCCAATGCTGGCCAGATGGCGTTAGAGTGTGTCAGAGGGCAGTGTGGCAGAGATGGCTTTGTGTCTTTACTCCTTTCAGGCAGAGTGTGCTGTGTCCCTATGGGGTGTGCCGGGGATTTAATCCATTGGCAGCTGCAATTTGGTGTGAATTTTCCTCAGTTTGATACAATGACCCAGGGTGAAAGGTGCTGCAAACAGGGTGGAGGCGGACAAGGAGGGAAAGTTTACCCTTGTCATCGTCGTCACACATGGTCTCTTCTGCGACTTTAGAATGTGGCAGAGTCAGATAACTGGTTGGAGAGAATCAAATAGAGAGTTTTGGGAAAAATTTAAAAAGTTTATTTATTAGTCACAAGTAGGCTTACATTCACACTGCAATGAAGCTACTGTGAAAATCCCTGAGTTGCCACACTGCGGCACCTGTTTGGATACACTGAGAGAGAATTTAGCATGGCCAATTCACCTAACCAACACGTCTTTCGGACTGTGGGAGAAAACCGGAGCACCCAGGGGAAACCCACGCAGACCGGGGGAGAACAGGCAAACTCCGCACAGATAGTGACCCAAGCCAGGAATTGAACCCCTGGTGCTGTGAGGCAGCAGTGCTAACCGCTGTGCCATCATGGAACAGATTTGGAAGTTCAAGTTCTGTGGACAGGAAAGAGGGATTGTTGATGGGACGGTGCATTACAGAGATGGGGGGGGGGGGGGGGGGGGTGGGGGCGGTGGTGGCTGGGGGCAAAATTATATTTTTGAGTGGGGTGATAATGGCAGATTTAAAAGGAAGGAGAACATACTGTTTATAATATTGGTTAACATGGGGGCTGGGCAGGGGGAAGTTCAGTCACCAGTAGTTTGGTTGGAATGGGTTATAGAGTCATAGAGGTTTACAGCATGGAAATAGGCCCTTCGGCCCAACTTGTCCATGACACCCTTTTTTTTTAAACCCCTAAGCTCATCCCAATTGCTCGCATTTGGCCCATATCCCTCCATACCCATTGTACCCATGTAACTATCTAAATGCTTTTTAAAAGACAAAATTGTACCCACCTCTGCTACTACCTCTGGCAGCTTGTTCCAGACACTCACCACCCTCTGTGAAAAAATTGCCCCTCTGGACTCTTTTGTATCTCTCCCCTCTCACCTTAAACCTATGCTGTCTAGTTTTAGACTCCCCGACCTTTGGGAAAAGATATTGACTATCGAGCTATCTGTCCCCTCATTATTTTATACACCTCTATAAGGTCACCCCTCAGCCTCCTACGCTCCACAGAAAAAAGTCCCAATCTATCCAGCCTCTCCTTATAACTCAAACCATCAAGTCCCGGTAGCATCCTAGTAAATCTTTTCTGCACTCTTTCTAGTTTAATAATATCCTTTCTATAATAGGGTGACCAGAACTGCACACAGTATTCCAAGTGTGGCCTTACCAATGTCTTGTACAACTTCAACAAGACGTCCCAACTCCTGTATTCAATGTTCTGACCGATGAAACTAAGCATGCTGAATGCCTTCTTCACCATTCTGTCCACCTGTGACTCCACTTTCAAAGAGCTATGAACATGTACTCCTAGATCTTCGGTGGTTGGTAAATTGATGGAAAGGGTCCTTAGGGATGGGATTTACGACCATTTAGAAAGATGCGGATTAATCCGAGATAGTCAGCACGGATTCGTGAAGGGCAAGTCGTGCCTCACAAATTTGATAGAATTTTTTGAGGAGGTAACTAAGTGTGTTGATGAAGGTAGGGCAGTTGATGTCATATACATGGATTTTAGTAAGGCGTTTGATAAGGTCCCCCATGGTCGGCTTATGATGAAAGTGAGGAGGTGTGGGATAGAGGGAAAGTTGGCCGATTGGATAGGTAACTGGCTGTCTGACCGAAGACAGAGGGTGGTGGTCGATGGAAAATTTTCGGATTGGAGGCAGGTTGCTAGCGGTGTGCCGCAGGGATCAGTGCTTGGTCCTCTGCTCTTTGTGATTTTTATTAATGACTTAGAGGAGGGGGCTGAAGGGTGGATCAGTAAATTTGCTGATGACACCAAGATTGGTGGAGTAGTGGATGAGGTGGAGGGCTGTTGTAGGCTGCAAAGAGACATAGATAGGATGCAAAGCTGGGCTGAAAAATGGCAAATGGAGTTTAACCCTGATAAATGTGAGGTGATTCATTTTGGTAGGACAAATTTAAATGTGGATTACAGGGTCAAAGGTAGGGTTCTGAAGACTGTGGAGGAACAGAGAGATCTTGGGGTCCATATCCACAGATCTCTAAAGGTTGCCAGTCAAGTGGATAGAGCTGTGAAGAAGGCCTATAGTGTGTTAGCTTTTATTAACAGGGGGTTGGAGTTTAAGAGCCGTGGGGTTATGCTGCAACTGTACAGGACCTTGGTGAGACCACATTTGGAATATTGTGTGCAGTTCTGGTCACCTCACTATAAGAAGGATGTGGAAGCGCTGGAAAGAGTGCAGAGGAGATTTACCAGGATGCTGCCTGGTTTGGAGGGTAGGTCATATGAGGAAAGGTTGAGGGAGCTAGGGCTGTTCTCTCTGGAGCGGAGGAGGCTGAGGGGAGACTTAATAGAGGTGTATAAAATGATGAAGGGGATAGATAGAGTGAACGTTCAAAGACTATTTCCTCGGGTGGATGGAGCTATTACAAGGGGGCATAACAATAGGGTTCGTGGTGGGAGATACAGGACGGATATCAGAGGTAGGTTCTTTACGCAGAGAGTGGTTGGGGTGTGGAATGGACTGCCTGCAGTGATAGTGGAGTCAGACACTTTAGAAACATTTAAGTGGTTATTGGATAGGCACATGGAGCACACCAGGATGATAGGGAGTGGGACAGCTTGATCTTGGTTTCAGATAAAGCTCGGCACAACATCGTGGGCCGAAGGGCCTGTTCTGTGCTGTACTGTTCTATGTTCTATGTTCTATCTCTTTGTTCTGTAATCTCCCCAATGCCCTACCATTAACTGAGTAAGTCCTGCCCTGGTTCAATCTACCAAAATGCATCACCTCACATTGGGAAACAGGAGCTGGGTGCCCTGGACAAGATGAACTTGGAGAGGGTATAAGGAGAAATTTGAGAATGATCTGAGCTCAGGATTAGGGTGACTGGAGATTTAGAGGAGAGGAAGTAAGTGATGCAGCAGAGGCAGCTGATCGCAATCTTTGTGGCAGTCCGTGAGGATGTATTATTGGAGGTAAAGGTGGGAGAGAACAGGGATGAAAGATTTAAATTGTTGGAGGTCAATCATCTCAGTTCCAGGATATCACTGCAGGAGTCCCTCAGGGTCCTACTCTCTCCAGCTGCTTCATCAATGACCTTCCAGGCCAGAAGTGGGGATATTTGCTGATGATTGCACAATGTTCAGCAACATTTGTGACTCCTTGGAAACTGAAGCAGTTCATGTCCAAATGCAGCAAGACCTGGACAATATCCAGGCTTGGGCTGACAAGTGGCAAGTAACATTCATGTCACACAAGTGCCAGCCAATGACAATCACCAACAAGAGAAAATCTAACCATCGCACCTTTCACATTCAATAACATTACCATCACGGAATCACCTATCAACATCCTGAGGGTTACCATTGACCAGAAACTGAACTGGACTAGCCATATAAATACTTTAATTACAAGAGCAGGTCAGAGGCTGGGATTTTTACAGCAAGTAACTCACCTGCTGACTCCCCACAGCCTGTCAATCATTGACAAGGCACAAGTCAGGAGTGTGATGAAATACTCTCCACTTGCCTGGATGAGTGCAGCTCCAACAACACTCAAGAAGCTCAACACCATCTAAGAAAAAACTTAATTGGAATAAAGTCCATCAAGGGCAATTGTCAGAGACCCCAACATCCCATGAACAATTTAAATAAAAAGCTATCAACTTAATTAGAGTGAAGTAAGATAATGTAGCTACCTCCAATTATGGTAATAGGTTGTTTTACTCATTCACAGAATGCGGGTGTCACTGGCTAGGTCAGCATTTATTGCCCATCCCTAATTGCCCTTGAGAGGTTGGTGGTGAGCTGCCTTCTGAACTGCTGCAATCCCTGTGGTGTAGGTACACCCACAGTGCTGTTAGGGAGGGAATTCCAGGATTTTGGCCCAGTGACAGTCAAGGAATGGTGATATGTTTCCAAGTCAGGACGGTAAGTGATTTGGACGGGAACTTGCAGGTGGTGCTGTTCCCATGTATCTACTGCTCTTGTCTTTCTAGAAGTGGTTGTGGATTGGAAGGTGCTGGAAGGAACTTTGGTGAGTTGCTGTAGTGCATAAGTATAATAGTTAACGAGTTCATGATCACAATGATGCTTATGAAGGATATTTATTTACAGCTGAGTGAAAGCCCTGATCATGGTCGAATTCTATCACAACAAATACTTTACATAATCAGAATAGTGTGTTAACTTCAGGATATTGGAAGTTAACATTCAAAGTTTGGTGAGGGTACTGGCAGGGATTCCATGAGTTACATATGAACTGTATCTCTCCCATCGCCAGACAGGAGGAATCTCATCATTCTCAATGGTAATCTTCATTCTGAAGGCGAGTTCCTTCACTCCTAATCCTTTTCTTCACCATGTGTGATAACGTAGCACAGGTTTTTATAGTCGAGATTGCCAGCAACATCAGGAGGGAAGGCAGTAAACATCTGCTGACACTTGATACAAAAGTCAAAAGGAAAGGATGAGATTGACAGTAGTCACACACACAGCCAACAGAACATTCATTAAATGATTGAAATTTAAACTTTCCAAGTTCACTGTGGGTAACAGTTAATTTAGCCAGGTGGAGGATGACAATTGGATCTTGTGTTATGAACTCACTCCATGCGCTTCATTGTCATTCTACGTATCAAATCAGAATTTCTGTCGAGTAATCCAGTCAGGCACGTTCCCTTGCTCTTTCCCAATATCCTTGCAAGTGCTTTCCCGTCAAATGTCCATCCAATTGCCTTTTGAATTAATTTATCATCTCCACTTCCAGCAGCCTCAGGCAGTGAGAGCATGACAACTCATTGATTAGGGAATAGGGCCTGGATGGGATGTGAGCGGTACAGACTCGATTGGCCAAATGGGCTCCTTCTGTACTGTAGGAATTCTATGATTAAAAGTTCCCTCTCACATTCCCTCCTGCATCTCTTATCCAAAACCTTCAATCATGGGAGCCTAGGCCTTGTACATTAGCCAATGGGAAAACCTTTTATTGTCTACTGTATCATGGCAGATGTGATGGGCCGAAGGGCCTTTTCGTGCTGCTCTCTTTGACTCCACATGGAAACCTGTCATAATCTTGGACACCTCTGTCAAAACTCCTTCATTCCAAGGAGAATAACCCATCTTCTCCAACCCTGACCTTGGAGCTAAAACCCCTCATTCCTGGAGCCAGGTAAAGCCACCATTTATTGTGCATCCCCAAAGAGCATTGAGAAGCTTGCTGTGCATTTCCGAGGGCAGTAAAGGGTTTATCACAGAGCTGTGAGTTTTGACCCTCCCTTCGTGAAGTGTGGTGACCAGAATGGGACACAGTATTCCAGATGTGGCCTAACCAGAACTTTATAAATATTCAGCACAACCTCTCTGCTTCTGTACTCATGAAGGCAATCACTGTCTTAATGTTCTGCTGCTTTCAAAGATCGATGTACATCAACCCGCAGGTCCTCAATCCACATGCCAAAGTGGGGCACAGCTGATATTCGCCAGCAGGGTCCCTGCTGAAAGAGACAGTGAACTGAGGGAGGTGGGATTGTCGAAACAGGACTAATTGGGGAAGGAGGGTGATTGGGAGAGGTGGGGTGATTGCGGGTTGAGGTGGTCGGGGCTAATTGTGGGCAGGGTTGGTGGTGGAAGGGCTGGTCATGAGCAGGGCCAGTGAGGGCAGGTCATGGGTGGGGTAGGTGATTGGGCAGGGTTGGGGAGGGGAGAGTGGTTTAGTCATGGCTGGGACAGTCTGCAGTTTAAAGGTGGGGTCAGATGGGAAACTGCCTTCCTGCCAGCCCCATATTCAGCTCAGGTTTTTAAATGACATTTTGCTGGCAACCTGCTCCACTGGCGAGGCCAAATGGAAAGCCAATTTTCCTGAATGCAGCTTCCTGATGCCTGTTCTACTCAGAGCTAACCCCCACTTCAGGCTTGGACCTTGTCTAGCCTTTTTCGGTCAACACCAAAATGGCGAGACACAAATTTTCAACTTGCAGTGTCTACGGGGGCGACATGGTGGCACAGTGGTTAGCACTGCTGCCTCACAGTACCAGGGTCCCCGGTTCGATTCTCAGCTTGGGTCACTGTCTGTGTGAAG